>NC_143583.1:170464177-170790844 GCF_048544385.1 Mastigoproctus giganteus
AAATGTAAGAGCTTACATTTGTAATGTAAGAGTTTACTGAAATACAAAGAGTTGTTTGTGTTTCAGTAAACTTTTCTATTAAATTTTTCCATACATGTGTAACATAAGCCAGTGTATTATCAACAGATCGACACTGATGGAATCCATATTGGCAATCATTGATCACCAATACGATTTTCCACCAATGATCATTGATGGAAGGTTTCGAGATAGCATAGGAGTTGGCAGTTAATGGATTTCTCTATTACTTTGGAAAGAACAGAGGTAAGTGCAATGATATGATAATTGGATGGGAGGGATTTTTCACCCTTTTAGGACCTTACCAGATATGAGCAAATTACCAAGCATAAGGGAAAAGAAAAACACCAATGGAATAAGAAAGTGTAAAAAGAAAGACACAGAAAGGTGTACAGGTTTTGAGAACAAGTGAAGAAATGTCATCACTTTTGACATGAAGATTATTTGAAATTCTTTTAACCCCTGTACTGTAGCTAGAGCTTTTTCCGCCGCTCTCAATACACACCAAAAATACTACAAAAAGTCAAAATGATGTATAGGGAAATAAATTAAAACACTATGTTTATTTTTGAAGTAAAACTTCTAAATTTCAACATTCTAAAATGTTATTTTTCTTGCTTTTCTGTTAGCAAAATCGTCAATGACATTGTCGAAGTCTATTTTATCACTCAGTTGCTGTTCTATAGACAGTATGGCAAGTTTTCTTAAATGCAAGGTATTCATTGTAGATGTTAGGTAATTCTTAATCAATTTTAATTTAGAAAAACTCCTCTCACAACTAAGTAATAAAATTTTTTTAAAAATTAAAAAAAAGTTAAGTAATAAAAATTACTAAGTTAACATAAATAAAAGAATCATCGAAAAATAAAATTATGTCGTGTGAAAATTGCCGCCCGGGGTCGGACCTCCCCCCCCTAGCTACACCACTGTTTAACCCCCCACCAGTGTCACAGGCACTGAGTGGAGTGTTTGGATATGACAGGAGGTGGTTTGTCAAGATCATTGATGTAAGAATTAGAAGAAAAATAGGATGCTAGTAATCAGCTTCATCTGTAGTTAAGAATGCAACAGAACCATCAGGTTTTAACAGAGGGGAGGAGGAGGATTTATGAACAGAAGTTGCAGCAAATAGCTTTGGCAAGAAACCAAAATACTTGACTACCATTTGGACAAGGAGCAAGCTTTCTATTCTTAGCCTGTTTAAAATCTAGTTTAGATTGATTAATAACTGCTTTCAATTGTAAGCTTTAGCCTAGTCAGAAGATAAAGCCGGAGATTTGGATACAAGCCAGTTGCAATGTGCTACATTGTTACCTTGAACAGCTTTAGCACATTTATTAGAAAACAAAAGTTTAGATAAAGGAAGAGGTTTTAGGGTGGAATGCAGAATAAAGGATTTCATTCCTACAAGAATAATTTCTTCAATGCGATTTGAGCAAACATTGGAATCAGAAGATTTAAAACAGCAATCCATACAAGGAAAGGAAGAATAGAAATCATGCAGTTTATTCCATTTCACATTCCTGTAATGACAAAAATAAGACCGAGAGCCATAAGAAATAGGCTCCTCTGGAATTACTAACTTGTGACCTGAGGTGCTCAGAGGACCACTAACATTGACAGTATACTGTGAAGGGTTGTTGGTGAAAAAAGGATCAAGTATGTTGGATATGTGGTTGGGAAATGAACTGGCTGAGTGAGGCCATTATTAATTGTAAAAGCCTCGACATCATGAAAAGTGTCATCTGCAACTAGAAAACTAGAGCGAGCTAGAGTTGTGAACATTAAACAGCACATTAAAATATTAAAAGCACCAAGGAAAATTAAGATAGAAGCAACTGAGGATCAAAAAATGACAGAGGCAACTGATGAATATGATAGAATGGGGCAGAGAAATTTTAAGCCAGAGGTGATTATAAAGAGGGAGATAACAAATTAGAGGGAGATAACAAAATATTCCTTGTCTTTGACAAGGAATATTAAAGCAAACACATGCGCAAGTACCACCATATTTGAATCCAAAGAAAAAACACATGGGATAACTGAGATGAGCAGTGGTTGAGGCCTCCAGTGATTGAAACTCTGTCAGAAAAAATAAGTGTAGCTTGGCAGATTGTAGGTGGAAATAAGACATCACTGAGATTAGAACTCAGGTCAATATATTAGTGAAGGAAGTTTATGAGAGGTTTAGTTCTTTTTGCAGATGAAGTTTGTTGTATTTGACTGTTCACAATGCTTTCAGTAGATAAAGTGGAGGGGAGACATATGAAGTAATAAAATTTTTGAACGTGGTGTACAAACAATCAAAAATATATCCAGTTCTTCCCCCCCCATACCACTATTTGGACTTCTTCCTGTCACTAGCAGTGTTGCCATTTTAGCGGTTTTCCCGCTAGATTTAGCGGAATTGCTTCAGGTTTAGCGGGAAGAGTATAAATGTTTAGCATTTTATATATTTTGGCAATGTAACATTTAAATTAAGAAATATTTATTTAACAAATATTAAATTAATTGTTCAAGTAATTATTTAATTAACAATAAAAATATTTCATAATTGAAATGTTTTATCGATATACATCGTAAACATAGTAGGGATATCATATTTCATAGTTTTTTTGTTGTTTTTTTTTATAAAGCGAAGAATCGGTTTTATATTATTCTGGAATTTCCCTGAGGAGAACCCCAACAATTTTACGTAGTTACGCCCGCGGTCAAACGACCTGACCGTTGGGTCATAGCTTTAATTGTTGAATCAAATCTAAAAATGTGGGAAAAATTCTAATGACGCCTTTTTTGAAACCGCGAAGAAATGGCATTGAATAATTTTTATTCGTCGTATTTGATTGGCTTCCAAGAAATGCGATCCCAATTACCGACATAACATTAAAAGTCATTTAAAAACTTTCAAACATATTAAGTCAGTAGAAGAACCATTTTCACCTAATAGATCAGGCAACCAATCTAAATTAAATTTTCCCACCAAGAATTTACAAACAGTGGAAGCTGAAGCAAAGTTAAGTTTGTTTGTTGTGCTCACTCGTCAATACTGGCAATAGACCACCTTGGTGAATTATGTAAGAATGCATTCCAAGATCAAACAGCCAAAACTTTAAAAATTCATCGAACAAAATGCAACGGCGTTATTTTTATTTTATTTTTTTTTTTTGATTTGGTAGTTGGTGGCGCAGCATCGGCTTCTGTGGCCATATTGCACCTCCCAAGGTTTTTGCAGTACTTTGATCCAAGCCCGAGGCGGGAATCGAACCCGCGACCTTTGGGTTGCCGGGCAGGTACTTTACCCACTCGGCTAGCCCGGTCGGCTGCAACGGCGTTATAAAATATATCCTACACCCCCACTTTCAGAAAGATTTATTATAGTCAGTGCTCAATGGCTTTTCAAATTATAGTTTGTTACTAGATGAATCAAACGATATTAGTGTAACAAAACTATTAGGTATTGCAATTGTGTATTATGATGAGCAATTCGATAAAAGAGTTTCTACATTCTTAGCTCTTGTAGAATTAGATCAATGTAATGCTGAAAATATTTCAAATTCAATTAAAATAACGCTGGAAATTTTTAAACTTCCTTTAAATAAATTTTCTGTTTATACTCCGGGACGACCAAACGGTCAGAGGGGTTTACAAGATACACAGAATACAAGAAACAGTATCGTATTCAGCAGTCACGGGCTTGAACCGCGGTCACTCAAGGCACGTGTACTTGCGCGCGGTACCTGCACCCGCACGCCTGACCACTAGGCTACGGCATCAGAGCCAGTCTGTTTTCAGTATCATTTAATCTACCTTCCATAATTACAATATACCAAAAATAATATGATGAATTAGCTGAAACGATTTAAACCAGAATTTAAATAATTTGTGGGCATTGGGACAGATAATGCTAGCGTTATGATTGGAGTTAATAACAGCGTTTATACACATTTGAAGTCCGATGTACCGAAATTGATATTAATTAAATGCGTATGTCATTCTTTGCAATTAGCAGTATCTCATGCAACCCGCGAAACATTCCCTAGAAGTCTAGAATTCATGATCGCTGAAACTTATAATTGGTTTAGTAAATCCACTAGCTGACAAAATCAATTCAAATATTTATACAGTGCCATAAACGATGGTGCAGATCCGAAAAAGATAGTTCATTCGTGTCAAACAAGGTGATTATCCATTGAAGTTGCTATAACAAGAAATTTAGAACAGTATATTGAAATAAAAGCCCATTTTGAAATAACTCGTTTGACTGACAAACGTTATACTGCACAACTTCTTTATTCAATGTTCAAAGATGAAAGTAATTTAGCGTATATTTTATTTTTAAAACCTATCTTATCTGAAGTACAAAGAGTAGACAAATCTTTTGAATCAAATTGAAAAAAATGAGCAACAGTATATAAACATTACAGCAGGCATTCACCAAATGGAGAACCCTCCTCACCGACAGAAGCTTGAACATCATGCTCAAATTACGCACATTGAAATGCTACATCTGGCCAATACTGCTCTACGGTGTAGAAACCTGGACTCTAACATCAGCCACTACAAAAAAGCTCCAGGCCTTCGAAATGTGGCTCTACCGAAGAATGCTGAAAATTCCGTGGACAGCCAAGATAACCAACGCACAGGTCTTGCAGGACATGCACACGGAACGAGACCTGCTCAAAACCATCATCAGCAGGAAATGCAAATACCTAGGTCACATCGCTAGGAACCAACAAAAATATCACCTACTACCACTCATCCTGGAGGGAAAGATCGAAGGCAAGAAACGCCCAGGCAGACCGAAAATGGCATGGCTAGATAACATCAACACCTGGCTTCACATGACAACAGCACAAATTCTACACGCAGCGCTAGACAGAGAACAATATCAAAACGAAGTCGCAAACGCCATTCGGCAGCATTAAAGAAGAAGATCAACAATACAATGAAGTTTTGGTCAGAAGTTTAGAAATATCGAGATGCAAGCGGTGAAAATCCATTTAAAGAAATTAGCCAATTTGCATTGGGTATTTTAATTTTGCCATTATCCAATGCAGATGTGGAAAGAATATTCAGCAACTTAAATCTAGTAAAAAACAAAACACGCAACAGAATGAGTGTTGGCATGGTTAATGCAATCTTATCAGTACGATACGGGCTCAAAAGTGTTGTAAAAATTGTTTTACCTGAAGAAGTGCTTCGCAAAATAGGTACACAAGAAGCATATGATGAGGAGATATTGAATTTCGAAATTAATTTAGATTTTTAGATATTGATTCTATATTAAAAACAGAAAATAAATAACTATTTATATATACTATTTGTTTGTTTGTTTGTTTGTTTTTATTCACTACAAAGTACAAACAAATGAAAATTTAAAAATTTTGGCGGGTTAAGTGTTAAAAATAGCGGATTTTGAGTATGCGGCTAGCGGGAAATATTATTAAGAGTTGGCAACACTGGTCACTAGCTGGCAGAGTAAGGTAGCAAAATTATACACTAGCTGATCTGGATGTCTCCTAGAGAGTTACCAATAGCTTCAGTCTGGTGGACTATCTAGTGGCTGTCCTGCAAAAATTGTCTTACAGCTGTATCCTTGAAATGTAAGACTGGATCTTGCCTTAATGTCAATCATAATCTCAAAAGATATCATTTTTACTGCATGGTGGAAGAGATGGGGATTGCCAAAGCTTTGCTCTGGAGACTAAACTTGGGTTTCACCACTTAAAATCTCCAATAACTAAAGTGGTGATTTTACACGTGATGTGAGAGTCATCTACCACCTAGTATTTCCTAGTGGGACATACAGTAGAGGAGCAGCATTACTCTGTGGATGCCACACCTCAACCTCTGCCAATCACCTGGGCTGCTGCCTCCAGTATACTTGTTGTAGTATTTCACACCTTGCACATGAGGGGTATACACAGAATTAATAATATCGCTAATGTTCAAGAACAATTGGAGTTCGCCAAAATTTGAATAGCAGCTCCATCAGCATTTTAGACTCCTAGGTGGCAAAACCCTAGCTTGTCATATGTGCAACAATCTTCAGGGACCATATGATATAATATATAATTAATGTCAATATATTTAATTGATGTCCATATGAAAAATGGCTTAGAAGGCTTGGACTGCAAAATTTGGTAACCAAACAATTTAGGAGGGAAGGGTTTAAAACAATTTGTTTTTCTGGAATTTGTCCTAGTGTTCTGAAAAATTTTTTTGGATGCATAAATGTCAATTTTTTGAAATTTTAAATGTAATGGTTTACTTAACAGTTTTATCACCTCTATCTAGTGCACAAATTAATTTTTAATCTCAAACTAGATCTACCATATATCATAGAACATGTTTGTTTGTAGTGGTGGAAAACCACTTATACAGATAACCTCATCAAGGGCTGATTCTAAGAAAATAAGGATAACAGAAAATAAGGTAACAGGATCTACAGGAACTCCCAGACTCATGTAAGGGTTGTGTTCCGCGGAACATTACGTAAGTCAAATTTTATGTAAGTCGGGGAATTTCCCCAATGCTTGTGCAGCACTTGCAACTATGCTCGCTGAATTGATTGAATCAAAAAAGAAACGTTAGACGAACATGTAAATAGAATTATTTATTGTATTTATTCAATTTTTTATCTCATGTGAAAGAAAAATTACAAAAGTGTGCAATTTAAAAAAATTTAAATATTATAAAATTACAAAAAAGAGGAGACAGGCATAATGTCAGTAAGTTTTACCTGCCGAGCACTGTTGCCTGAATCGACGACTTCAGCTGATAAGTACGTCACTGCGGAGGTTAAGGGCTGTGGAGATTTAGAAGGGATCGGTTGTTCAACCTTACGAAAGAACATATTATTGGATGACTGGATGGTGGCTTTTTTCTTTTCATTATAGATTTCTTTCTAGCAAGCAAGTATATCATTCACCCCTCTATTAACTTTTAAGAATCGCTCACTATCAGGATTCATCTTCTCAAACCTAGCCATTACCGATGCAATTTCACGAAATGTCATTGTCATCTCTCTGGTGATGAAGGGTCTCGGCTGCTCAGTTGGTTCATCTTGAGCTTTGTCAGCATTTTCTTTTTTCACTATCGCTGCCTACAAGTCAATAAGTTCTTCGTTAGATAGTTCCTTCTCTATTTCCTCTATTAACTCCTCCACGTCTTTGGCATCAACCTCCAACTGAAGAAGTAGCTCTGCAACCTTTACAAGCCCAGATCTGATTAATGTTTAAGATGGGGTGGTAAATATTGTAAGATTTCCAAAAGTCTCTCAATGTAAAATTTTTCTCATCGTCTACTGCAGACAATGCCTGAGCAAATGTGAGTAAATAGTATGCTTTTAAATTCGAAATAACACCCTGATCCGCATGTTTGATGAGTGAAGTTGTGTTTGGTGGTAAAAATATGACTCTCAGGTTTGAATTGACATCATCTAGATGCGCAGGATGTCCAGGAACATTATCTAATAGAAGCAAAATCTTGAAAGAAACATCATTGTCTTTACAATATTTTTCAACCTTGGGAATGAAGCAGCATTTAAACCAATCCTAAAATCGAGATATTGTTATCCATGCTCTTTGGTTTGATCGGAAAAGCATGAGTAGGGTAGCTTTATTGATGCCCTTAAATGCACAAGGATTTCCAGAATGGTACACAAGCAGTGGTTTTAATCTGTAATCTCCTGCTGCATTAGTCCCAAGTAAGAGTGTGGCCCTATCTTTTGATGCCTTGAAACCTGGCAACGTATTTTTCTCTTTAGCAACTTATTATTCGATTCGGCATTTTTTTACAATACAGAGCAGTCTCGTCAACGTTGAAAATTTGCTGCATTGAATAGCCGCCTTCATCAATTTTTTCCAACACATCACAAAATTTCTCTGCAGCTGCAGAATCGGCACTGGCCACTTCACCGCATACTTTAACGTTCTGGAAACCAGCACGATGCTTGAATCTATTAAACCACTTGTTGCTTTCCACGAATTTGGGTTGGGGTTTGCCTTACTTATCCTTAATATCTTTATAAATACTTGTTGCTTTTGCTTGAATGGTCATTAGACTCAGGGGCACTTGTTTCTGAATCTGATTTTCCATCTATATTATTAACAGCTGTTCCATCTTCAATACCTGAATAATACCTGAACGTTGTTTTGTGATCACTGTTGATCTTAAGTGCGCTGATCCTTTGACACGTTCTTCTATACGTGCACTGTCCTATAAAATAGTATTCACTGTTGAAGCAGCGAGACCTAATTCCCTTGCAATAGATGACAAACTTTGTTCTGCTTCATACTTCTTAATCATTTCATCTTCATTTCTAAATCAATTTTGTTTCATTTCCTGGCACTACCACCACTTGAAGTTTTCGTTGGTCACTTTCCTTCATCATTGTAATACATAAATAGGAATGAAGAGAAGTTTCTGAAAATTTGTTTTTTATATGATTGAAGATTTCAGTGAAGGGGAACACATTTCACTATAATAGCATAAAAACCCACACAATTGCAGTTATCAGTATTATCACAAATGCAATAAGATCGAGTTTACTACCCGTTTATAATCATAAAAGCCCAATAAATCGGAAAGTGCAAATTGTTTTTTGTGACCTCCAGAAACGTGCTTTAGAAAAAATATCACAAAGGAGTTCAAAATTAATTCTTATAATGGGAACATATGATAATGACGAAAGTGTAGTGCAATTTCCATTATAAATATGACCTTTTAGAGAGATAAACAGCTTAGTAATATAGCGAAATTTTCAACTTCCACGGACTTGGAATGAATTACAAAAAAAAAAAAAGAAAAAAAAAGTGTTATTGGGTTCACATTACGATATGGGATGCAGAATACGTTTCCATGAATTTTTTAAATTTGCATAGGCCATCAAACTTATGTAAAATCAAATTTCTGTAAGTTGAGTATTATGTAAATTGGGGAGTTCCTGTATTTCCCTTTGTCTTTTATCTATTAAGCAGTCTTAGTGGTGCAGATTTTTAGTGCAACCTCTGTGAGCTAAAACAATGGCAGAAAACCTTTTTTTTATTGGAATGCCAAATGTTATTCCAAAGAGACCACACCTATTTTCAGCAAGGTTCGATGTACTGTGTGTTGTGACACATTACTCCCGTCACCAGCATTCCAATTACTAGCGAGTTGTGCCACAGTTGCCCTTCTGTTGCCACGTACCATCCGGGAGAGCCTTCGCTCACCAGACCCCATCAAGTGCAAATTATATACAGACTCATTATCATACAGCTTGTGATCAGGGGCTTTTTGAACTTTGGGTCCTTAGCACAAAAAAGTAGAACACATGCAAAATAAATATATATTTTTTCTTTTTTATTACTTTTACTTTTTACCTCTATTTAATTTTTGGATTATATATATAGACAAATATACTATTATCAATGTATTGGATGGAGGTGCTGAACTGCCAGGTGTAATTACCATGGTAAAATTGAGAACACATGCATGGTAAAAACAGATAACAAAATAGTTAAAGTCCTAGGACCCACAGCTTTAGGTACTATCATTTATTTTTATGTTAAACTTTAATTTCATTTTATTTCAGGTAATCTGTTTTTACCATGCATGTGTTCTCAATTTTTCCATGGTAACTATACTTGACAGTTCAGCACCTCCACCTAATACACTGATAATAATATATTTGTCTATATTTCATTATGATTGCTGGTTTTTTCTGCTATTACTAGTAGTACCCAGGATCCATAACCCAGTTTAATATTTTTAATACCTTTTCTTGCAAAAGCATCATTTTAATGTAGACATCTAAAAAAGTAGTTAAATTAATTAATTAAATTGGCATCATTTTGGTTATATCTCATTGTGAATGCCTTCACAACGAGTTGCCATGGTATTATACTACCTCGAATAAGTAACACTTCATCAGTGGAGAAGACTACTGTTATTTATTCTCAGCGGATGCCAACCACCCATGTGGCACCGTTTCAAAGCTTGTTGGTTTCTCTTCAGTGAGTGGGCAGCAGTAGTGACAACCCAGTTATGAAGTATAACTTCACAATATGAGAGATGCCTGATGGTGTGCAGTGATATAGACTATAAAATATTTAAGGGCAAAGGTCTCATGCTACAAGGTAGAATGACTAACATATAGGTTAGTGCAAAAGCATTATTTTAACTTAGCCATCTACCAAAGTAGTTAAATTAATTAATTAAATTAATAACCAAAATGATGGCAATTTAATTAATTAATTTAACTACTTTGGTAGATGGCTATGTTAAAATGATGCTTTTGCACTAACCTATATGTTAGTCATTCTACCTTGTAGCATGAGGCCTTTGCCCTTAAATATTTTATACCTTTTCTTGTTTGCTAACACTTTCAGTAGTTTCATTATATCTTATTTTTATCAATATTATATATATATATATATAGTTTTCTCATAATGCATGTATGGAATTAATACCAAAAAAAGTTATTTTTTTTAAATTCATTATTTTAAAATTTACCAAATTAAAAAGTAAAAGAAGAGGCAAACACAATTTAATGAGTATTTTGTGAGTTTGTTTTGAACTAAGAACGTGATGGTTCCTTTCAGCTTCAGTTGATCTTCCAGATGAGTGTCATCTTTGATCATGGGAAAATCTTGGAATATTGTCATATATGAAAATACTGATGCACAGCAATAGGTTATCCCAAAGCATGCTGATGCAGGTGTGGATATAGTAGTAGTAGTAGTGGCACTTGATGCAAGAAAGCAAGTGTAGGAGCTTATGCAGCATCAGCCAAAAAAAAAAAATCACACCATACCCTCCAATTGCCTGTCCAGTTCCTCCTTAAATTTATTTAACCTATCAACTTCCACAACGACAGATGGAAGTTTGTTCCAGCAATTAACCACCCGCTGGCTAAAGGCAAATTTCCGCACATCTATTCTACATCTATCCTTTCTTAATTTGAACTTATGTCCCCGTAGGTTCGTATTCTGAACAAGTGGGAGGATCCCATCAGAATTCAGCGTGCTCAACCCATTCAAGGCCTTATAGACCTCAATCAGATCACTGCGCAGGTGCCTAGTCTCCAGCCACTGCAATTTGCAGAACTTAAGCCTCTCTTGGTAAGAGGATCCCTTCATTCCCCTCACCAATTGTGTTGCTCTTCTCTGTACACACTCAAGCAAATCTACATCCTTCCTAAAATGAGGCCTCCAGACCTGTACGCAGTACTCAAGGCGTGGCCTGACCATTGCCTTATCTGAGGATATTCTTCCTTATTTCAATGGGCCCTTCTTGCTGTCAAATAAGACTTTAGCATGTTGTCTAAGAGCCCAGTCAACTCCACTAACAGAGCTTCAGGTGAATTTAAGACATCACCCAGATGTAGTTGGAAAGCTCTGTGTGACATGTTTTCCAAAATCTTTAAATCTCCCACTGTACTCATCAGTCAAGGCATCAAGGACACCATATATTTCTTTACCATCGCTTCAGTCAAATGACAGTAAAGAAATAAAAGTGTTATGTGAAAGTCAGAACCATACTACTACTCAATAGTGAGCCTTTATTAACTATGCTATTAAAATTATATCATAGTTTGAGTATGTTTAGTCAAGTATAAAAAAGGGCTACACTGAGTATAACAAAAGGCTGCAGATTTCCCACCCCTTGGTTGAAAGGTGGAATTCAACACCAGAAATATTTGTAAAATTTGTAGATTTATATTCAGTAGGGTTATATTGATCTTGTTCAATTAAAAAAAAATCCCTAAACTAACTTTTTCTTAATTTTTTTTTTTTTGTACTTTTCCTCAATTTACTATCTACAAAAATTGAAGTTCAACATTTACATGAAGATTCTTGTTTCTCAGTCTAGAACCTGCTTTTACTTATTACTGTGATATGATCTGACAGAAGTTCATAGATGCTTAAATTGCTTAAGTTCTATCTGAAGCAAAATGCAGGCTGTAGTTTTTTAGTAATCCAATAACAAATTGTCTTTCTTGTTAGTTAATCAACATTAATTGGTTCGTAGTTACTTGTTAAGGAATTAATTCTGAATATCAAATGATTAATGAATTATATTAAAACAAACTCTTCTAAAACATACTGAAATACTAAGTAGTATAACATTTTCAGAAATAAACATTAATTTTGTTTTTTCTGTTTTCAGTGTTTTTTCTGTTTTCAAAAATTAGAATAATTCAGAAAGAACAAACTTTATTGCACATGTATCAAAAGATCAATCACACCATAACTGAAACACATCTAAACCAGCTTTTGGTGTGAAATTATATGCAACAAGCTGAACATTTATTATAAAAACAGTAAAAATAAGTATGAACAATATTTAATTAAAAAAAATAATAATAATAAATGCAACAGTGCTTAAAGCATCTTCTAATTTTTTTTTTTTTTCTTGTATTTTACATACACATAAAATAATGTACATTTGTATATTATAAACATGTGGAACATCTGTCCACTAACTTGTAGCTTTAGCTATGCTTAAGAACAGACATATTGCAAGACAATACAAAAATATAGAAATTGTATTGCAGGCCCACTTAAAAGAAACAAAGAAAATAAAGTGTATGTGTGTGAGAGAGAGAGAGAGAGAGTACCTATGTTACACACCTATAAATGTTGCCTTGATGTAATTTCATACACATTAATGGGTTTGATCAAAATGAGTTATCCAATGATACATTTATGCCACATTTATATATGATGTATAAATGCAACATAATTTGCTGAATTTGAGCAACCCTTTGTACTAATATATTTTATATGTAAAGAAAAATATATATCTATTTTTTTTTACTTGGCACAATTAAAACACATATTACTGCAGTTGTCAAGCTAATACACATGAGAGGGGGGGAAAGAGAGAGAGAGAGGCATTTACTTTTTTTGACAGCAATTATTAATACTGATTTAATCACAGATAACAGAACTTTCAATTGACAGTTCTCAGATCAAATAAATATATTCTTCAAATAAATATATTTTTTGCCATTATTAAAAATTGTATAGATACACACTTCTTTAGTTCTTCAAACAAAAAAAACCTACAAATAGTGGTAATACTATGTTAGGGTTACAAATTTCTTTTTAAGACCAGGATCCTGTATTTCTTTTCATCCATCTAAAATGTCCTATATTTTTTGTGATAGGGTGTAAATGTTCAGTTTTTACTGGAGGATCATCAATTAAGCCAAACATTGAAATTGTCAACAAGCACTGCCCATGTCTCGATGATGTCAGTAAATTTAGACACTTATTCTGCATAAAATTACAGCCTTAAAAGAATAAATAAAAACAAATTTTATGTTCATTCTTAGGAATAGCTTCATAACATCAAGAATTTAATAGAGAGACAAAAATATTACATTTCGCAAGATCATGTGGATTTGAACATGTAGCATGCACAGTTCTGTACTGCACCCCAACTGCTCAGCAATAATTGGGCTATACATAAGAGAGAAGTATTTATTGTGAAAATAAGTTTCTATGTTTTTATTGCTACTTCATTAAATGTTAACCATTTTGCTTAATTAAAGCTTTCAAACATGAGCATCTATCTTAAGCTTTAATAATGACAACATAAGTTACTAAAACACTTCTGGAAAAAAAAATGAAACAAGCACATTATTCTAATGTTGTACGACATGCTATAATTTTAAAAGAATTGTTTGTCCATTTCACAGCATGGCTATTATAAGCTAATGTATGAAGTGCATAAAAAAACTACAATCGTAGTGTACAGGCATTAATTTAATTGTATCTTATATTGTGACTAGCTTCATGAGTTACTGCACTACCTCGAATAAATAACACTTCACTAGTAGAGAAGACTATTGTTACTTATTCTCAGTGGGCATCACCATCCACCAAAATGGCACCTTTTCAAGGCTTGTTGGCCTATGTTCGGTGGATGGGCAGGTACCCTGGTTTTGCAATCATGCCAAACCAGTTGTGAAGTTAATTCCACAATATGAGAGATGCCAAAAGGTGTACAGAATAATACTGTAATAATGTATTCTGTACACTTGTTGGCATCTCTCATATTGTGGAATTAACTTCACAACTGGGTTGGCATGATTGCAACCCCAGGGTACCTACCCACCCTCTGACGACAGGCCAACAAGCCTTGAAACAGTGCAGTCGGGGTGGTGGTGGTAGTGCTCACTGAGAATAAGTAACAATAGTCTTCTGTATTAGTGAAGCGTTACTTATTCGAGGTAATACAATACATGATAACATTGTGAAGGTAGTCATAATATGAGATGTAATTAAATCGATACCTTTACACTACAATTGTAGTTTATTTTTATGAGCAAACTATGATGTATTTACACCGATATTATATAGTTATTTCATGATCATATTGTATTATGCCTTGTGTGTTTACATTATTATTATAGTGGTAAACTACCATATTGCAATGTCCACTCCCTTGGGGTGAGGGTGGGTGAAGTCAGGGAGTCTGATGGGGTTGATTAATTATGGTTGGTTTCAATCACGTAGCACTGTTAGTAATTTTTTTTGGGGGGGAGACAGAATTTATAGTTTTCCCACTTACAAAGCATTCCATTTTCTTATGAAGTCATCCAGAAAATCTGGGAACCTTAACTGTGCTGAGCAACTCAACTTACTTTTTAATGATCTTAGATAATTTAGGACAATGAGCCTCATGTCTGCCATGAGAAGCTAATCATAATCAGCAGCACTTACATGTGCATTACATAAAGAGTGAAACTTTTCTTAACAGACACCTCTTGTGGACAGTCAGAAGTATTAGAAATTACTTTAGATCATCTCTCCAAAACATACTCACTAATATGGATATGGGCATTTAATAAGTGCCATTTTGTTATTTTCAACCCCTCTAGATGGGATACTTTTAAGGATAATTGACATGCACAATTTTCATGGTTAATGGCTTTTCACAATGTAGGCAAGTCAAGATCAAAGTCATTACAGTAATAATAATAATAATAAGACTTGTGATGGCCATGGATTACCCATGGCCATCACAAGTCTTATTATGGCAAGGCTGGAATATTTGCAAACTTATCTGGGCTGTCTGATGCAGTTCTACTGTTGCACATTAATCAGCAGAGCAATAAAATTGTCAACCTGAGAAATGCTGTTTCCAGAAAAAAAAAAAAAAAAAGTGTGGGAATAGATCTATATATATATATATATATATATATATAAAGCTCTGTTAGCATTAGTAGAGGCATAAGATACAAGAAAGCAAGCTTATGCAGCATCAGCCAAAGGAAAAAATAAAAAAAAACCCCTCCCATTTCACCTCCTCCAAATGCCTGTCCAGCTCGGCCTTAAATTTATTTAGGCTATTAGCTTCCACAATAAAAGATGGAAGCCTGTTCCACCAGTCAACTACTGCTGGCTAAAGGAAAATTTCCGCACCTTTATTCTACAACTATATTTCCTCAAGTTGAAACTGTGCCCCCTCAGGTTCTTAGTCTGAGCAAGAGGAAGAATCCCATCAGCTTGCTCAACCCATTCAAGGCCCTATACACCTCAATGAGATCATCCCTTTGTTCCCCTCACCAATCTCGTTGCCCTTCTTACTTGGTCTAACAACTCTAAATTCTTCCTAAAATGAGGCCTCCAGACCTGTACACAGTACTCTAGGTGTGGCCTGACCATTGCCTTGGATAACGGGATAATCACCTCCCTGTCCCCGCTAGCAAAATTCCTATATATCATTGACAAGACTCAAGACTCCATGACCTGCCCTGGTAGCCTGTCTGCACTGCTCAGCAAACTTCATACTTGACTGCACAATTACCCTCAGGTCTTTTTCGCTTTCCACTTCCCTGAGTGTAGTACCACACAGTTGGTACGTTTTTCTTTGGTTATTGCTACCCATATGCAGTACTTTGCATTTGTCAATGTTAAACTTCAGTTGCCACTTCTCAGCCCATTTTCCCAACTTATCTAGATCCAGTTGGAGTAGCATACTGTCTTTACTGTTGTTAACAACCCTGCTAACCTTTGTATCATCTGCAAACTTGGGCATTAAACCTGATATACCTTCATCAATATCGTTGATAAATATACAAAACAACAATGAGTCCAACACTGAACCCTGGGGAACTCCACTAATAACATTTGTCACACGAAGAGCAGTGTCCATTGATTACCACTCTCTGTCGTAGCCCACTCAACCATCCCTTTATCCATTATAGCAACTTACCCTTAATGCCATACCTCTCCAATTTGTACAGCAGTCTTCCATGTGCAACAGTAGCAAAAGCTTTCCTGAAATCCAAGTACAGTATATATCAAAATAATTTTTAGCATTCAGTTCTTTTATGACACAGTATCCAATCAAATTAGTCAGACAAGATAGACTGCACAGATAATTCTGACCATTAGCCCATGAGATTTTTCTGCGTCCACAAATCTCCTAAACTAAACTAAAACATTGTTGTGTGAATAGGAACATGATACAAATCTGAAAATAGGTGATATAGGATATCTTCAAGTTTTTTCACCAACCGATCAGTGCACTCTACAGTAATCATGGCAGAAATTACCAACTCTGTGAAAGTGCAGTGTGTACTTTGGTTCAACGAGGTTGGAGTTTGTCACTTCTGTTATATATTAATTCTGAACATGGTTTAAAAAGAAGCCACTGAATAGACTTGCAATTTTGCAATGGTATGGAAAATTCATATGGGATGCCTGTTTGTGCAGTCATTCTGGCTGATGTGTGGCTGAACAAAAGCCAGTGAGGGTACAGTGAAGCTGGTTTGGATAAGTTTTATGCAAAGCCTAGGGAGGCACCTTCGTAGCCAGGTGGGAAGGAGCAGCAGTGCGTAGCACACACTTCTTGATTAGACCAGGGTTCGAGCCCATCACCACCAAATACGGAGGATGCGGAAAGGTCAGGGAATGACCACCGCATATTCCCGGAGCAATATGGCCTTAGTTGCTAATGCTCCAAAAAACCAAATAACAACAACAACAAAGCCTAGGGAAATCCATATAATATGTCAGTTCTGGGCTTAACATATCAAGGTCAACAGTGTTACCTGACATGCTATATCATCATCTGAAGATGAAACCATAAAAGTTCAGCTTGTACAGAAGCCATTGACAAAATCAAAGACAAAATCAAAAGGATGGAATTTCATTGGTAAACTTCTCCATGGTTACAGTTTTGTGATTATACTGCCATCCATTGTAGCATGCACATTTTCCAATTGGTGAATAAAAACCTGAAGATATCCTCTGTTACTTGGAAATTGTTCCAGATTTGACATATACCCTATTCATGTGCAATAATGTTTTTGCTTTGTAAAGAAGGTTTGTGGACACTTTGTACATTCGATATTCGTATATATTCAATAAAAATGCTATGTGATTCTTAATATTACTTTAATAAATGCTTTAGTGACAGCGACGTCCGTCTTTTTTGACTTGGGGATGACAATTTTCCTATGCTGTTATATACCACTTTCACTCGGCTTAAGTAAAGAATGTTTGTTGTTTAAGTAGCAACCTGCGAAGGTTTGTTCCTGTATGCAGATTTTCTCTTTGAATACTGGTAAAAACGTTCCTAGCCTTTACATTCATTGTGTGCCAATTTTTTAAGAAATGAAATTTCTTGGTGTTTGCAGCAGGGCTGTATGCACAAATTTTGAAAGGGAGGACCTTTTTGCCCATTAAAGGGTGTATTCTATTACATTATAAAAATTTTATATGAGAAAAACAATAATGTGGACTAAGTGACTTAATTATGCATAATGAAAATTAAATTGAAATGAAATGTTTAGTAATTTTTACTAAAATTTGTGTTTACTAAAAGTTTTTATTTATTAAAAGTTAACTAATTGAAACACATATGTAAAATGATAATCAATAAAAAAAAACTCTGAGCAAGCAATCAATTGGGTTTCTACGGTAATAAGAAGTTACAGAAAACAGCCAATGTCATAATTTATAAGAATCTCCCCACTCTGTTTTAAAAGTTCAAATCCAGACTGATTAAGTGCCTCCATAGCTGGGTGGGCAGGAGCAGCAGTGCGTAGCACACGCTTCTTGATTAGATCGGAGTTCGAGCACGTGACAACCAAATACGGAGGATGCGGAAAGGTCAGGGAATGACTACCGCGTATCCCCAGAGCAATATGGCCTTAGTTGCTAATGCTCCTAAAAAAAAAAAAAAATAACAAACCAGACTGATTAAATAACTAAATTAAAATCTGAGAAACAGTTCAAAGTAATCTATTCTTAGTTTTTCAGTAAGAATAAGGCCCCTCCGTAGCCAGGTGGGAAGGAGCAGCAGTGCGTAGCACATGCTTCTTAATTAGACTGGGGTTCGAGCCCATCACCACCAAATACGGAGGATGCGGAAAGGTCAGGGAATGACCACTGCATATCCCCAGAGCAATATGGCCTTAGTTGCTAATGCTCCTAAAAACCAAATAACAACAACAATAATAACAATAAGAATAAGACTCATTTAAGTAGTTAAGAAATAATATTTGTCAGAAGACAGTTCTGAGGATTGACCCCTCCTCCTCCTTTTTAAAGAAATTAAACAAAAAAACTTTAAAGGAATTCAGCTTTCTTATATACATTTTTTAATTGGTTTGTAATTATGTTTTTCATAAAGGTTGGCCAAAAAAATTCTGCCCTGTCATACAGATTTTGATCCTTCCTTCCCTATTCAGAATCCTGGTTACACTACTGATCCTTTCCCGCCAAACCACCAATGCTTAATTAAATGTGTTAATATATAAAAATTATTTTCTTATTCTCTCTCTTTTTCTCCCATTTTTATGAAAGCATAATCTTGAAAATGTCCTGGCTTAAAATTACTATACAGTATGTGATTTCAATAGGAGACTAGACTTGTACATAACTCTGAATACAATAGAGCATTGCAAAATATTTAATTGTCTGAACTCAATTGAAAGAGGATCTGAATTCCTCTCTTTTCATAAAAGATTTACAGCCTATATATGTAAATAAATAAGTAATAATGCACTGTCAAAAATGCAAATTATTTACATAAAAATTTAATTTTGTTTTTCCTCTCTCACAGTGAATATAATTCGCTCAAATCACGACATTTTCTATCATTCTATAATTATGTACTTTAATTCAGATAAACACCTACACATGGATATTCATTTTTATTTGCATAAAAGAAACTCCTTAAGTTACTTTTCATTTAACTGAATTTAACTCTAAGTACAAATTTATTTTAAAATATTTATTAGGTAATGAAATTATGAAGTAAATGAAATTATATTCCTGATTAAGAAAGAATAATACAGTTTTGGAATGTTTGTCAGTAATCAGAAAATCTTTTTTTTAACATTTACTCAGGACATAACAAATTGTACAAAGATTAAACACATTAATATACAAAAAGGAACATAAAAGAGTCAGAAAAAATATTTATAATTCTTTATATTTCTTAAAAATGGCAATTAATGGGCTTAAAAATAAAGTAATATGACTGTGCATATCAATATTCACTATACTTATATGAGCATTATTTCCACATTAATAAGCATATATTAGTACATACAGTTTTAAATATTTAAAACTGTATGTACTAATATATTCAAAACAAATATATGCTTATAAAACGTATACTATCAAATATTTGTAAAAAGCTTGGTTTGTTTAGGAATGATTAGTTTATTCTACTGTAAAAAGTATTAATTTTAATTTTTTGTCACTACAGTTTAACTCAATTATAACAAGATTGGAGGGACTGATAAAAAAAAAGAAGCTTATTAAACCGATTACTATTTATAACCATTGTTATAAGTTTCAAAGGCAATTATTGGTTGTTTGGGTCCACATCAAAACAATTTGGTATATGAGATTTTGCTATGACAGTTTGGGTGTATGACATTTCACTGTATGGCAGTTTGGTGAAACACATTGGAACTATGACAATATGACAATTTGGTTATTATAACTATTCAGTGAATTCTATGCAAGAATTCAGTGTATGACAAAGCAAGACCAAAAAATGTGTCATGCTGTAATGTTTAATTTAATGATCATGATAGTTTGTATTTTTGATACAAAATGTACCCTGATCATTAAACCACTGACTATTTTTGTTTTTTTAATGTACATTTTACATTTTTTAAGGGCATCCTATAAAAAGTACCACAGAAAGGTTAAAGATTGGGAAACAGTTACTTTCCTTTCAATTTCTTTACTTATGCTTCTGCAGGTTGTATTTTTTTTAGGAAATTCATATGGAGGTAAGTTGTTTTGAAGACCAAAAGTAGAGATCATTAATGGATACTGGCAGGTTAATTGTATCTTCTGACATCCATTCTTGCAACCTGCATTATACTTTTTATTGAAAGCAGTTAAAAAGTTGGTGGTAGGCTAGATGGGTTAAGGGCAGGAGCATCGAATGGGAAATGCAAGTGAGCATCCCTGGAGGAATTGTGAGGAGGCTCAGAATTGGAATCTGGTCCCCTCCCTGCAGGGAAAGGCAGTCTACCCCAGAGCACATGGTGGCCCTTGACACCCTTGATTAAGGGTTGGTAAATCAGACACTTGGTTAGCAGGAAGGAGGGTAGTTAAAACAGTGTTAATTTTTGCACTAAAAAAACTAAAGCAGTGTGGTATCTGTATATAACAGTGAAAATTGCATTCTTGGTTTGCTTTTTTGATAAAAAAAAAAAAATCAGTTACCTGGTGAGGAGGAGAAACATGCATCCATCCATAATAATTCATCTTATCATGGTGAGATTTGATGCAATGCACATTAGTCCCAACACAGATGGAACCCCCAAAGCATTTCTTAAGTATAAAATAGCTATAACAAAGGGGGGGGGGAACCAACTATGCACCTGAGGCTTCAAATATTGCAGAATTACTTAGCAAGTACAGATCAATGTTGAAAAAAAGTCGCGAATTAGAGTTAAATTTGAAAGTGTCTGCAAATTCTGCCCAGACACTATAGGAAGGAGTACATGATGAGAACCTCGTCAGTCAATTCAGCCCAGGAGAGAATGTGCAGCGCTCGTTGTTTGTTTGTTTGTTATTTGGTTTTTAGGAGCATTAGCAACTATGGCCATATTGCTCCAGGGATATGCGGTGGTCATTCCCTGACCTTTCCTCATCCTCTGTATTTGGTGGGCACGGGCTCGAACCCCGATCTAATCAAGAAGTGTGTACCACGCACTGCAGCTCCTGCCCACCTAGCTATGGAGGCGCCTGCAAGGCTGATGCTATTGAGGCAGCGTTAGGTGGGTTGGAAGACTGCTAGCTTGGGGGAATACACAGACTAATAGATTAACAATGGCCACAGACAGAGGTGAAAGTGATTCTTGCACTATTTCTATTGGAATGAGCAGCAGCTTAGGAAGCAAGGTGCTAGGGTTTCTAGAACTGTTGAGAGTCATCACAGAACAAGTAAATACTTGTTCCGTGATGTAAATACACGGAACTGGGCTGTGTTGGGGTAACTATGAGTAAGAACAGGTGCATGTACACCAATGCTAGGAGTAGAGTAAATAAATTTGATGAATTTATTTATTCTACTCCCAGAGTAGAGTAAATAAATACTCTACGCCGGTCAAGACATCAAAGGTGGAAATTGTTGGGATATTAGAGATGTGGTACCACATGAATATAAGGAATGCAGAATTTGAATTTGGGAAGTACAATGTGTACAGAAAGGGCAGAGAGGATAGGAAGGGAGGAGGGGTTGTGCTGTTAGTTAGGAAAAATAAAATCAAAGGCAGTGCATCCAGTTTACATGGGTGGCCAGTGCAATGTTGAGTCAGTTTGATGTGACATAAGCACTGGGAAAGGAAAAACGAGAGTATAAGTGTGTTATAGGCCTAATGACTCTGATGAGTACAATGAACAACAGCACAGAGAAATAGAGTGGGCCAGTAAATCAGAAAGTCTTATAATGGAGGATTTTAATTTTTCAGATATTGACTGGAACTTGTGGGTCAGTCACTCACACACTAGCAAGACTTGTGGATTTACTGGATGACTGTTTTCTATAGCAGCATGTTTGAGAGGCAACCAGAGGGAGTAATACTTTTGATCTGATTATCAGCAGTGATTATTCATGCATTACGAATCTGCAGATAAAGAAACCGCTGGGTGGCAATGACCACAGTGTACCATGTGGGATTTACGTAAAGATGTAACTACGATCAGGAGTAAAGGGAAGGAGTTTTGCTTTTGTAAAGGTGACTATGGTGGTTTCAGACAATCTTTAAATTCTATACTGTGGGAACAACTGATGATGTCACCAACAGCAAACTCGAAATGAGAAGCATTCAAGGAAGTAATCTTGGAAGCTACTAGACTTTTCATACCAACTAAGAAATACTGTTCAAGATTTAGGCATAAATGGATGTCAGATGAACTCAAGAGACTCAGGGCAGAGAAGAAAAATACATGGGATACATAAATTATCAGGAGACACAGATGCCTATGGTAGATATAAGATAGTCTGTAATCAAGTCACGAAGGAGGTTAGACAAGCAAAGGCTGAATATGAGAAATCCTTGGCAAAGGATGCAAAAAAAAAAAAAAAATTCTTTACTTATGTAAACTCTAGAAGGAAGGGGATGAATTGGATTGGTCCACTTGATGTTGGTCGTTTGACTGTTGATGATCCTGCTCAGATAGCTGACAAACTGAATGAATATTTTGCATCTACATTCACACATGAGGAATTCTGTAGGGAAATGGAGGGCAGAAGTTTATTAAACTATAACATCTAGCTAAATGATTTTGTAATAACTGAAAGCAAAGTGGAGGAGAGATTGTTGAAGAAAAACACAACCACCTGGGGTGGATGGGATCTATCCAGTTATATTAAAAGAGATAACAAAGGAAGTAAGCACACCCTTATCCATAATTATGAGAGTATCCTTGGACTCAGGGGAGGTCCCCACCGACTGGACATGTGCAAATGTATCCCCAATTCACAAAGGGGAATCAAGGGGTCACAAGAGTAATTACAGACCTGTTAGTTTAACTTCTGTTCCAGGGAAAATAATGGAGTCACTGGTTAAAGAAGTAATGCAGGATCATTTAGACAAGACTGCAGTTATAGTTCATATATAGCATGGGGGAATACACAGGTTTGGTAAGGGGAAAGGTGTTATACAGGTTTGGTAA
This sequence comes from Mastigoproctus giganteus, assembly GCF_048544385.1. Lineage (NCBI taxonomy): Eukaryota > Metazoa > Arthropoda > Arachnida > Uropygi > Thelyphonidae > Mastigoproctus > Mastigoproctus giganteus. The sequence continues at coordinate 170,487,352 of NC_143583.1, forward strand.
GGGGAAAATGATATACAGGTTTGGTATACAGGAAAGATGATATACAGGTTTGGTAAGGGGAAAGCTTCTCTGACCAATTCAGTTGGATACTATGATGTGGTCACACTGGATGCAAAAAATAATTTTGATGTCATGTACTTGGATTTCAGGAAAGCTTTTGATACTTTTCCACATGGAAGACTACTGTACAAATTGGAGCAGTATGGCATTAAGGGCAAGTTTCTACAGTGGATAAAAGGGAGTGGGAGAAGACAGAGAGTGGTAATCAACGGATGCCTCTTCATTGGCTAATGTTATTAGTGGAGTCCCCAAGCATTCGGTTTTGGGCCCATTGTTGTTTTGTATATTTATCAGTGATGTTAATGAAGGTATATCAAGCTTAGTGTCAAAGTTTGCAGAAGATACAAAGGTTGTCAGGGTTGTTAATGACAGTATGCTACTGCAGCAGGATCTAGAAGTTAGGCAGATAGTCTGAGAAGTGGCAACCTGAAGTTTAACTTTGACAAATGCAAAGTACTGTATATGGGTAGCAGTAATCCCAGAGTAACATACCAACTGTACGGTACTACACTCAGTGTAGTGGAGAATGAAAAAGATCTGAGGGGTAATTGTGCAGCCAGATATGAAGTTTTCTGACAGTGCAGATGGGCTGCAAGAGTAGCTCATGCAGTCTTGTTGATGATATACAGGAATTTTGTCAGCAGGGATAAGGAGGTTATTATCCCTTTGTATAAGGCATCCTAAAATGAGTTTAGAGAAGGCAACAAGATTGGCGAGGGGAACAAAGGGGTGCTCTTACAAAGGAAGGTTTAAGTTCTGCAAATTGCAGCATCTGGAGACCAGGCACCTGTGCGGTGATCTGATTGAGGTGTATGAGGCCTTGAATGGTTTGAGCCGGCCCGATACTGATGGCATTCTTCCTCTTGCTCAAATTATGAACCTAAGGAGACAAACTTAAATTGAGGAAAGACAGTTGTAAAATAGATGTGCAGAAATTTTCCTTTAACCAGTGGGTAGTTGATTGATGGAATTAACTTCCATGTGTTGTTGTGGAAGTTGATTGCTGGAGAAACTTTTGGAGCAAATGGAAGGGTGAAATGGGAAGTGTTTTTTTGGCTGATGCTGTAAAAGCTTGCTCTCTTGCATCATATGCCTCTACTAATGCTAATGCTAAATAATTTCTATGTGGTTCTGGAATAACAGTATTAATTGGTTGAGTATGCACCTATTATGTTCATTGGGTATGTGCCAGTTATCTTCATTATGAGTCTGTCCATATTATACAGTTTTTACAATATGGATGGACAGCCATTCCGAAGATGTGAAAGTAGTGCATGCCCACTTTCCACTGTATGTATAAGTAGGATCAGCATGAATACTTTTACAGAAATAAACTGATAAAAAAAAAATATATATATATATACTTTTCTTTTTTTTATGGTTTTTAAAATTTCTGCATTCCTCCAGTTGATGTTATCATTTACTTAATTGAATTTCTTAATTTCTAGTCTGTATATAATAAATGAATTATCACACTGACTAAATTGTATTTCACCAAGTTGTCATACACCATACTTTCTCATACATTGAATTATCATGCATCAAATTGTCATATACAGACAGTTATTATGACGAATTCCAATCACCTAACTGATGTGATCCCCATTATGAACATCCCAAAGGCTTGTTTCCAGATGTCAGTCAAACTGTGTTTGTGTATGTCTCTGAATGGTTGACCTAATCACCGCTGAAATATACTGTTTATTCATACTCTACTCATATGAAGTTTTGTCAGTAATTGCTTTGATAATGTTGTTACACGTGTGTTCCTTGATTGTTATGCAACTCATTTCCAAATTTTGACCAATGGCTTGGAGGGGTGGGGGATACTTGACACAGGAATATAAGTATATCACATACAGAAATTTAAAAACCTTCAGTTCTCTTCCTAAATTTTGGTTTCACTTGTAGTGATCTTCTTGAGTTTCTCAATTGCAGGCTTATCATTTTCACTGTAATTGAGGAACATACATATTCACCCCCCCACACACAGCGTGCATGCACACTGTGGGGGGTGAATAGGATTTTAAGTAAATCTTACAATAGAATTATGGTAATGTTCTATCTGTTATAATCAAGTTAAAACTGTATTCATAAATTATTGTGTGTGTGGGGGGAATGTATTTACTAATTTTTTGGAGTAGCTGTATAATTAGTTATCAAGCTGTGGATAAAATCCATAAAATAAAGAAGTACTCATAAGTAAAAGGCATAAATCTGAAATTGTTATCACTGAAATTAAAAAGGAACGAACAAGTCAGAAAGACATTCGATTCATCCGTATATTAATTATCAGTTCTTAAAATTATGTGTGTGGTGGGCACATGTGAATATAGAGGAATGCTATCTATGCAGCACTAACCCAGTGATAGACTTTTAGTAGAGAAAATGCTCCTTTTTTTTCTCTTCAGCATTTACACTTGTCCCTCAGAAAATTCAAACAAACTAAAATGTGAATGGTGGATAAATAGATGACAGCAACAACAACAACAAAAAAAAATTTTGTTTATACCCTGGCAGCAGAGCTTACAATTTTGATAGGAATACAATCATTAGCCATATTTAGCAGCCATGTGGGCTTGAATCATGGCCAATTCAAATGTGTGTGGGCACCACCACATTATAACCACTCAGCTATGTAATGCCGTTCAGGTTTCAAATATTTTAAGGGGCCTATATTATACAACATTACACATTTCACTTGTATAGAATGTCCTTCTGTCTTATGGAATGACAAAGACATGTATCAAATCAAATGACTGAAATTAGCAAAGTATTCTAAATATAGCAAATAACCAAAAAACCAATAAATATGTACATTCAATCATACCAATAACTTTTTCAATAAATTGACAAGTAATAAACATAGAGTTAACATTATTTGAATTATATGATTTCTTTCAAGAATTTGTAATGCATCTGAAGTCTGTAAATTTGGATGTGCTTTCTGTGGCAAATTAAAAGAAAATCTCCAAACATCATTACCACGTTTTGAGATGGATCTCTGGCTTGTTTTATAGTTAAATCCTTATTTACAAGGATATATAAATAATGGAAACCAATATTATGGTATTTTCTAAGTAAACAATTCATTTTTATAATGTAAATATTTTTTCTTTTACTTACAAAAAAAAAAAAAAAAAGTGCCTTTCATTTGTTGTTTTGAGACTTGTAATATCATCACTGATATTTCCAGGAATAAGATATTTATTTTCCACAAATAATTTTATATAACGTTATCTTTTAAGGAATTACATTCAGGAATACATTACACTATTCCCAAAACAGAAAGGATATATTAATTATATTTCTAATTTTATTATTTCTACACTTATCTTAACTTTATCAAAGTAATGATACTGTATACAGCATTATTAAATAGTAGGACTCTAATATTCTTTTGCTTATAGATTTTTTTCTTTTTTTTTTGTCATTATTATGTAAAATTTTAATGTATATTTATTTTAGTGTAAAACATTATATATATATTAAATAAATTTCAGTTTATTTTGTCATTTTATATACAGCAGACTCTCACTTAATGACAAGGTTGCATTCTTGAAAACAGCACATTAATCAACAAACTGTTAAAAAAATTGATTTTTCCTATAAGCAATAACAATACGGTGTGTGTGTTGAGGGAATATGTTCCTGATGTGTGACAAGTTTAATCTATTTCACTAATAAACAGTGGAAAAACTACCATACCACTGCCAGGTCTGCCTCCATGCCAAGAGGGAGCAGACCTGGTGCAGACTTGATGCATATCTAAAATTTATTACACTGTAGATGAACTGCATAATTTTTTGTTATTGTTTATATAAATAATAATAAAAATTACTAATAAAACTGTAATTTTCAACAAATATATTTTACCAAGCCCACGCACAAAAAATACAGCTTAAGAGTAAATATTTACATTGTTTTTTTTTTTGTTTTTTTTATAATTCTTATTTTAATTTTGTTCTTTAATAAGACAAAGCTAATTCCGAGAAAGAATTTGCCACATTGGTCGTTTATGGAATTTTAGTCGGTCAATGTTGTATAAAACTGGTGTCTAATTGAAATTATCAGTAATTCATTAGTATCTTACATCAAAAGATAGCTAAATTAATTGTCATTAAGTGAGGGTTTACCATATTTTAGATGATTTTAAATAAGTCACTCCTCAGTATTATCTATCCCTTTTACACTATAATTTTACCAGTAATTTTTAAAATTTTACTTTACTGTTAGAAGAAACTGGAAAATATTATAAACTATACATTATATTTAAATGAAGGGCAGTGAGATATGACAAATTCCACTCAGAATACAGAAAAAGAGTGAAATAAAATTATGAAAAAACTATTTTACACATGGAAGCCCAAATGACAACAGTATTTCATACAAGTCAGTATTCAACTTAACATAAAACAGACTTTAATTAAGAATTCATGAAGCACCATCGTACGACAAATATAGAGATTGTAAGTAGTAATTCAAATTATTTAGTAAATGGATAAAGAATCACTTATACCATGTTACTACTTTTTAACATAAAAAGTTAGTTCTGTTAAATCCAAAATCTGTATAATATGCAATGTCTTTTCCATAAAGATGAAAAATTTTTAATATGAATATGCCCATTATTTCATACATTACACTTTTTTATTATTTTACAGGAACTGATATGCCAAGTGTGCAATTACTTCAGGGTCCAAATTTACTGGGGAGGAGCACAGACCAAGATAATAACTGTAAATAGTAAATTTTTTACAGCATTTAATTACATATCATTTGTAATTATTGCTCTTTTCGTTTATTTTATTTTTTACTTTCATATCTCATTCATATTAAAATATTCTGGAAGCTTGTGCATATGGCAAACATTAGAAAAGGGCCTCTTAAAATGAAAGGCCCAGATTATTCAGAGTTAGCAATGGTTGACACAAACCAGTTATGAAATATTTATTATTTGGATACAATAGAAGACTTTTGTAGCCCATGTAGAATGTTTTGGGGTATTATTTTAAGACAAAGAAAATTATCACCTGCAGATTTTAAAATATAGGTTATTAAATTTTAATTAATAATTTACATAACTGAGGTATCCCTGTTATAAAAATGACAAACATATTTTTCATTTTGCATACTTCTGTAGCAGCTTCTGTATTCTTAGTATTCACTTATTCAATGTAAGCTGGCATAAGATAATTAGCATTAGTAGAGGCATTTGATGCAAGAAAGCAAGCTTATGCAGCATAACTAAAAAAAAAATAATAAAATAAATAAATAAATAAATAAAAAATAACCACTTCCACTTCACCCCTCTGTTTGTTCGAAATACCTGTCCAGCTGAGCCTTAAACTTATTTAGGCTATCAACTTCCACGACAAGGGATGGAAGTCTGTTCCACCAACCAACCACCCGCTGGCTAAAGGCAAATTTCCTCACGTCTATCCTACATCTGTCTTTCCTCAATTTGAATTTATGCCCTCTCAGATGATTATTCTGAGCAAGAGGAAGAATCCCATCAGCACTGAGCATGCTCAAACCATTCAAGGCTTTATACACCTCTATCAGATCACCTTGCTGGTGCCCAGTCTCCAGACACTGTAATTTGCAAAACTTAAGGCTTTCTTCGTAAGAGCACTCCTTTGTTCCATTCACTAATCTTGTTGCCCTTCTCTGTACTCGTTCCAGCAGCTCTACATCCTTCTTGAAATGAGGCCTCCAGACCTGTATACAGTATTCTAGGTGTGGCCTGACCATTGCCTTATACAAGGGAATAATCACCTCCTTATCCCTGCTAGAAAAATTCCTATATATCATTGACAATACACCATGAGCTACTCTTGCAGCCCGTCTGTACTGCTCAGAGAACTTCATATCTGCCTGCACAACCACCCCAATTCTATTGGTCAGGGCAAGAGTGTTGTACATAGCTATGAACTACATACTACGCTCATGTAAACAGTCTGTTTCAGACTGAATTGATGCAACTAAGAAAGGTAAAGGGTCTTCTGTGTAACATATAGTATAAAGTATTAATATGATCTTCCCCCAAACTGTAGCACAAACAAGTCTATTTTTAAAATTTTTGTGCCAGTATATAAAAACATATAACAACTGTGAAAGTAGGGTAATAGACTCAGCTTATAAATAGCTGTGAGCAAACCAAGTTTTCTACAAAATGCACCAAACTCATATTGTGAAGGCACTTCACAAGTTGCCTTGTTATTGCACTATGCACTTCAAATAAACTATTCCTATGTTCTGGTATAGTTTGCTGTTTTGCAATACTACTGTAAACGTTTAATTTTATGGAATAACAGAGGGAAGGGTATCTGTTATTTTTGAATGACCATTAAATCAAAAGGTTTTTTGGAGACTATTTTTACCTCAAATAATTGACAATTTAAACAGTTACTCTGTATATGTATTAGAAACACAGAAATGAAGTTGAACAATAAAAGAAAAGCTTTTATTTACTTTGACTTTATTGGTTGATATGTAGTAGAAAATTTATCTTGACTGTATGTGATGCTGAGAAAACTGTATTCAGAGTTAGAACTATGGAGCTGAAGCTGAGCTATTGGTGAACCTTTAGAGTCTGGAATGGTATTCCTAATGTATTCAGATAGATTCTTACCAGCTTACTTCAGCATTAACTCACTTATAAATTGCATCTTCGAGGTTAAGTGGTTTCTACTTTCATGTGTTTTCTATTGCCAACTGCTGATACACTTCCAGCAACACTATACATCAGTGAAAACTCCATAATTCTAGCACTGCACCTATGACATTCCTCTTGAATAATGAACTTATGTTAACTGTTGGAGCAGTTAATAATAATAGAAAGTAATAATGGAATGCATTTACATGGTGTATGAATTCTATTATTTGAAAGTAGTGCAATACCTATGCAATTTGTTGTGAAGGCAAAGAGCTTTCTGCTGTGAGAATAAAGGCCATCACATTAATCTTACAAAGCTTGGAATTGTGTTTGTTCATAATTCAAGTATTATTTGCTTTTAGAGTGTCTTAATAAATGGGAGATCAACCTTTTTTTGAAGTGGCACTTATTTGAAAGTAGTGCAATATCACTGCAACTCATTATGAAGGCAAAGTTTGTTCTGCTTTGGGCATAAAGATTAATACTGCTTGTAGCTATTTAAACTTTACCTTGCTTTTCAATCTATATTCTTGTGAGATCTAACTTCTCTAACAGCTTTAATTTCTGTGCAACACTCAGATGTGAATGATTTCTGCTTTCAGTGTATCATCATTATAACTTCATTTAGAGTATATCATCATGGCAATAAGAAAACTTATGGCCATGATGATACTTTTTTCTTCACGTTTCTTTATTATAACTCTTAAGTTACAATAAACAAGGCACTGATGAGCACTTAATGATATGATAACAAGGTTATCCAAAAACAGTCAACAAAAGCTCTGGTAACAGTCATTTTTTTGTCTAATAAATCGGAATGCCATTAAGTCTATTGAGACAGTGTTAGGCGGGTTGGAAAACTGCTAGCTTGGGGGATACACGGACCAACAGATTAACAGTAGCCGCTGGCAGAGGTGAAAATGATTCTTGCACTGCTTCTATTGGAATGAGCAGCAGCCTGGAAAACAAGATGCAGGCGATTTCAGAGACTGCCGGGAGCGATCTTGTTTTAAAACTGGAAAAGTCAGTAAACACATGGGTTGTGTTAGGGTAGCTAAGAATAGGAACAGGTGCATGTATATTTGCGTATACACCAATGCTAGGAGTTTGATAAATAAATTTGATGAATTTGAGGTATTTCTCAAAACATCAAAGGCAGATATTGTTTGGATATCAGAGACATGGTGTCACACAGATATAAGTAATGCAGAACTGAAATTTGGGGAGTACAATGTGGAAGGATAGACAGGATAGAAAGGGAGGAGGGGTTATGCTATTAGTTAAGAAACACATAAAATCCAAGGAAGTGCAACCAGTCAACATCACTGGACAGTGCAGTGTCGAGTCAGTTTGGTGTGACATAAGCACTGGGAGATCAAAATTGAGAGTAGGAGTGTGATATAGGCCTAATGACTCTGATGAGTATAAAAAAAAACTGTACAGGGAAATAGAGTGAGCTAGCAAATCAGAGAGTCTTATAATGGGGGATTTTAATTTCCCAGATATTGACTGGAATTTGTGGGTTGGTCATTCACACACTAGCAAGGCTTTTGTGGATTTATTGGATGATTGTTTTCTACATCAGCATATTTGGGAGGCAACTAGAGGGAGTAACACTCTTGATCTGATTATCAGTAGTGATTCTTCATGCATTAAGAATCTGCAGATAAAGGAACCACTAGGTGGCAGTGATCACAGTGTGCTGAAGTGGGATTTACTTAAAGATGTAACTACCATTAGGGGTAAAGGGAAGGGTTTTTGCTTTCGTAAAGGCAATTATGGTGGTGTGAGACAGTATTTAAATTCCATGCGGTGGGAGCAACTGATGACGTTACCAACAGCAAATTCAAAATGGGAGGCATTCAAAGAATTAATCTTGGAAGCTAATAGTCTTTACATACCAACTAAGAAATATTGTTCAACGTTTAGGCCTAAATGGATTTCAGTGAACTAATGGGACATGTGGCAGAGAAGAAAAATGCATATGATACATATAAATTAATGGGTGACATGAAAGACTATGATAGATATAAGCTGGTCTGTAACCAAGTCATAAAGGATATTAGGCAGGCAAAGGCAGATTATGAGAAATCTTTGGTAATGGGTGCAAAGAAAAACAGCCAAGAGTTCTTTACTTATGTAAACTTTAAAAGGAAAGGGATGAATCAGATTGGTCCACTGGATATTGATGGTTCGACTGTTGATGATCCTGCTTGGGTGGCTAACAAACTAAATGAGTATTCTGCTTCTACATTCACACATGAGGAGTTATTTAGGGAGGGGAATGCCAGAGGTGAATTTAACTCTGGCAGTGAGCTAGATGATTTTGTAATAACTGAGAGAAAAGAGGAGGAGAAATTGTTGAAGATAAACATAAAAAAGGCACCCGGGGTGGATGGGATCTAACCAGTTATATTAAAGGAGGCAGCAAAGGAAGTAAGCAAACCCTCAGCCATAATTATGAAAGGTTCCCTGGACTGGAGATGTACAAATGGGACCCCGATTCACAAAGGAGAATCAAAGGGCGACACAAGTAATTATAGACCTGTTAGTTTACCTTCTGTTCCGGGGAAATTAATGGAAACACTGGTTAAAGAAGCACTGCAGGATCATCTAGACAAGACTTCAGTTATATCTCAGACACAGCATGGTTTTGTTAAGGGGAAGTCTTGTCTGACCAATTTGATTGGATACTATGATGTGGTCACAAAGGAATTGGATGCAGGGAATAACTTTGATATCATATATTTGGATCTTAGAAAGGCTTTTGATACTGTTGCACATGGAAGACTGCCGCAAAAATTGGAGCAGTGTGGCATTGGAGGCAAATTGCTGCTATGGATAAAGTGGGAGAAGACAGAGAGTGGTAATCAATGGACACTGCTCTTCATGGACTAATGTTATTAGTGGAGTCCCTCAGGGTTCAATGTTGGGTCCATTCTTGTTTTCTATATTTATAAATGATATTGATGATAATATATCAGGCTTAATGACTAAGTTTTCAGACAATACGAAGGTTGGCAGGGTTGTTAAGAACAGTAATGACAGTATGCTGCTGGAATAGGATCCAGAAAAGTTGAGCAGATGGGCTGAAAGGTGGCAAATGAAGTTTAACATTGACAAATGTAAAGTACTACATATGGGAAGCAGTAACCCCTGAGTAACGTATGAACTCTGTGGTACTACACCGACAGTGGTAGAGAATGAAAAGGACCTGGAGGTAACTGTGCAGGCAGATATGAAGTTTTCTGAGCAGTGCAGATGGACTGCAAGAGTAGCTCATGGGGGTCTTGTGAATGATATACAGGAATTACAGGAATTTTTCTAGCAGGGATAAGGAGGTGATTATTCCCTTGTATAAGGCAATGTTCAGGCCACACCTTGAGTACAGTATACAGGTCTGGAAGCCTCATTTAAGAAGGATATAGAGCTTTTGGAATGAGTACAGAGAAGAGCAACAAGATTAGTGAATGAAATGAAGGGTTGCTCTTATGAAGAAAGGCTTGCATATTACAAAAAGTTTTGCATATTACAGTGTCTGAAGAGTAGGCACCTGCGAGTGATCTGATTGAGGTTTATAAAGCCTTGAATGGTTTAAGCATACTCAATGCTGAAGGGATTCTTCCTCTTGTTCAGAATAATCATGTAAGAGGGCATAAATTCAAATTGAGGAAAGATGGTTGTAGGATAGATGTGCAAAAGTTTGCCTTTACCCAGCGGGTAGTTGATTGGTGGAACAGTTTTGCTGTGTTTTTTTTAAATAAAAAGCACTGTTCCAAAAGAAGAAGTGCATTGTACCTTAAAACGCATATCATTTTTTATAATGTAATCTTATATTATGGAGGGACTTCACAGGAATTGCCTTGGTATCACACTACACACTGAAAATAAAAAGCACTGTTCCACAGAAAGAGGTATACTATTTATTTGAAATGTATGGCATAGTTTTCTACAGATTTTCTAAGTATGAGGCTTTTGTTCTAAGTTTACCTGAGTGACATAAGCTTTAACAAAGAAAAAACTTGAAAGCACTTTTTGCGAATAACCTAAGTTACTTTCTTTTCATATCAACTTTTAAGTAAACTTATTGAAAAACAAGTGAAAGTTGGTTTTAAAAAGTAATTTGCTTGTAATGAAGATGTGCAGAAGTTTGCCTTTAGCCAGTGGGTAGTTGATTGGGGTAACAGACTTCCATCTTTTGTTGTGGAAGCTGATAGCCTAAATAAATTTAAGGCTGAGCTGGACAGGTATTTGGAATGAACGGAGGGGTGAAATAAGAGGTTTTTTTTTGGCTGATGTTGCATAAGCTTGCTTTCTTTCATCATATGCCTCTACTAATGCTAATGATAAACGTCAAGGTACATTAAATTGAGGGTTTACTGTACTATTTAAAGTGCATGTTTTTATAGTAGTTCTTTGCTAGAAAATGCAATTCATGCATTTCCTAGCAAACTTGATTTGCTCATAGCTGCTACTTACAAACTAAGGCTTATTGTTTTACTGAGTAGTGGCATGATTTTCAAATAAATAGCAATATACCCATACACATGGAGCAGTAGTTTTTATCTGCAGTAGTGTAAATATTAGGCAACTCATGACAGTGCTCCTCTACAATATGAGATTGATGCATTTCATAGACAGCTTGATTCAAAGCTACAAACCAGTACTGTTGCACTAACTTTACAATGTTCCTTTCATTCCTTTGCATAATCCTGAGGAACATGCATATTTCGTCAAAGGATATTTAGAATAGATTTAACAGAAAAATTGTTTAATATTCCTTTTTCCAATTATTTCATATAAAGGTACAGAACTTAGTAATGCTAAATTATACGAATACTATTGCACTATTTTTTGTATGTTAAAATATTACAGAAGACATGAAACTGGTGAAGGCAGACTTTCCTCTGATGTCACCTTGACCTGAAATGAGCTATGGACACATCAGTCATATTGCAGAGGCATTTCACCACAAGTTGTCTTGATATTGCTATACATGATGCATGTGGTTATATTTTTCCATTTGGAGCTGTGTTTTTTTAAATAAAAAGCACTGCTCCAAAAGAAGAAGTACATTGTACCTTAAAACGCATGTTTAATTTTTCGTAATGTAATCTTATATTATGGAGGGACTTCACTAGGAATTGCCTTGTTATCACACTACACACTGAAAATAAAAAGCACCATTCCACAGAAAGAGGTATACTATTTATTTGAAATGTATGGCATAGTTTTCTACAGATTTTCTAAGTATGAGGCTTTTGTTCTAAGTTTACCTGAGTGACATAAGCTTTAACAAACAAAAAACTTGAAAGTACTTTTTGCAAATAACCTAAGTTACTTTCTTCTCATATCAACTTTTAAGTAACTTAATGAAAAACAAGTGAAAGTTGGTTTTAAAAAGTAATTTGCTTGTGTCTAGCTGTAATATGGTTCAGCAACTGTTTTCATGACATGTTCACTGGAGAGAATTACTTTTGTTACTACACCCAAATGGTCATCACATTGGTGAACGATTAATTAGTTTATTTTTTCACATAATTTTACTGGCTGATATGTTAATTTGATTAAGCACATTTCATTTTATTTCATAAAGCATTTTATTAATATGTCCTACACCACCTTTACCACCTCCATAAAGAGAATATGGTTAAAAAAATATACAGATTTTTTAACCATCTTTTACATATGTAAAATATGTACATAGTTACAAATGCAAATGATGCTAAAAAAATTCATCCAGAACTAGGGGTATTGCATCCATTTTTCAAGTGACATGGTGTTACAATGGTAAAGTGGCATGGTGCTACATTAAAAAGTAAAGTATTATGAACATGTGCTGTATTATCATTTAAGACTAACTTAAAACACACTCACCATTTCATAAACAGTGAAACCTTCCTTTAATGGACCTTCCTCTAAAAGGAACACCTCTTGTTGTGGACACTTAGGCTTGGGACCCAGCCAGAAGAATTAGAAATTAGGTTAGATGACCTCTCCAAAATGGACTCTCTAATATAGATGCAGATACTTTATCGGGTGTCCGTTTTGTATTTTCTGATTCCATAGATGGAACATTTTCAAGGGTAATTGACAGATATTTCCATTTTTGTTGGTCGAGAGGCATTTTCAAGAAGGCAAGTGAAGATCAAGGAAGGAAAATGAAGGTCAAGGTCATTACAATAATAGTAGGCTTGTGATGGCACAATATGTTGTTAATATGCTCACCACCATTAGTACAGTATCTTTAACTTATTTGAGCTGTCTGATACAGTTCCCTGTTATGCATCACTTAGCAATGCAATAAAATTGCCAAACTGAGAAATACCATTTCCAGAATTTAAAAGAGAGAGACTTACTGCATCAAGTCTGGAGAGGGGTAAAAACCTACCAATGGATTGCATAGGTAATTCTGACCAACAGCCCAAGAAGAATTCTGTCATCATCCAGAAAATTGCAATCTACAGTCAAATGGCAGCATAATCACAGCAGAATTTGCCAACCCAGAGAAGGCACAGTGTGTACGTTGGTTCAACAGTCTGACACCGCTGTTATGCATAAATGTTGAATATGGTTTAAAAAGAAGCCGAGTAGACCTACAATTCTACAGTGGAAAATTCATGAAGGATGCCTGTTTGTGCAATCAGCCCTTGCAGGGGTGGTGGCTGAACAAAAGTCATTGAGAGCTCAGTGGAGTTTTTTGTGAGGAAGTTTTCAGAAAAGCCCAGGGATATCCATACAACATGCTAGTTGTGAGTTTAATGTGATAAGGTCAACAGTATTAACATGTTACATTGTTGTCTGAGAATGAAACCTTGAATAAAAATTGAAAATATCTTCTATCTTCTGAAAGTGGTTTCAGATTTCTATCATATACCTTATTCAGGTAATAATGTTTTAGTTTCTGTAAAAGTAGGTTTGTGGACATCCTGTACATTTGATAAAAATGCTATGTGATGCTTGACATTACTTTCATAACTGTTTTTGTTACAGTGGTATCCAGCTTTTTGACTGAAGGATGATGATGCTTATCCCATGCTGCCACATCACTTTCACTTGGCAGTGAGAAATGGTGGTTGTTTAAGTAGTTGCATATGAAGTTTTTTGTGCATGTAGATTGGAGTACTAGTCAAATTTTTTCCTAGGTTACATTGATTTCCTGTTAATTTTTTAAGAAACAAATTTATCAGTTTGCAGCAAGGCTGTATGCAAAAATTTCAAAAAGAGAGGGAGTTTTGAGCCATTACACATAGAGGAGGATATTACATTATAAAATTTTATATGAAGCCACTGATTGATGATAAAACCAAGATGATGGAATTTTGTTTGTAAATTGCTCCACAATTATAGTTAATCAATTCTGCTGCAGCACGCACATTTTCTGATCGGTGAATAAAAACTTGAAAGTGGTTCAGATTTCCATCATATACCTTATTCAAGTAATACCATTTTAGTTTCTGTAAAGATTTGTGGACACCCTGTATATTCAACATATATTTTATAAAAATTCTACGTGAAGCCACTGATTGACAATAAAACAACACAGATGATGAATTTGGACTAAAACTAGTTGAATGATCTAATTATCCATAATGAAAATGAAATTGCCAGCGTAAAATGCTCTAACAAAGATATTTATATTCATTTTTAATAAAAGTTAATTTTGCGTTTACTAAAAGTTGTGTTATTTATTAAAAGTTAATTAATTGAAACACATAGGTACAATGATAATCAATAAAAAAAATTCTGAGCAAACAACCAGTTAGAGCAAATTTCATTTTCCAAATTACTAAAACAGGCTACATTGACCTCTGCAAAATGAACACCTCCCTACACTCTCCTCTGACCCAATGGTGTCTGCTGTAGAGAGGTTTCACTGTATTACTAGAACACAATTAAATATTTTCTATTTGGTTATTATATATAATAGTTACATAATGCGCTATAATAATAAAGATTACTGTTAACAGCAAAAGAAAAGTTGATAAAAATCAAGAATTATTCTAATCAACTGAGTTCCCTTTAGCCATGCACTGGAAAATGAGAAAATATTCTAACTCAAAACACTATTTTGATTTTAGTTTGTGCATTTTGTCTGTAAAAATGTGCATCCATGCACCATTGTACACACTGTCAAAACAGAATAACTAATTACTATCATTCGTTAATTACAACTTCAATCAATTTACAATATTAAAAGCAACACACCTTGCTACATGGCTTGGGTTCAAATCCAATCTTTAACTGAATGAGCCCAAATCCCTTTTCCAGAGGAATGAGTCCACTATATTCTTATTTTATACACGTACGAGTTCACTATATTCTTACAGAATATAAATGATTAGATTTATATTAAATTAAATTAATATAAATGAATATATACAGCTAGTAGGATAAGCTCGGTCTTAAGATGGATTATCACAATGCATTAATATATATAACACAAGGAGGAGGAGGAGAGTTATCTAAGACTGTAATGTGTCGTTATATATCTATAAGTTGACTTAACCTGGCATACAGCCAGGTAAGGTTTAAGGTGTACTTTGCATATGGTTTTTTTTTTTTTATAGAGAGAGAGAGAGAGAGAGAGAGAGAGAATACTAAACTTATAACTATAATATTAACTCCCTAACATTTACAGCACATATTCTCAAATATCTTTCAATAAAGTTTAAAATTTTCAAAAATATTTTAATGCCAAATTACAGATATGATTAATTGTTCTTAATCAATCAAAGAAACATAACATGTTAATGCATTAGCATCACATTTTTACATAAGTTAATCATCGAAATGTGAAAATAGCATCGTTTTATCATATCTTATATTGTTAATACCTTCACGAGTTGCCTGATATTGCACTACCTTGAATAAGCAACACTTCATCAGTGGAGAAGACTATTGTTACTTATTCTCAGTGGATACCATCACCCAGATGGGCGTTTCAAGACTCTATAGCCTCTCATCGGTGGGTGGATAGGAACCCTGGCATTGCAATAGTGACAACCCAGTTATAGTGAAAATGGAATCATTTTATCATATCTCATATTTTGAATTACATACAAATATGCTAATGCACTAACCTGTTACATTAAGTGAATTTTCCGTGAGGCTTTGACCTTTAAAATCTTTTCAGTCTATACTGTTGCACACCATCTGGCATCTCTCATATTGTGAAGTTATATTTCATAATTGGGTTGTCACTATTGCAACACCAGGGTAACAATAGTCTACCCACCCACTAATGAGAGGCCAAAGATTCTTGAAATGGCCATCTGGGTGGTGGTATCCACTGAGAATAAGTAACAATAGTCTTCTCCACTGGTGACGCATTGCTTATTTGAGGTAGTGCAATATCAGGCAACTCGTTGTGAATGTAATCACAATATGAGATATGATAAAACTATGCCATTTTCACCATTTCGATGATTCACTTATGTACAAATATGATGCTAATGTACTGACCAATAAAATATTAAGTGAATTTTCTGAGTTGAGGCTCTGGCTCTTAAAATCTTTTCAGTCAATCAAAGAAAACAGTTATTTAACAGGGCAGTGGTTGTGACTAACCTGTCAGGTGCTCTGAAAAAAGAATTTTCTATTTTTTTTTTTGTTCAAGTTTAATGAGTGAAACTTTTTCTACCTTCCTAAATATAGTTTTAATTGAGTTGTTTCTGAAGGCAATAGTTCATGATTTTCACAGAGCAATTAGGTAAAAGCACCAAAGAAGTACTGGGCGACTCTTTATCCAACTTTTTTTTGGGCGGCACCTCACAGGCTTGGGTATTTTGACTGTCAAATGAATTCTGCCGTTCAATTTTAATGTTATCGACCAGTTCTGTCCAGAGCAGTCTTGGCCTTGGGAGAAATATTTTATGACTTTCCTTGTGATCTTTCTCCATCTAATCCCTTTTCCACAATTGTTCCATGAACTTGCTGCAACTTCAGTTGTCATTATTTTCTAAATCTTTTAGCATTATTCATAATTCTAATTCATTATTCATAATCTTCCAGTTAATCTAGTCCCCAAATCTTTGAATTACCTCAGGCAATTCCTGCTGATCTCCAATACCCTTGTTCCCAGGAGCTTTATTCATCTTCCCATTGGTTTTACATTGCATTTGTAATAACCTAGCCAGAAGCATGCCTCAGACAATATTCCAGCATCTCATAATCTCCAACCACATGTAATACATAATTTATTCAACTGTCAAACCTCTTTCCCCTCCCCTACTACTCCCTTTAGCTCAATTAGTCCATGAACTTTGTGCAACTTCATGTGGAATCATTATTTCCTCAAAAACTTAGCATTATTTGTAATCCTCAGTCAGCTAATCTGGGCCCCCACATCTCAATTGTTCGAAGCCACCTCAGATAATTCTATCTGATCTCCAATACCCTCGTTCCCAGGAACTTTAGTGATATGTTACATTAGTTCATACCAGTCTACCCTAAGCTTTATAAGCCCAATCTCACTGCATGATCTGCAATTCTCATAGTTCATACCTATTCCGTGCTTCAGCCATGTAAAAATATTGTGCACTGTTTCAACAAACCTGATGAAGATGGAAAATAATACTTTAATTGTATATCTTTAATATACAATTAAAAAATGAATTAATAAACTATTTTTTATGAGTATTTTTGTAGTCATAGATTCAAACATTTTTAAGTTCTATTACCGAATACATATAATTCTGTAGGCTCTTCTGAGCAGCATTAAAAAGAACAAAATTCTAAGCCACAAAATGTGTGCATGCAGAATTTTGAAATTTTGTGCTCTTAATGTTTTTCTGCACTGATTAATGGAAATGACTATTATAATTATGTTTATATTTCATGATTTAACTTTTTTTTTTTTTTTTTTTCCAACAGAATTAATAAAATTGGCTGCAAATTTCTGCTTACATATGTAATATAATGTATGTTCTTGTTTATTTGGAAAATTAAATGCACTAGGCATAATCCTTATGGGTTTTGATAATTAACTATATAATATCGGTGTAAATACACCATAGTTAACCCATAGATTTGAGCTACGATTGTAGCGTAGAAGGCATCGTTTTAATTGTATCTCATAATGTGGTTGCCTTCACAACAAGATAGCTACTATTGAATTACTTCAAATAAATAACGCTTCTCTAGTAGAGAAGACTACTGTTATTTATTTTCAGCGTACCACCACCCTTCTGGCATCTCTCATAATGTGGATATAACTTCGCAACTGAGATGGCTTATTGTATTACCTACCCGCCCACTGATGACGAAGCCTAAAAGCTTCGAAATGATCGTCTGGGTGGTGGTACGCTGAAAATAAATAACAGTAGTCTTCTCTACTAGAGAAGCGTTATTTATTTGAAGTAATTCAATAGTAGCTATCTTGTTGTGAAGGCAACCACATTATGAGATACAATTAAAACGATGCCTTCTACGCTACAATCGTAGCTCAAATCTATGGGTTAACTATGGTGTATTTACACCGATATTATATAGTTAATTATCAAAACCCATAAGGATTATGCCTAGTGCATTTAATTTTCCAAATACATTACCACCACACCCTTCTGGCATCTCTCATAACGTGGATATAACTTCGCAACTGAGATGGCTTATTGTATTACCTACCCGCCCACTGATGACGAAGCCAAAAAGCTTCGAAACGATCGTCTGGGTGGTGGTACGCTGAAAATAAATAACAGTAGTCTTCTCTACTAGAGAAGCGTTATTTATTTGAAGTAATTCAATAGTAGCTATCTTGTTGTGAAGGCAACCACATTATGAGATACAATTAAAACGATGCCTTCTACGCTACAATCGTAGCTCAAATCTATGGGTTAACTATGGTGTATTTACACCAATATTATATAGTTCTTGTTTATACACCAGCACAAGCACCCGGTCAGTGGAGTTTACAATAAATTGTCAATACAAATGTTAATCGTATTTAGCAGTCATGGGCTTGAACCCCAGTCCACTCAAAGAGCGGGTGCTGCTGCACTCTCACTCCTGACCACTCGGCTACACCATGCTCAGATATGCACAAACATTGTTTCAAAATTTTGCATGCTTAACGGTTTCTGACTTAGATGGAAGACACATTAGTTTCATGCTTATATTTTGTGAATATGACTCCTTTTTTCATTTTTACCTGAAATAATATATATATATATATATATATTTCTAAATTACATGAAAAACATAGCATTTTTTAAATATTTAAATTTTTTTATTAAAAATGAAAAAGTTACATAACATTAATACTGCAGTGCAGATGAAATATTGGTATGCTGTGAGCAGAATTCCAAAGAATTAAAAACTTTCTCCATAAATAATAAATGAAATTGGGCACCTGTCAGAGCATGGTCCCCATTGCAATTTTTTTGGGACCCACCATTGTGGGGGTTAAAAATAAGAATTAGCCATATCTTTTTGCAATACCAAACTTAACAAATTCAATACTTGAATTTGTTTAGTTTGGTTATTAGCAACACCTTTTGCTAGAACATTACTTTATAAAAACATCTTGACAGACAATATTTTCGGCATAGGCCTTACTTGATGGTGGTCTGGTGTGATATTTGTGATCCAAGCGGATGAAGGGTGGTTATAAATGTCAAAATAAAATTTTAGTGTAGTATTCAGTGATTAATTTATTTAATCAGAAAATTCCCATCCCAGTAACATATTTTTTTACTTATATCACACTCATTTATAGCATGTTAAATTTTTTTGCTAAAAGAATCAAGGAATAGTTAGAAAAAAAAAAAAAAAAAAAAAAAAAAACATGTTTGTGTCTGGATTTGATCATATATACCCAAAGTAATAACAAGTGAAACTCTTTTAACTATTAAAATACTGGTTCAGCTGTTATTACTGTGTATAATATCCCTATTTACAATGTCAGTTAGTCATTTGTACAAATGCATCAGTTACTTTATATATATTTAAAAATTAACTCATTAAATTCTGAGTTCTGCTTAATTATCATTAACTGAATTCCTGGTTAAGACTTTTTGAAGGATATAAGATTTATCTTTGTAGATGCAAAACTTGAGGCCAATATTGTGACATATATTTAAGAATAGTTGATAATATATTATAGATTAACTTATTTTTATTTATTTATATATATATATATATATAAAATTGAAACTAATGTTGAAGCAATAGTTCAAGAAATTGAGCAAAGGCATATAAATGAAGAATGATAATATGTAAAATAAATTTAAACTTAACAGAGCTGATTAATGTCATTGAATAAATGATTAAACATTACATTAGATTGTGATATTAGAGAATATAAAATATGCAGAATTATATATATATATATTGTAAAGGTTAATGGGAAAGAAGGAATGAAAAAGGAAATTATTTATGGATCAAGGTTACTGATAGCCAGATAGGACCACATGACCATAATAGTATAATAAGTAGGTGAATAAATAAAGGTAAGAGAATATATAAAAGTAGTATTGGTAAGAAAAGTTGACAGTGAAGGAATGAGGGATTACAGAAGTACGTAGAGTAAAAAAAAAAAAAAAAAAAAAAACTGTGCAAGAAGAGAGAAGAGAAGAAAAAATTATTATACATATAAAGAAATAAGCCAATAATATATATTAGATATATACATGATTATAAAAGATTATATTTTCATATATTGCATGATCCTGGCACTGTTTTCAAGTGTCAACCACCAGAATTTCCAGACAAGGCAGCTATATAGTCTTCTGTTTCTAACATATAGTACATGCTATGGCAAAATAGGATTATATCAAAAAAAATAGTAAAAAGTAGTAAAATAAAAATTATAAAAATGTAAAGTAAAAATTTTTTAAGTTATAAGGGAGGATATAAAGACAGTCGGCATGTAATTAAAGTTGACATGACAGAGGAACCGAAAAAAGAAAAAGAAAGAATAAAAATAAAGCTAAAACACTAGAAACAAAGGCTGTTGTTGAAAGTAGACAAAAGCTATTGTAAATAGTAGATGAAGGATATAGAAATTTTTTTATAAAAATTTAAAATTATTTGAAGCCGTTTATAAGCAATACTATGGCTTTATGACTAACCGGAAGCGAAATAAACATAGGTTATAGGATAGCAATAGACACTCCTGTCCTCGTGTTACACTAATAGCCCAGAGTGAAGAAAAATGATAGATATAGGAAAGTTAACAGTATACAAATGAAGAATATAAAGTAGTTATAAAGTATTATATAACCTGAGCAACTACTTTATATTCTTTATTCATATACTGTTAACTCTCCCATATCTATCATTTTTCTTCATTTTCGGCTACTAGTGTAATACGAGGGCAGGAGTATCTATTGCTATCCTATAACCTACTTTATTTTGCCTCCAATTAGCCATAAAGCCACAGTATTGCCTATAAACAGCTACAAATAATTTTTAATTTTTATATTCTATATCCTCTGTCTATTATCTACAATAGCTTTTATCACATTCCATGATAGCCTTTGTCTACTCACAATAATAGCCTTTGTCTACTCACAATAATAGCCTTTGTTTTTAGTATTTTTGTTTTACCTTTAAATTTATTTTTATTCTTTCTTTTTCTTTTTTCGGGTCCTCTGTCATGTCAACCTTAAATTACATGCTATCTGTCTTTGTATCCTCCCTTATAACCTAAAAAAATTTTACTTTACATTTTTATAATTATTATAATTTTTATTTTATACTTTTTATTAATTTTTGATATAATCCTATTTTGCCATGGCATGTACTTTATGTTAGAAACAGAGGACACTATATTTTTGTTTTGTCGGGCAATTCTGGTTGGCACTTGAAAATGACAACAGGATTGTGCGAGATGCAACAATATAATCTTTTATAATCATGTATATATCTAATACGGCCTCCGTAGCCGAGTGGGCAGGAGCGAGAGTGCAGTAGCACACGCTCTTTGAGTAGACCGGGGTTCAAGCCCCTGACTGCTGAATACGGTCGATCTGCCAACCCGCATTGGACCAGCGTGGCAGATTATGGTCCATTTCCCTCAGCATGAATTGTTGAGGAGGCTTCCATCCTGCAGTGGGTTGATAATGGCTGCACTTTACTTTTTTTTTTATATATCTAATATATATTATTGGCTTATTTCTTTATATATATAATAATTTTTTTCTCCTAATTTTTTCTTCATTTTTCTTCTTCTTTCCCGTTTTTTTTTTCTTTCCCCTCTCTATGTACTTCTGTAATCTCTCTTTCCTTCACTCTCAACTTTTCTTACTTATACCATTTTTATCTATTCTCTTACCTTTATTTATTCACCTGCTTTTATATATATATATGCACAACTTAAGCTTTTTTTTTTTTTTTTTTTTCATTTTCAGCAGAATTAATAAAATTGGCTGAAAATTTTTACTTACATATGTAATGTATGCTCAGAAATACATCTATATATATATGTTAAATAGAATAACAAGAAAGTAGAAAAGAGGAAATAGTCTAGTGCAGTCAAAGGCAGCAAATGCTAAACCTATGATGAGTATGGACAATAAAGTGAGAAAAAAAAAAAAAAGGGAAATAGAGTGTTAGAAGGAGGATAGAAGATAACAAAAATATACATAATAAGAGATAAATAATTACAGAATTGATAAAAATAATCATAAAACTGCCAAAACAAGGATTTTGCCACACAACTTATAAAGCTGGCCTCTTGTCAGATGTCAATGGCCATGATTGCAAGCAAAATAGCAACTTTTCTGATGTAAACTACAAGCCAAAGGGTAAAAAGCATAAACATAAATAAAAATGAGAATAGAATTTATTATTACCAATATAATTTTTTTTTTAATATAAGGATTAGAATGTGAGGTTTTTTTTTGAAAATGGCTTGTGAACTTTACATTTAACACTATGAAGACAAGAAATTAAAAACTAGAATTGACAACAGAACTTTATAGAAACATAATGTATTAGTCTAATCCAAGTAAAGGTAAAGAAATTGGAAAACATGGTAAGAAGCAAGTAGCCTTGGAAAAAATAACCTACATTGTAGAGATACGTGAGGGGAAAAGGGGGCAACAAGACTGTACTGCATGACTAAACAAAACCAAAACTGAACAATACACGCCAATGAGATACAAATTTCTACTTATTTATAGTT
This sequence comes from Mastigoproctus giganteus, assembly GCF_048544385.1. NCBI lineage: Eukaryota > Metazoa > Arthropoda > Arachnida > Uropygi > Thelyphonidae > Mastigoproctus > Mastigoproctus giganteus. The sequence goes on from NC_143583.1 coordinate 170,510,196, forward strand.
TTGACAAAATTTTTATCACTAGGTGCCACTGTTGTATAACTTTATATTTGTATCTCATTTGTATCTCATTGGCATGTTATTTAGTTTTGGTTTGTCTTGCATACAGTCAAGCTGCCACCTCATGTGTCTCTACAATGTAAGTTATTTTTTACACAGCTACTTGCTTTTTACTGTTTTCAAATCTCTTTACCTAAAGAGAATAACAGCAATAACAGCTTAACTAAGCAAGTTATTTGAGGTGAGTACCATCAGTTAAGCTGTTATTGCTATTATTATTATTCTCTTTAAGTCACCTGGGATGGATGGGATCCAATTATATCAGGCAGCAAAGGAAGTCCCCACGGACTGGAGGTGCAAATGTATCCTCCAATTCACTAAGGGTGACGCAAGTAATTACAGACCTGTTAGTTTGACTTCTGTTCCAGGAAAAATAATGAAGTCACTGGTTAAACAAGCATTGCAGAATCATTTAGACATGACTGCAGCAATAATTCAGACACAGCATGGGTTTGTCAAGGGGGAAGTCTTGTCTGACTGATTTGATTGCATACTGTGATGTGGTCAAAAAGTAACTGGATGCAAAAAATAATTCTGATATCATATACTTGGATTTCAGGAAAGCTTTTGATACTGTTGCACATGAAAGACTACTGTACAAATTGGAGCAGTATGGCATTAAGGACACGTTGCAGCAATGGATAAAAGGAGGGTTGAGTGGGAGAAGACAGAGAGTGGTAGTCAATGGGTACTGCTCTATGTGGACTAATGTTATTAGTGGTGTCCCTCAGGGTTCGCTGTTGGGCTCATTGTTGTTTTGTATATTTATCAATGATATTGATGAAGGTATATCAAGCTTAATGTCAAAGTTTGCAGATGATACAAAGGTTGGCAGGGTTGTATAAACAGTACTGACAGTATGCTGCTGCAACAGGATCTGGAAAAGTTGGGTAGATAGGCTGAGAAGTGGCAACTTAAGTATATGGGTAGCAGTAACCCCAGAGAAATGTACCAACTATGTGGTGTTACACTCAGGGTAGTGAAACCTTGGTGGGGGGGTAATTGTGCAGTCAGATATGAAGTTGTCTGAGCAGTGCACACAGACTGCCAGAGGGTATTGTCAATGATATACAGGAATTTTGTGAGCAGGGATAAGGAGGTGATTATTTCCTTGTATTAGGCAACGGTCAGGCCACACCTTGAGTGCTGTGTACAGGTCTGGAAGCCTCATTTTAGGAAGAATGTAGAGTAGCTAGAATGAGTATAGAGAAGGGCAACCAGACCGATGAAGGAAACAAAGGGGTCCTCTCATGAAGAAAGGCTTAAGTTCTGCAAATTGCAGCTTCTGGAGACTAGGTACCTACAAGGTGATTTAATTGAGGTGCATAAGGCCTTGAATGGATTGAGCAGGCTTAATGCTGATGTGATTCTTCCTCTTGGTCAGATTACAAACATGAGAGGGCATAGATTCAAACTGAGGAAAGATAGTTGTAGAATACATGTGCAGAAGTTTGCCTTTAGCCAGAAGGTAGTTGATTGCTGGAATAAACTTCCATCTGTTGTTGTGGAAGTTGATAGCTTAAATAAATTCAAGGCAGAACTAGACAAACATTTGGAATGAATGGATCAGTGAAATGGGAAGGTTTTTTTTTGGTCGATGCTGTTTAAGCTTTCTTTCTTGCATACTGTGCCTCTGCTAATGTTAATGCTAATTAGCATTAGTAGAGACATATGATGCAAGAAAGCAAACTTATGCAGCATCAGCCAAAAAAACCCACTCCCATTTCACCCCTCCATTCATTCCAAATGCCTGTCCAGCTCAGCCTTAAATTTATTTAGGTTATCAACTTCCACAACAAAAGATGGAAGTCTGCTCCACCAATCAACTACCTGCTAAAGGCAAACATCCGCACATCTGTTCCACAACTGTCTTTCCTCAATTTGAATGTGCCCTCTCAGGATCTTAATCTAAGCAAGAGGAAGAATCCCATCAGAATTCGTGTTGCTCAAGCCATTCAAGGCCTTATACACCTCAATCAGATCACCTCGCACGTGCCTAGTCTCCAGCCGCTGCAATTTGCAGAACGTAAGCCTCTCTTGGTAAGAGGATCCCTTCATTCCTTTCACCAATCTTGTTGCCCTTCTCTGTACATGCTCAAGCAAATCTAGATCCTTCCTAAAATGAGGCCTCCAGACCTGTATGCAGTATTCAAGGCATGGCCAGACCATTGCCTTATACAGAGGGACAATCACCTCCTTTTCCCTGCTAACAAAATTCCTGTATATTATTGACAAAATCCCATGACCTGCCCTGGCAGACTGTCTGCATTGCTCCGAAAACTTCATATCTGACTGCACAATTACTCCCAAGTCTTTTTCATTTTCTACCACCTTAAGTGTAGTACCACACAGTTGGTACATTTCTCTGGGGTTACTTCTACCCATATGCAGTACTTTGCATTTGGCAATGTTAAACTTCAGTTGCCATTTCTCAGCCAATTTACCCAACTTATCTAGATCCAGTTGGAGTAGAATACTGTCTTTAGTGTCGTTAACAACCCTGCCAACCTTTGTATTATCTGCCAACTTGGACATTAAACCTGATATACCTTCATCAATATCATTGATAATATACAAAACAACAATGGGCCCAACACTAAATCCTGGGTGTTGGGCCCATTGTTGCTTTTGTCTCCACTAATAACATTTGTCCACGAAGAGCAGTGTCTACTGTTTACCACTCTGTCATCTCCCACTCAACCATCCCTTTATCCATTGTAGCATCTTACCCTTAATGCCATATCTCTCCAATTTGTACAGCAGTCTTCCATGTGCAACAGTAACAAAAGCTTTCCTGAAATCCAAGTATATGATATCAAAATTATTTTTGGTATTCAGTTCCTTTGTGACCACATCATATTATCCAATCAAATTGGTAAGACAAGAGCTCCCTTTAACAAACCCATGCTGTGTCTTAACTATTACTGCAGTCTTGTCTAGATGATCCTGCAATGCTTCTTTATCCAGTGACTCCATTATTTTCCCTGGAATAAGTTAAACTAACAGGTCTATAGTTACTTGTGTAATCTTTTGAACTACCCTTTGTGAATTGTTGATACATTTGCATACCTCCAGTTCATGGGCCCTCCCTTGAGTCCAAGGAAGCTCTCATAATTATGGCTAAGGGTTTGCTTACTTCCTTTGCTCCCTCCTTTAATAAAACTGGATAGATCCTATCCACTACAGGTGCCTTTTTTATGTTTAACTTCAACAATTTCTCCTCCACTTTGCTCTCAGTTATTACAAAATCACTTAGCTCCCTGTTAGAATTTGATAAACTTCTGGCACTCCCCTCATTGAATAACTCCTCATGTATGAATGTAGATGCATAATACTCATTCAGTTTATCAGCTACCTGAGCATGATCATCAATAGTCAACCTCATGTATGAATGTAGATGCATAATACTCATTCAGTTTATCAGCTACCTGAGCATGATCATCAATAGTCAACCCGTCTATGTTAATTGGTCCAATCTGATTCATCTTTTTCCTTCTAGCGTTTGCATAAGTAAAGAAATCTTTGCATCCTTTGCCAAGGATTTCTCGTAATCTGCCTTCACCTGCCTAACCTTCTTTGTGACTTGATTACAGACTAGTTTATATCTGACATAGGCTTCTGTGTCACCTGATACTTTTTATGCATCCCATACATTTTTCTTCTCTGCCACGAGCCTCATGAGTTCATCTGATATCCATTTAGGCCTAAACCTTAGTATTTCTTAGTTGGAATGGAAAGCCTAGTAGCCTCCTTAGCCACATGGGCAGGAGCAGCAGTGTGTAGCACACTCTTCTTGATTAGACCGGGGTCCGAGCACGTGACCACCAAATATGGAGGATGCGGAAAGGTCAGGGAATGACCACCGCATATCCCCCGAGCAATATGGCCTAAGTTGCTAATGCTTCTAAAAACCAAACAACTAGTAGGCTCCAAAATTAAGTCCCCGAAGGCTTCCCATTTAGAATTCAATGTTGGTAACATCATCAGTTGATCCCACTGTACAGAATTTAAAAATGTTTTAAACCCCTGTAGTCACCTTTGCAAAAACAATAGCACTTCCCTTTAGCCTTGATAATAGTTACATCTTTAAGTAATTCCCACATCAGTACATTGTGATCACTGTCACCCAGTAGTTCCTTTATCTGCAAATTCTTAATGCATGAATAATCACTGCTGATAATCAGATCAAGAGTATTAATCCCATTGGTTGTTTTTTAAAAATTTGGTGCTGTGGAAAACAGTCATCCAATAAATCCACAAAAGTTTTACTAGTGTGCAAGTGACCAACCCACAAGTTTCAGTTGATATTTGGAAAGTTAAAATCCCCCATTATAAGACATTCTGATTTACTGGCCCACTCTATTTCTCTGCACAATTACTCATTATACTCATCAGATTCATTAGGCCTATAACACACCTACTCTCATTTTTCCTTTCCCATTGCTTATGTTACACCAAACAGACTCAACATTGCATTGTCCACCAACATTAATATCAACTGGATGCACTTCCTTAGATTTTGTGTTTCTTAACTAACAGCATAACTTCTTCCTCCCTTTCTGTCTTGTCTATCCTTTCTGTACACATTGTACTCCCCAAATTCCAATTCTGCACTGCTTATGTCTGTGTGACACCACATCTCTGATATCCCAACAATATCTGCCTTTGATGTCTTGACTTTAAGCTCATGAAATTTATTAACTATACTCCTAGCATTGATGTACATGCACTTGTTTCTACTCTTAGTTACCCTAACACAGCCCATGTATTTATTTGATCCACTATGACTCCCAGCAGTCATGGAAATCTCCATTGCTTTTCTTTTCAGGCTGCTGCTCATTCTAATAGAAGTGCAAGAATAACTTTTGCTTCTGCCTGCGGCCACTGTTAATCTTTTAATCTATGTATCCCCCCCAAGCTAGCGGTTTTTTGATCCACATAACACTGCCTTGATAGCATCAGCAATGTTAACGTTAAAGTCGAATTCAAATAACGGTACATTAAGAAGCTCTATTAATTAACTAAGTATCTCTTTACCTTTACTTGCATTAGATTAATAAGTTATATGTTTCTAGAAATTTCCATTGTTGATTCCAGTTTTTAATTTCTCGTCTTCATAGTCAACTGTCAAGTTCACAAGTCATTTTCAAAAAAAAAAAAAAAAACCCCTGTTAATCCATGTAAATTTTTTTTTTATTTTGTTCACAAAATTTAATTTTCATTTTCATTTATTTTGGTAACAATAAATTTTATTCTCATTTTTATTTATGTTTATGCTTTTTACTCTTCGGCTAGTGGTTTATGTCAAATTTTGTAATTATTTATTTCTTATTATACATTTTTTTTGTTACCTTCTATCACGCTATCTCCCTAATTTTTTTTTTTTTTTTTTCACTTTAATATATATATATATATGCACCTGTTTTCTTCTGTCTTCACCATTATCATTCAACTCGATTCCCAGTGGATGATCTTCATGAAATTTTATATTTGGGCCTTTTAAAAAAATATTTGCCAAGCCATTACAAATTTCAATAAAATTGGACAAATAGAAACCCAGCAATTATTATTTCTTTTTTCCATACAATTTATACAGACAAAAGAAACTGACATATCAAATGCACTTTTAATGCAGCATTGTTATGTAATACTTGTGAAATGGTGTTGGTTGTGAAGGGAGGAGAGTAATAAATATTATACATTGTAATTAAACTAAGTGTCTTAAATTTATAGATGTAAAACTACAGTTTTACTAAGTGTTCCATAAAGTTATAATGTTAGTAATTAATTGGTAAATATATAACTGTATTTACTTTTCACTTCTGTTAATCACAGAAAAAGAAAAAAAAAAAAAATCATTTAATTTAAGAAAAAAAACTTTAATGTGCCTGAAATTCACTGCATACTTTAATTAATTTGTTAAATTTGCAGTTTTCATCAAACAAATCTGTATCAGTTTGGTTAAATAATTTCATTACTCTGTTCAAAAACTGATTTTCTGTATCATTAGCTTTAAATTTTTGTATTACAGATTGAATTTTTTCTTAATGGCCTTCTAGAGCAAATAAAATGCATATATTGTAAAAAGATGGAGAGTCTATTATCCCTAATAGAACACTACTATTTTTTATCACTTTATTTTATTCACTGTGTAATGTGCTTTTCAAAATCAAAAGAATTCTTCAGTAAACAGCAGTATTATTGGTATGGTTTCCTTGTGGGGTCGAGGAGGCCATACTAATTACTCATACTTTAGTGTTTACTATAATCAGTTATTTTGAATTGCTTTAATTCATAATTTTAATAGGCCAGTTTGAATGGGAATCATTTTTATCAAGGAATTTACACATAAAGTAAACTCTGTAAAATCTGGTACTTTACAATTTGGAACCGTTTAGAAAGCAATGTGGAACTTACATTAATGATCCCACTTGTCTTTTAAATTTCATGCAAAACAGGGTGAAATTTCTCTCTTTACAAAAGATGGTTCCAGAACTGTCTTGGTCTTTAATCTGTTTTTGCAGTAATACTTGCTTTTGCAGTAAGTAGGATTAAACTGTTAATTTGCATGCACAAACTTATTTGTGCTTGCAGCAATTTGCCCTGGTATTGCATTACTTTCAAACAGATGGTCTTTCCAAAAGTGTAACTGGCCAGTTGTTTAAAAGATGAGGCTACAAGGACAAGACTAAATTGTCCCATAGTAGATGGTACCAGTGATAATGCAGACAAATCAGTTGTAAAGATGCTATTCAATGTGAATCCACAGAATGTGTCTAGAGGATACTTGAAATAAGTTTTCCTGGTTTTCTACTGTGGTACTGTATTACTTTCAACATATAGCTAAAGCAAGCTACCTGCTGGAAGTAATGCAATACTTCAGCAACTCATTGCAAAGGCATGTTTGTTCTACTGTGAGAATTAAGACCATTGTATTATTTATTTAATTTAAATCCCGATGGCTACAAAAACCGATGAAAGGACAACATAGTTATGATATCTGATTAAGTAAGTTCAGTTGTTTGTGCTTAATAGTTATTTACATGTGCTCCTCTAAACTGCTCAACTCACTAGGTATACCTATTTAAAATCTGGCACCTTTCAATTTCCAAGGTTGCCAGATTTTAAAGAATTCACTGTATTTATTTTTTGATAAGATAATACTAAATAATATACAATAGAATACATTTAACTTTATACTTGGTATTAAAATAAAACATATCATACTAGCTTTCAATGGGAAAAAAATATCATTTAAATAAACAAAATCATTTGTATGTTAAAATAAAGTGATCCTTTATCCATTTTATAGACTGATTATTTAATTAAAATATTAAAATTGTAATATGTATTCACTGCTCAACATTCAAGTTTTGGAAAGAACATTCTGGTTATTCCAGAGGGATATTATTACATCATAGGTCCATTTGGTGCCATTTACTCAGGTTTTAAAATAAGAAATGTGGAATGTTTGTGGTATCACTAATAATAAGAAACACAATTATAAGTCTCATCTCTAATAAATCATTCTTATACTTTGCTAAAACTGTCTAGCTCAAATTACATTTCTGTACAAAATGAATAATAACCTTCATTTTCAGAGTAACAATTGATTACAACAATGTCTACTGTGATTATCATGTAGCAATGTTCTATGCTGTACACTTGCTGTAGAAGTTTCAGATTTTCTAGCAGCACTGTAATATTGAAAATTTAGTGACCCAGTAATTCAGCTGGGTCACTAAATCCCTGTCCCAGAATGGTTCATTGTTTGCCTGCAAGAGCCTTGGGGCTGGGAAGGGGGAAAAAGTCAAAAGCACACTCACTTGCAGATAATCAGAACTTTTCTGTATCGTTGATCCAAATGAATGTTAAAAACACTGCTGAAATTTGCACCATTGGTCACACATATTTAAGGTGAACTATTAAAAATCTTTCCATTTTATTTTACAACCACTCTCATGTACAAATGTAGTTTTGTATTTCTCATAAACAAAAATTCCTAACTATCAGCACTTTTCAGACATTAACAATATCACTGCTAAAATCATCTACAATGCATACAGCCTCATCCTCATTCCTGACAGGTATGGAATTTGTGCTATTTAACTTGGCTAACAATGGAGTTTTTTCATCAGTATTGGAAGAGAGGCACTGCATTTCATCACCATCATTACTGGTAGTAAGTTGCATTTCTTTATTGCTACCAGTCCTGTTCTCTCTTTCAATTGTTGTGTCTGATATCAGCCACGTGGACCTTGTATGTGATGATAAATCTATAAAGGGCAAAAAGTTAAGAAAAATATTTTGTAATAATAAAGTAAATAAAATAAATAATACAATATTCTGCTAGAATGCCTTAAAAATTTCTTTTAAATGCATGCCAGGTGATATTAAACTAATTCTCAGCGAATAATTAAAAAATTAAAATGGTCAAAATATAAGGAAAGCAAATTTCTATGGTGTGACTGGATCCGTATCAATTTTGTGTGGACAAGTTGGTATACATAACAATTTGGTATAAAAGCATGACACACTGGTGAACAGCAGCTCTGGGCTTCTGTTTCCCAGTGTGTATGGTAAAAAAACAAGTCCAGAAAGTAGAGGAAGGAAATTAAAGTTACTATTTATTTTATTTTATTTTATTTTATTATTTTTATTTTTATGAAGAGCAGTAAGAGTCACCATGAAAAAGTTCAGAAAAAACTTTTCTGAATAAATTACTGATAGATAGAACAGAAGTAAAGCTGCCATATGCTTTTTTTTTTCTTTTCCTTATGGAATAAGAAATAAGTTTCCCATTTATATTCCAGATTGGCCACATAGGGTCCGAGCAACTTACAAATTAGAGAATGCAAGAACTTATACTACTTTATCCATGCATGAGTTAAGCAGATCTGGTTGTTTTAGATTTTGTGCCAAGGCCATGAGGCACCCAAATATTTTTTCTCTTAAAACTGCATATTGCATGGCTGGTTTGCCTGTTTCACACAATTAAAAATCCTAGTTTCATAGGGGAAAAACCCCTTGCAACTCCTGCTTTTGAGACCAATTAAGTTGCCCATAGAATAAAAATTGCCATAAAAGTTCCCACCATCTAGATGGGATAAGAACTCAGGTCAATGCAAATGATGTGGAAAATGACAGGTTCAAGTGTGATTTTAGAATGTGATGATCAGAAGAACTTAGTGACAGAGATCCTCCCATCTAGATGGAAACTGAACTCAGGCCATTTCCATATAGTTTGGAATGCCCTTCCAAATTATGTGTAAAAGGCTTGGGTTCATGTAATCCTATGGTCTGATGGCTGACAAGTAAGAAGAAGAAGGTTAGTGACAGAGAGCAGATGTAGAGTAAATAAAGAAGGTTACTACCTTTTTTTTTTTTTTTTTTTTTTAAGTAGGCTGTTGTAGTAAGTTTTTTTTATAAGTAAGATCTAATAGTATGGATAGTTGGAGAGTTAGATTAGGAAGAGCCCTCGATAACAAACACAACATTCTTCATTTACTTTTGCTTTTTGTCTCTATGTCAATAAATTTCTTCTTGTTTTTCAACCATCAAATTAACAATAGTATACCAACATACTACTACTTTAACAGTTTTCCATAAACAAAGTATACTGCAAATTGCTAAACAAATGTCCATAGCCATGTAAATTAGTCAGCTCGGGAAGTACAAATTGATTAATTACTGCGAGGTAATCTGATTGAAGTGTTAAAGGCCTTGAATGGGTTGAGCAGGCTCAATGATGTTGGTGGGAGTCTTCCTCTTGCTCAGATTACGAACCTGAGGGGGCATAAATTTAAATTGAGGAAAGACAGTTGTAGAATAGACGTACGGAAATTTACCTTTAGCCAGAGGGTAGTTGATTGCTGGAACAAACTTCCATTTGTCATTGTGGAAGTTGATAACTTAAATAAATTCAAGGAAGAACTGGACAAACTTTTAGAGTGAATGGATGGGTGAAATGGGAATATTTCTTTTAGCTGATGCTGTATAAGCTTGCTTTCTTGCATTGTATGCCTCTACTAATGCTAACCCCAAATTCACTAATCTAACTTTTGTTCTTTCTTATTTATTATTTTAATCCTTCAAACAACCGTCCTCTACATATCTCTTGAAAATTACAGTGAACAGGTTCTTTTTGTGTCTAACCTTCAACCCAATTACAGTACGTATTTATACCTTCCACTTTTTTTTTATTACTATAAAAGAAAAGTAGAAAATATTTCAATTGTAAAATATATCAACTATGCAAAGTTAAATAAATTTACTATTTACAGCATGGAATGCTAAATAGTTTGCACATTTAGTCTAGCACTAACATATGCTGAATTCTAGTACCAAATTGTCTTCCACCAAATTGTCACACAGCCGGAATTGACATGATCACGGTGTGACTAACGGGGAACAAAAAAAAAAAAAAGAAAAGAACCACGTATAATTCTCATCAGAAACCATACACTCACATTGATGAAAGTCTTCCTTTCTGTAATATAAGCACTTTTCAAAAATATCCAAGTTTCATCATTGCCATATACTTTTTACATCCGCACCTTGAACAAGCACAGAAATGACTTAAGATATTCAAATGAAAAAGTGTTACATGGAAACATTGACAAGACAATTATTTCTACAAGAAGATTATACCAATTAAACATACACAAGAACAAATATCAAAATGTAATTTGTTTTGGCAGAAGTAGGAAGCTTTTTGGATTTGATTTTTTTTTTTTTTTTTTTGTTATTTGGTTTTTAGGAGCATTAGCAACTAAGGCCATATTGCTCCGGAGATATACGGTGGTCATTACCTGACCTTACCGCATCCTCCGTATTTGGTGGTTACAGGCTCGAACTCTGGTCTAATCAAGAAGCGTGTGCATGCACTGCTGCTCCTGCCCACCTGGCTACGGAGGTGCCTTGGATTTGATTATTGAACTTGCTTTTTGGATTTCATTATTGAACTTGCTTTTGCTTGGCCTAATCATATGTTGAGGGTAAAAATCAAAAGTTATTTATTAAAAAATTTAATACATATCAACTATGCCACACCTAACATTTAATTTTAGAGGCCCAATTTATGTATGACAACTCTGTGAATTCTTGCAAAGAATAATAGAATCAGTTGCACAGTAAAAGCTTATTTGTATTGAGACACCTCATAATTCATGTGATTTTATTTGATGTGAGTTGGGTTTTCTGTTGCCTTTATGCAAAAAGAATTGCCACCTGTCTATAAAAGTGATTGATAACTAATGTTTATTTTTAAAAACATGAAGTTAATACATGGCACTAAAAGGTGTTTTTTATTCTTTAAAAGTCAAATCACCAATGTAGAAAAATGTCTCGAACGGCATGCCACGAAAGTTTCTTCATCCTGATTTTTGGAAATCTGGAGATTTGGCAAATTGTAGGCAGAAGGTAAGGAGATTTCTGAAATACCGACAACATACACATGTGATATTAATATATAAACATAGGATTGTTTATCAGTGCAACGTGCTTTAAAATATTAGTTCACCTAGGATTTTTCTGTCTGTAGATTTCTGTTTGGATTCTCTGTTAGACACCAACTGATTATGATTGTTTCAAAGGAAAATACTGTTGCAGATTTTGCCCTCTTGAGAAATGGTAGGTCAAAGTTTTGTTTATAACAATGGCTCTGACCTTTACCAAAGTTCCACAAAGAGAAGATCTGAACTCAGTAGCAGGGATAATGGCTCCCTCACCCCCAAGACACGGGCCCATTAAGTTAGGAGTTATAACATAGTATTTGAAATAAAACAAATACACTTTGTATATTGATAGAACAGCCAAACATGGTGGTAGACAGTGTTGCATTAACTTTGAACATTTTCCATGTGCAGAGTAATAAAGTGCTGGCATCTATTTTTCTTAAAGGTGCAATGGCAGTTTGCTATAAGATAAAGCTAACAGACAACACACATAAAACTAATGCAGAATGCTGACAAATGACAATTGCTTAATTTGAAGATTACTTGGTTGATTAAGGGTTATCAGTGCAGTATGCATATAACACACTATGTATTATTAGCCCTTAGTTGGTTGATAACTAGGGGCATATTGCCACTTGTTGGTTAGGAAATGTCTACTACTAACAATTTATTCCTGTGATGCTAGTTAGGTATACACATATACAGAATGAAGACTATCTAATTAAAGAATGTTTTTTTTGGGATTATTTTGGTCTACTTAAAAATTAGATATAGCAATAGTGATATGTTAAAAGGAGGGAGAAGACAACATCTGAAAATTCTGTTCTGTCATTTAGCAAAGTTTGAAGTGGCATTGAATCATGTATTGAATAAGATCTGCAAAAGCTACTTATGTCTGATTCTTAACGTAACCCAGTGAGGATACCTCATCCTCCCTACTTGATCTCAAGCTGGAGCACCATAGTTGAAATACTGGTTTGACTTTTAATAATCTGTTAGTTTGCCTTTGCCAATTCTGCTGCCATTGTTTCATAATGCAATTGCAGTATGAATTCAGTGTATGATAGTGCTGGACAAAAAGTGAAAATATCCACACTGTAAATAATGAATTTACTGCATGTAGCAGAGTTCTTTTGTTGAGTGGAATCTATCTTTCTCTGTTCATATTACAATCAAAATATTTTCTACTTTTTATTTTATGGTAATCTCTTAAAAAAAGATTGTTGATTTGTATATATAATCTGTATAGAAGGAATTTTAAATTCTGTACTATGAGATGTAGCAGTTTTAGCTTTGTGGTCTGCTAATTCATTTCCAGGATTTCCTCACGTCCAGAATATTTTGAATTTTTATCACAATAGGAAAAAGATGCAATACAAGGGTTTTGCAAAGCACTTTGATACTTTTACAGATATGGCTAAGCTGTATGAGCTCTTCAGTTAGTTGTAAATGCACGTAGTTCTGTCATATAGTTGCTAAAATCATTTGGAAGTTGTTCCGATAATACAGTGCCTGGGAAGACTGCTGCTACTCCTACTTTAGTTTCTGATTTTAAGCCATTGGTTTAAAGAGGAACGTAGGTATTGTGACTGAGATCCATGAAAAGTTGTTGAACACATGGAAGACTGCTGCACAAATTGGAGCAGTGTGGCATTGGAGGCAAATTGCTGCTATGGATAAGGGGATGGTTGAGTGGCAGAAGACAGAGAGTGGTAATCAATGGACACTGCTCAACGTGGACTAATGTTATTAGTGGAGTTCCTCAAGGTTCAGTGTTGGGTCCATTGTTGTTTTCGGTGTTTATGAATGATATTGATGATGGGATATCAAGTTTAATGTCTAAGTTTGCAGATGATACAAAGGTTGGCAGGGTCGTTAAGGACACTACTGACACTGTGCTGCTGCAACAGGATCTGGAAATGTTGAACAGATGGGCTGAGAGGTGGCAAATGAAGTTTAACATTGACAAATGTAAAGTACTACATATGGGTAACAGTAACCCCAGAGCAATGTATCAACTCTGCGGTACTACACTGACAGTGGTGGAGAATGAAAAGGACCTGGGGGTAATTGTGCAGGCAGATATGAAGTTCTCTGAGCAGTGCAGACGAGCTGCAAGAGTAGCTCATGGTGTCTTGTCAATGATATACAGGAATTTTTCTAGCAGGGATAAGGAGGTGATTATTCCCTTATATAAGGCAATGGTTAGGCCACATCTTGAGTACTGTATACAGGTCTGGAGGCCTCATTTCAAGAAGGATGTAGAGCTGCTGGAACGGGTACAGAGAAGGGCAACAAGATTAGTAAATGGAACAAAGGGTTGCTCTTACGAAGAAAGGCTTAAGTTTTGCAAATTACAGAGTCTGGAGACTAGGCACCGGCGAGGTGATCTGATAGAGGTGTATAAGGCTTTGAATGGTTTGAGCATGCTCAATGCCAATGGGATTCTTCATCTTTCTCAGAATAATCACCTCAGAGGGCATAAATTCAAATTGAGGAAGGACGGATGTCGGACAGATGTGCGGAAATTTGCCTTTGGCCAGCGGGTGGTTGGTTGGTGGAACCGACTTCCATCACTTGTTGTTGAAGTTGATAGCCTAAACAAATTTAAAGCTCAACTGGACAGGTATTTCGAACGAACGGAGGGGTGAAATGGGAGAGGGTTTTTTTTTTTTTTTTTTGGCTGATGCTGAATAAGCTTGCTTTCTTGCATCATATGCCTCTACTAATGCTAATGCTAAAAGTTATGCTCAGGTACAACAGTCCTCTAACTATATTGAATCAGGTAGAGAAGCTTTGTTAAATAAAGGCTTGGAGTTGGAAATCATGTAATATTATATTATATTCCCCGGTAAGGATGTAATCTTTGGTGAAATGGCTATGTTCTTCAGGTTGAAATCTGGACTGAATAATAACTCCTCAAGATGAATACTTTGGTCGGCCTGTTGATTTTCCCAAATTGGATAAGGGTTGACCAGGTTGAGTCGTTAGGCACTGACTTTATTTTGTAGGCATAATGCAACAGCAAGGTTTTTTGTCTGATTGAGAGAGGGAGGTTCATGTTGTTGTTGTTGTTGTTATTTGGTTTTTAGGAGCATTAGCAACTAAGGCCATATTGCTCCGGTGCGGTGGTCATTCCCTGACCTTTCCGCATCTTCCGTATTTGGTGGTGACGGGCTCGAACCCCGGTCTAATCAAGAAGCGTGTGCTACGCACTGCTGCTCCTTCCCACCTGGCTACGGAGGCGCGGGAGGTTCATGTGATTCCCTATAAGTGCTATTTGGATAGTGCTATGATGGACAGGGTCACTACAGGGCACTTGGTCTTGCAGTGGCTAGTAGTCACTGGTGTGCTTAAGTTATTACTTAAGTGCACCAGTATCTCCCTGTTGTTGAGAGGATATGCAGGATGTATAATTTTTCAGGCAAGAATTTTTTAGTTGTTTGATGCATTCTAGGAAATTCAATTTTTTTTCTAAAATTAGTAAATTCATGGAGAGTTGGAATCCATTAATTTGGGCACATTTATTAACATTATTTATAGCTCCTTCTGGTCACTATTCTATTGATAGCATTTTTTGTGAGTGGCTGGTGATGGCGAAGTCATCTTCACAGAGGATGGTGTCTATTTTTTTTTTGGGAGTTGCTCTGTTATGGTGTTCATTGTGATTGAAAACCAGTATTAGTTCTGGTCCTTGGGGTATTCCTTTTTGTATGAAGATCAGAAAGGGAGGTTCGTATTTGTAATTGAAAATTCAATGTTTTAAGAAGTTTTGGATGAACAGTGGAGGTGCCACACAGTCCAAAGTTGTGTATATTGCAGATAGTGATGACCATGCAGTCCAAAGTTGTGTATACTGTGGAGGATTCTGTAGTCAATAGTTAAGATAATGATACGCTATCTTGATATCAAAACAGAGCATTACTTGGTGATCATCCTTAAGGAAAATATTTCTTATGTTATTTTTTATTTTTACAATGAAATCTAACGTTGCTTTATTCTTCCTGAAAGCATATTTGGTGGTGTGTATGAGGTTGCTTTCTAAATATCACATAAATCTTTGATAATTTTTTTTACAAAATTTTGCAGAGGTTACTGGTTGGTGTAATAGGATTTGATTTGGGTTTTATTGGCGCATCAGCAACTGAGGCTATAATGTGCCAAATACAGGTCATATATAAAAAGTTAAAACATTCAGTGACCTAAGTAGTTAGGCCACCATGTTGAGATATAAAAGGTGTAAAAGTACAAAATATATGAACAAAGGAATGACAATTCAATTTTAAATATGAGTAAAAAGGTTTACTGATTTTAAAAAGCTAAAAACAGCAGACACATTGTCATTGTCGGATAAAATCTGACTGAGTGTATAAGGCTCAGCCAGATGACTAAAAGCGGTAAAATAAAAACCACGTTCATGTCTAAAACGTGGACACTTGGTTAAAATGTGACGTATACTTAAATAGGTGTCACAGTTCTCACACATAGGACAGTCATCTGCCCTCAGCAGAAATACATGTGTAAGATGACTGTGTCCTATGCATAGGCGAGCTAAAACAACTTCCTCTCAGCGATTCCTGCGCAGACTAGACTGCCAATGTCGGATTACAGGCTTTATCTGATAGAGCTTATTTGTGACTTGCTCATGCCAGGATTGTTGCCATTGGGACAATAATTTATTGTGTATTAACTGCCTGTAGTCTGTATATGGGACTAACAGGCAATAAGTGTTGTGGGGGTTCTGGTGACCTGGCCGCAGCATCTGCCAGTTCATTTCCCACGATCCCAATGTGGCTTGGAATCCAGCAGAAACGAATGTCGAAAGAACCCTCAGACAGAGAGTGTAGCATCTGCTGAATTTGGGTCACAAATGGATGAGGATTATACCTCATACCTGATAAAGCCTGCAGTGTGTATTAACTGCCTGTAGTCTGTATATGGGACTAACAGGCAATAAGTGTTGTGGGGGTTCTGGTGACCTGGCCGCAGCATCTGCCAGTTCATTTCCCACGATCCCAATGTGGCTTGGAATCCAGCAGAAACGAATGTCGAAAGAACCCTCAGACAGAGAGTGTAGCATCTGCTGAATTTGGGTCACAAATGGATGAGGATTATACCTCATACCTGATAAAGCCTGCAGTGTACTTAGAGAGTCAGTGTACACCATACACCTTTGATACCTATGGGTTTTAATGTGGTCCAAGGCTAACACTATAGCACTATATACAACTCAGCTGTATAAATGCTGCATTCTTGGGGAATCTTTCCAGATATAGAACGACCTGGAAAGATAGCAGCAGATCCAACAGACAACTCCGACTTCGACCCATCAGTGAAGACAGGCAAGAAGTCGGAATATTCGGCCCGGTGGGCAGCGTAGAGTTGGTGGTAGACAGAAGATGGAGTAATGGACTTACCCCAATTTTTTAAGGGAGAAATCGCATGATGGTAAGCGAGCATGCCAGGGTGGAAGTGGTTGTCTTGGTGACTGGGCAACATTGTCTACCATAATGTCGAGCTCTTTGAGCAGCTCCTGAACACGGATACCAAAAGGCCGATTGGCAGTCTGACGAGTATTATATATGTTTTCCCATCGTGGCTTGAAATTCGGAAGTCCACGTACGGTTGTCTGGCAGGGATTTTAATTTAATGGTATATTTTAAAGACAATTGCTTTCGTCGAAATGACAGTGGTGGTTCAGTTGCTTCAACATATAAACTGTGGACAGGGGATGTTCTAAATGCTCCAGTAGCAATACGGATGGCTTGGTGGTGAACTGGGTCCAGCCATCTAAGTACGCTGTTTCTAGCCGATGCGTACACTTGGGACCTATAGTCTAGTTTAGATCGGACAAGTGCACGATAGAGGCTGAGCAAAGTGGAGTGGTCTGCTCCCCATTATTGGAGGAAATAGAGCATAAGAGATTCAACTCTCTTGTGCACTTTGTCCGCAGTTGACGAATATAAGGTAAAAATGTCAACTTGTCGAAAATGAGCCCCAAGAATTTTGTCTCAGGTGCTACTGGAATGATGTCTTGTCCGAGTTTAAGTTCTGGTTCAGGGTGAAGGTTCCATTTGCGACAAAAGTGTATGCAGACAGTCTTCTGTGGTGAGAACCTAAAACCATTAGTCACTGCCCAAGAGTTGACGTGGTCTATGGCATGCTGCAATTGTCTTTCAATGACCCTCATATTGCATGACTGCAAAAAGATGCTAAAGTCATCTACAAAGAGGGCACTGTTTACGGTTGGAGGAAGTTGTTCAGTTATAGAATTAACTTTGATTGCAAAAAAGCGTAACGCTTAAAACTGATCCTTGTGGAACTCCCTCTTCTTGGCAGAATGGCCGGGAGAGGGTGGATCCTACATGAACTTGGAAAGACCGGTCTGTAAAGAAGTTTTTGATAAAGAGGGCAATGTGTCCTCTAAGGCCAAAGTTATATATGTCTTTTAAAATTCCATATCTCCAAGCCGTGTCGTACGCTTTTTCCATATCAAAGAAAACTGACACCTGGTGCTCACGTTTTAGGAAAGCACCACATATAGATGTTTCCAAGCGGATTAAATGGTTAAGTGTTGACCTGTTCCTTCGGAAGCCACACTGTATCCTGGAAAGGAGGTCATTTCTTACAAAAGATGAGCATTGACCATTCTTTCCAGGATCTTGCACAAGCAGCTCGTCAGAGCAATAGGACGGTAATTTTTTGGTATTTCTGGATCCTTTCCTGGTTTCGGAAAGGGAAGGACGGTTGCCATATGCCATGAGTCCGGAAATGTCTCTTCATTATATATTCTATTATAGAGACGGAGCAAACGATCCATGGATTCCGATGAAAGGTGTTTAATCATCTCATAATGGATGTCATCTGGCCCAACAGCACTCGCCTTGGATAGTGAGAGTGCTGCTTTCAGCTCCCACTGTGTAAGGCTGATTGTATTCTTTGCAATTGTTAGAGGACCGCTTCAGGTGATGTTTTTCTGATCTTTGTTTGAGTGCGAGGAACTCTGGGGGGTACAATGTTTCTGAAGACACTTTAGCAAATGTCTCCCCGAGAGTATTTGCAATTGCAGTTAGATCTGCCATTGTACATCCATTATGTTCCAGGATCGATGAAGGGTGTGAGTTGTATTTGCCCTCCATTTTCCGAACTTTGTCCCAGATGGCTTTTGGATTGGCGGCCCGTGTAAGGGAAGATGAAAATTTGATCCACGATTCCTTTTGGCTCTGACGTCTAATGTACCGTGCTTTGCCACGTGCACGTTTGAAGGCTATTAAATTATCTGTGGTAGGGTAATGACGAAATATTCCCCATGCTTTGTTTTGAGCCTTCCTAGCTGCTGTGCATTCGACATTCCACCATGGTTTT
The DNA here is from genome assembly GCF_048544385.1 of Mastigoproctus giganteus. NCBI lineage: Eukaryota > Metazoa > Arthropoda > Arachnida > Uropygi > Thelyphonidae > Mastigoproctus > Mastigoproctus giganteus. Next base: position 170,529,074 of record NC_143583.1, read on the forward strand.
GGAAAACGTGGAAAGCGGGACGATATCCTTGAAATTGCAACTGCTGCTGCCTGGACTATACTTTCTGTGATGTGTTTTACTGACTCATTAATTGGCTCCTGGCCGACTGTAGTGGTATTGAACGTTGCCAGATGATGAAAGGCATTCCAGTCGGCGTGATCGATCTTTCAACGTAGTATCTTCGACTGGTGACATTGTCTCCCATTTGAAATGGTGGATAACACGGGGAAGTGATCACTACCATAAAGGTTTTCTTCAACCTCCCATGTACTCAGAGGCAGGAGGGAAGGGGAGCAGATGGAAAGATCAATGACAGTAAATGTACGGGTAGCCGTGTGGAAAAAGGTGTTAGATCCCACATTTAGAAGGGCCAGATCATTGTTTTCAAGCAATCGCTCAATAATCTGACCTCTTCTATTGATGTCAGAACTACCCCACAGCGGATTATGCCCATCGAAATCCCCTAATAATAGGAAATGGGGGGGTGGCAGTTGCTTAATGAGATCATCCAGGTCTGCCTGGGCGGTGTCGTTCCCAGGTGGCAAATAAATGGAGCAAACAGTTAAAAGGAACTCTACTGTAAGACGAACTGCTACAGCCTCTAGATTAGTAAGAAGCACAGCTTGAAAGGGGTTTTGGTTACCCACAAGGATAGCGACTCCTCCGTGGGCAGGTCCATCCCCAGTTCTGTCTCTGCGAATAACTGAGCAGTTACGTAAGTAAGGGTCCACATTTGCCTTTAAATACATCTCCTGTAAGCAAAAGCAAGTTTGTTCATGCTTACTCAGAAGAGCCTTGATGTCATCTCTATTTCTACGAAATCCACGGCAATTCCATTGGAGAAATTTAAATGTACCCATTATTTTGATTTACTGGGTCCGTCTGGTGGCTTCCGAAGGGCTGAGGGCTTCATTTTCTCAGTCCTGGGTTTATCTCTCTCTCTTTGGAAAGACTGGACGTTGGCCTGTATCCATTTCTTCTTCTTTCGCAAAGAGTTCCAGGAGAGACTCGTCCTGTACCTCCTTATCTTCTACATCCATTGTCTCTTGGATTGTAGATGCCTGTTCCCCTTTCTTCGGAGCTTCTTTAGTATTCTGTTTTGGAAGTGGAGCACTAGGAGGTACGGATATAGCAGTGGCGGCTGACTGTGATTTTTGGGTGGGCTTTTGGGAACTTAATAAATAGCGCGCAGTGGGGGTAAATGATGGAATACTCATATCAGTCTGAGTGGTGGAATACTCATATCAGTCTGAGTACCAATGGTACTTTTCCCGGAAGCTTTCTGGGTGTATGAGGGCTTGGCGCTATTTATAGGTTGGATGCGTCTTCTGGCCTCCTGATAGGAGATGTTTAGCTCTGTTTTTAGTTTCTGAATTTCCTTCTCATCTTTCCACCGCTGGCAGGCTCGAGAGTATGTAGGGTGTTCTCCTTGGCAGTTAGTACAACTTGGCTTAGAGGCTAAACATTCCTTGCTCTCGTGGTCTTTAGCACCATAGCGAGCACAGGCAGGGTTGCCACGACAAGCTGTTTGAGAGTGGCCATACTTTTGGCATTTAAAACACCTCAGTGGGTTCAGGATATAAATCCTCACTGGGCAGTTTAAATAGCCTGCTTTTATGGAACTTGGAGGCCGTGGGGAGTTGAACGTTACGATGAGAACTCGGGTAGGGACGAGATTCCCATCCTTCCGCATCGATATTCTTTTGACAGCCGTCACTCCTTGGTCTTTAAGTTCAGAGCAGATCTCTTCTTTAGAAACATGAAGAAGATCCCACTCTGATATGACACCGTGTGAGAAATTCAAGGTTTTATGGGGAGTAATGATGATGTGTATTCCCCTTAACGATGTGGCTTTCAGTAGTTGCTGTGCTTGTTTTTGGTTTGCAGCCTCAACTAAAATGTCTCCAGAATGTAGCCTTTTGACAAATTTTGGAGATCCGTCAACCTTTCTAATCCTTTCTGGATGAAAAAGGGTGACATTTTCCCGAGTGCCTGCTCTCCTGTGGAATGGAGAATGAGGAAAAGCGGTGTCACAGATGGTGGTGTATCCTCAGTTCTGGCTCTTTTTGCAGGGGTGTTTTCTGTGGTTTCATCTCGATTAGGTAGGGGCCTTGTTGGGGCCCCAGAGGTGTAATAGGATGGTGATGGTTATCTGTTAGTAGTTTTACATGTTTTTGGGACCAAGTTGATGGAAGTGGGCCAAGAAAACATTAAAGATGTTTTCTGTAGTTGTTTTATCATAAGATAGTGGATATCATTTGGTCCAGAAAGGGATATTACTTTATGAAGTTTGTGTGTTGTGAAAGGATAATTGTATTTCTGGTTACCATTTGAGCAGAAATTTAGTTTGTGCTTCTCTGTGTGGTCTTTGTTTTTGGAAAGCTCTGCTATTTCTAAAATTTTACTCCAAAATGCTTGTGTGCTTGTATTCCAGTTGATGGTTCATGTCAAACATATCCAGGTTGCTTTTTTAGTCTAGCATCTAATGAATCTTGCTTTTGCCCAGGCTCGTTTATACTGCATTAGGTAATTTGTAAAGGGATTTTTGAAGAAAGCATTCCATTTTCTATGTTCTTTTCTCTCTTTACTTGTGTGCAATCCTTGTTCCAATGGCTTGTGGGTGGAGTGAAATATGTGTGTTGGTTTTTGGCAGGGTGACCCTAGGTAGGGGCTACAGCCCACCCTCATGATCAAAGCTTAATGTTTCCCCAGAACACTGATTTAGCTCCCTCATCAGAAACAAACCTCAGACAGTCCTAGTCTTTGGGAATGAATATTTTGCTATGTGGAGTAGTTCTGTAACATATATTGCCAGTCATTCAACACTTTATTGTAGAATTATCTGCAAATCTAACAATATTTTTGTTAGTTTGTTTTTTCCCAGTTTGTTTTTTCTAATTTTCATTGAGGGATCTGATAAGACAAAAGAAAAGTGTTCTTTTGTCAGAGTGATAACAATAGGATAATGATCACTGTTTAATGGATTATTGAATACTTCCCAGGTAAAACTCTGTTATAATGTTATGGAACATATATAGAGAGAGATTCTACTGCCATACTTATATCCATCATCATGTAGAGAGATCTACCCTCATACCTATATCCATCTCCCAACTGTTTGTTGGGAGGTGGATATAGGTATGAGGGTAGATCTCTCACTGAATAAAGACATTGTTCTGGGTTAACAGTTTCTCTTTGAGATGTCCTTGCCTGTTGGTGTCTATATTATACCATGGTGATGCCCATTCAGATGGGGGTTGGTGACTGCATGATGAAATTGTCTAAATCCTCAGATTGTACCTCTTGGTTTGGTAATGCATAGGTTGAACAGTTGTGATCCAAATACCAGCAGCTACTTGAACAGCAGTTGCCTCCACAGGCATGTTTATGTAGACTTTCTTAGATGGGGTTAACTACTACTGCAACACCATGAGTTGTGCTATCATTGATCTTTCCTGAAGGCAGAGATTGATTGCAGCTCATTTGGTTAGAATTCCTGCAGATGCTTCTATAGTTCCACTGGTAGATACCACATGGTATCTACCATTTTTTTTTTTTTTTTTTGGCTTGTCTTTCTTTGGTTTGCTTCTGAGGGGTCAAGGTCTCAAGTTTGTCTGCTTTAAATCTTTTTTTTTCTGGGGAAGGCATATTTTCTCGTGTTCATCTCCTCTTCTGCAGATATCTCTAAAATTAGTTTGTTTGATTGATTCTTTCTCAGTGTCCATTTCATCTTGCTATTATTAGGGGCTGGCAGATATGAATCTCCCTATTTTTCTGCTATATAGAAAGGTCATGTTTAGGACAAACTGAAACTGGCATGCTTATGGTTTGTTGTGTCTTAGAGAGAAAGATGCACTTGGTGGTATTGATATATCTGTTTGAGTCTATGGAGCAATATGCTTCTCTGTGATTTGCACATATGAAGGTCTGCGTGTATTAATTTGAGATCATTTTCTTTGCTTCTAGGTAGGCAGTTTGTTTTATGCTTCATATTTTTGTACAGTTTTTCTTCTTCTCCATTTCACATTATTGGGAGTATGCAAGGTGACTTTCTTTGCACTATGGACAGGTGGGTTGAAATGCTGTGGTCTTCTGTGGTATAGTCTTTGCAACTACATCTGGCCCAAACCATTTGCCAAAAAGTCAGCATTCAGTGAAAAATTCTATAGTTGGAAAAACAAACTAATTCTATTCAACAGCAATGACAAGTTAGCCAGCTCTGACAAGTTAGTCAGAGCTGACTAACTTGTCTTCAATGTTTATAAACATCCTACTGGAGGAATCCAAAGCTTGCATCATCCAACAAAATAAACCTTCGTATCAATACAGGCCACCTCACACCCCTAACAAAAGATGTCCTGAAAATAATAGATCACACGGTCAATCATGTTTAAAATATGGAATAATATTACAAATAACTCAAAGGCAAGTCATATTACAAATAACTCAAAGGCAACTCATATTACAAATAACTCAACTCAAAGGTAAGGGCAATCCCCCCTTTCCCCAATATTTAACAGATATGGCCATTTCAGATTTCAGGGCGAAAATGTTAGAAGGTTCTCCATGCAAATCAAAGTTATGGCTTTGGTTCACAAATGGCATTCTTTCTAGTAATATGGCCTCATGGAGAAGATAAGTCATGGGAGTTCCGTAACTATATAAACAGCAGGAACAATATACAGTTTAACTTAGAAATGGGTAACAGCAGCACTTTACGATGTATCCATTAATATAGAAAATGAAAAGCTAGTAACTTCAGTCCGCAGAATGCCCACAGACACAGGCAGGCTCCTTAACAATAACCCCAACTATCCCACTGAAGTAAAAGCAGGTAACTTAAGAGCCTCACATTAAGAGTGAAGTCCTTGAAATGGAGTTATGAAAAATATTGGGAATTCTATTTAAAAAGCAATTGTCCCCCCATATCATAAAAAAATAATGAGCAAGCCACCCAGGATTTGGAGAGGAAGCAACTAGAACTAGCGCTGCGTTCTCAATATACAGTTTAACTTAGAAATGGGTAACAGCAGCACTTTACGATGTATCCATTAATATAGAAAATGAAAAGCTAGTAACTTCAGTCCGCAGAATGCCCACAGACACAGGCAGGCTCCTTAACAATAACCCCAACTATCCCACTGAAGTAAAAGCAGGTAACTTAAGAGCCTCACATTAAGAGTGAAGTCCTTGAAATGGAGTTATGAAAAATATTGGGAATTCTATTTAAAAAGCAATTGTCCCCCCATATCATAAAAAAATAATGAGCAAGCCACCCAGGATTTGGAGAGGAAGCAACTAGAACTAGCGCTGCGTGAAGGTACAGTTCAATGGCAACAGAAAGCTAGCAGTCTGACAAAGGAGAAGCTATGTCCCATGTGAAGCCAACCACCAACATGAAAGACAAACACCTCAAAAGATCAGAGTACATAACAAGAAGACTGACAGCTCCCCAACAGAATTCTAATGCACAACATAGCATTAGCATTAGTAGAGGCATTTGATGCAAGAAAGCAAGCTTATGCAGCATCAGCCAAAAAAAAAAAAATAAAATAAAAATAAAAAATAACCACTTCCACTTCACCCCTCTGTTCGTTCGAAATACCTGTCCAGCTGAGCCTTAAACTTATTCAGGCTATCAACCTCCACGACAAGGGATGGAAGTCTGTTCCACCAACCAAACACCCGCTGGCTAAAGGCAAATTTCCTCATGTCTATCCTACATCTGTCTTTCCTCAATTTGAATTTTTGCCCTCTCAGGTGATTATTCTGAACAAGAGGAAGAATCCCATCAGCATTGAGCATGCTCAAACCATTCAAGGCTTTATGCACCTCTATCAGATCACCTCGCTGGTGCCTAGTCTCCAGACACTGTAATTTGCAAAACTTAAGCCTTTCTTCGTAAGAGCACCCCTTTGTTCCATTCACCAATTTTGGTGCCCTTCTCTGTACTCGTTCCAGCATCTCAACATCCTTCTTGAAATGAGGCCTCCAGACCTGTATATAGTACTCTAGGTGTGGCCTGACCATTGCCTTATACAAGGGAATAATTACCACCTTATCCCTGCTAGAAAAATTCCTATATATCATCGACAATACACCATGAGCTACTCTTGCAGCCTGTCTGCACTGTTCAGAAAACTTCATATCTGCCTGCACAACCACCTCCAGGTCCCTTTCATTCTCTACCACTGTCAGTGTAGTACCACAGAGTTGATACGTTGCTCTGGGGTTGCTGTTTCCCATATGTAGTACTTTACATTTGTCAATGTTAAACTTCATTTGCCATCTCTCAGCCTTTCCAGATCCTGTTGCAGTAACATAGTGTCAGTAGTGTCCTTGACAACCCTGCCAACCTTCGTATCATCTGCAAACTTGGACATTAAGCTCCATCATCAATATCATTTATAAATACAGAAAACAATAATGGACCCAATACTGAACCCCGAGGGACTCAACTAATAACATTAGTCCACAATGAGCAGTATCCATTGATTATCACTCTCTGTCTTCTACCCCCCCCCCCGTCACCACCAAATACGGAGGATGCGGAAAGGTCAGGGAATGACCACCGCATATCCCCGAGCAATATGGCGTTAGCTGCTAATGCTCCTAAAAACCAAATAACAAATCTGTCTTCTCCCCCTCAACCACCCCTTTATCCATAGCAGCAATTTGCCTCCAATGCCACACTGCTCCAATTTGTGCAGCAGTCTTCCATGTGCAACAGTATCAAAAGCCTTTCAAAGATCCAAGTATATGATATCAAAGTTATTCCCTGCATCCAGTTCCTTTATAACCACATCATAGTATCCAATCAAATTGGTCAGGCAAGACTTCCCCTTAACAAAACCATGCTGTGTCTGAGCTATAACTAAAGTCTTGTCTAGATGATCCTGCAGTGCTTCTTTAACCAGTGCCTCCATTAATTTTCCGGGAACAGAAGTTAAACTAACAGGTCTATAATTACTTGTGTTGCCCTTTGATGCCCCTTTGTGAATTGGGGTCACATTTGCACATCTCCAGTCCATGGGTACTTCCCCTGAGTCCAAGGAAGCTCTCATAATTATGGCTAAGGGTTTACTTACTTCCTTTGCTGCTTCCTTTAATATAACTAGATAGATCCCATCCACCCCGGGTGCCTTTTTTATGTTTATCTTCAACAATTTGTTCTCCACTTTCCTCTCAGTTATTACAAAATCATCTAGCTCACTGCCAGAGTTCAAATCACCTCTGGCATTCCCCTCCCTAAATAACTCCTCATGTGTGAATGTTGATCCAAAATATTCATTTAGTTTGTTAGCTACCTGAGCAGGATCATCAACAGTTGACCCATCGATATCAAGTGGACCAATCTGATTCATCCCCTTCCTTCTAGAGTTTACATAAGTACAGAACTCTTTGCTGTTTTTCTTTGCATCCCTTGACAAAGATTTCTTGTAATGTGCCTTTGCCTGCCTAACCTCCTCTGTAACTTGGTTACAGATCAACTTGTATCTATCATATGTCTCATTAGTTCATCTGACATCCACTTAGGCCTAAACCTTAAACAATATTTCTTAGTTGGTATGTAAAGCCTAGTAGCTTCCAAGATAAGTTCTTTGAATGCTTCCCATTTTGAATTTGCTGTTGGTAACATCATCAGTTGGTCCCACTGTATAGAATTTAAATACTGTCTCAGTCCATCGTAGTCACCTTTACGAAAGCAATAACCCTTCCCTTTACCCCTAATGGTAGTTACCTCTTTGTGTAAATACCAAACTGGTATTTACTCAAAGAGTAAATACCAGCACACTGTGATCACTGCCACCTAGTGGTTAATTTACCTGCAGATTCTTAATGCATGAAGAATCACTACTGATAATCAAATCAAGAGAATTACTCCTTCTAGTTGCCTCCCGAACATGCTGATGTAGAAAACAATCATCAATAAATCCACAGAAGCCTTGCTAGTGTGTAAGTGACCAGCCGCCAAATTCCAGTCAATATCTGGGAAATTAAAATCCCCCATTATAAGACTCTCTGATTTACTGGCCCACTCTATTTCCCTGTACAATTTCTTATTATACTCATCAGAGTCATTAGGTCTATAGCACACTCCTACTCTCAATTTTGATCTCCCAATGCTTATGTCACACCAAACTGACTCGACACTGCTCTGTCCAGCAATGTCGACTGGCTTCACTTCCTTGGATTTTATGTATTTCTTAACTAATAGCATAACCCCTCCTCCCTTCCTATCCTGTCTATCCCTTCTGTAGACATTGTACTCCCCAAATTCCAGTTCTGCATTCCTTATATCTGTGTGACACCACCTCTCTGAAATCCCCACAATATCTGCCTTTGATGTTTTGAGCAATACCTCAAATTCATCAAATTTATTTACTAAACTCCTAGCATTGGTGTACACGCAAGTATACATGCACCTGTTCTTTTTCTTAGCTACCCTAACACAACCCATGTGTTTACTTGTACCCCAATGATTCCCAGCAGTCTCTGAAATATCCTGCATTTTATTTTCCAGGCTGCGGCTCATTCCAATAGAAGCAGTGCAAGAAGCACTTTCACTTCTGGCAGTGGCTACTGTTAATCTATTAGTCCTTGTATCCCCCCAGTCTAGCAGTTTTCCGACCCACCTAACACTGCCTCGATAGCATCAGCAAACATTCTTGCACCCTTTCTATTTAGGTGTATCCCATCCCATACAAAGATCTCAACTTCTTTACCCACTTTATTTTTTGTGGAGTACAATGGACTGGGAATGGTATGCAGTTATTCTTTATAACAATAATTATATGAGATGTTAAAAGTGATTGATAATTTTTTTTTGGACTGTATGTTCTTAATTTTTAAAATTCACTGGGCCCACAAAGAAGGGTTGAAATGTACAGTATCTCTAAATTTAAATGCTAATTCTTATTCAAGTATAACAATCAGTTTTGAAAACTGCAGTGAACTGTTCCATTTGCAAAAAGATTAGGTTTTTGGATTGACTATAACCAATGTGAAAATGTTTCAATCAAGTCCTAGAACTAAAAACTTGAATTCTTTATATTTGTAATTATAATATCTTGTAATTACAGACCAGTTAAACTAACTGGTCTGTAATTACAAGTGAAGAACTTGTACAAAGTGTGAGATTAGTTGAAGTGCACCCCTTGTACCCACATAGAGATGTTCTTAACTCTCAACCGCTTTTCACCAAGAACTGGGGCTACAAAGAAAGGAAAATGAGTAGGACTGAGTTCTAAAGGTCATAACACCTTTAAAACGTTTCCAGTTGTAAAAGTGTTGTAACCAAATATACTGATATCACTGGGAGTAAGATGTGTATCTTCCTAGAAATACATAAAGAGCCCACCTTGGAAGTAAAACTGGATAATCCAACTGAATCCATCTACAAGATGTAAAATTGACTAGAACAACTTCTACAAGGGCAGTAAACTGAGCACCATGACAACCAGCCATACTTTAGTAGGGAAGGTCGGATGGATGTAACCCAAAACTACAACAGCAACTAGCAGTCTATCACAGGAGAAGCCAGATCCAATGTGAAGCTAAACCACCAACAAGAATGACGTGTGCTCAAAAGGTCAAGAGAGCATTACAAGGTTTTTCTAAAAGTCATTTTCAGCCTTGCCAAGAACTCTTCAAAGTACACAGTTAATATTAGTTATCCTCTAGGCTTAGAGGGGAACAGGTATCCTGTGTGTTATCAGACACTCAGCCTAAAACACTGATGGATCCAATATCTCTCTATTACAGAAGATTTAGGAGAAGTCCGGTTGGCCTGCCTCCCTAAAATCCACTCATGCACACCTTCTCGATGGTAAGCCCTGTTACGTCACTTAGGTGGCAACGAACGTGTAGAGTGGTTCTCTTCAAGATGCCTGGTCAGCGTGAAGAGGAAAAGACCAAACCCTCCAGCAATGAGAGCACAACAATACAAATGGCCCTCAGTCCCCAGCAGCTTTCACTCTCCCTCTTACGGCAGCGAGAGGGTCAGAGTGGAAGCAGAGGGTGCTAAGAATCTCTGGGTACGACCAGGCTGCCATGCACGGAAATTGAACTTGGCCTGTTATAACGTACGATCACTCATCGGTGAAGACAGGATATTAGAGCTGGAAAAGGAATTAGAAAATGTGAATTGGAATATCATCGGTTTGGCTGAAACAAGAAGAAGAAATGAATCACTTATAAGTTTATCAAGTGGAAATCTGCTGTACACCAATGGAAACAGTGAAAGGAGTGAAGGTGGAGTTGGGTTTCTGGTCCATAAAGATTTTAAAAACAACATTTTGGAATTCAAAAGTACATCACCAAGGGTGTCAAGACTAATACTCAAGATTTCTAAGAGGTACAAGCTAAAGATTATAATGATTTATGCACCAACATCGAGCCATGATGATGAAGAGGTTGAAGAAATGTACACCGAAATTGAGAGTCTTCTAGATGAGCAGAAAACCCACTACACTATTATTATGGGGGACTTCAATGCTAAGGTTGGAAAAAGGCAAAACAGCGCAGAAAGAGGAACTATAGGAAATTTTGGAATTGGTGAAAGAAATAAAAGAGGTGAAAGACTTGTGGAATTTGCAGAATCTCAAGGAATGTCAGTAATGAACACCTTTTTCAAGAAAAGGGTGAACAGAAAGTGGACATGGAAGGGTCCAAATGGATTAACAACTAATGAAATCGACTTCATCCTCACTAACAGAAGATATATTGTGAATGATGTTACCGTCCTGAATAAGGTAAATGTTGGAAGTGATCACAGAATGGTAAGATGTACACTTGATATAGATGTAGGAAAGGAAAGGAAAAAACTGACTCGAGTAAATAATACAAAGGTCTTTGAAATAACAGAGGAGGAGAAAAAGCAGTATGTACTGGAACTTAAGAACAAGTTTGAGCTTCTGCAGACTGCTCAGGACCAAGATATCGACGAGGAATATTAAAACTTTCTGAAAGTGATAAAGCCCAAGAAACCTATAGGGAAACAGAAATCCAAAGAAGAAAAAATTAGTCAAGAAACACTTGTCATGATGAACCAAAGACGACAAATGAAGAGCAAGAAAAACACTGACAGGGAGAAAATTGAGTATACTGAGTTATGCAAAGCCATTAGAAAGAGACTCAGAGAGGACATAAGAAGATTTAACACAAGAAAAGTAGAAAAAGCATTAAGGGAAAACAAAGGATTTAAATCAGCAGCCATGAGCAGTAATACAGAAAGACAAATGATACTGAAACTGATAAACTTATAAACAGCAGAGAAGGCATAATTCAAACAGCAGAAGACTACTATAGAGAATTATACAAGGACGAGGGAATGATACCAGCAGTGGGGAAGATGGATTGCAAAGTAGCAACTCATACGACATACCCGATATTCTTCCTGATGAGGTAGAACATGCATTGAAGAAAATGAAGAATCGGAAAGCCCCGGGGGAAGATGAAGTTACTGTAGAGTTGTTAAAATTGGGAGGAAGAGACATAACACAAAAACTAGCAACGCTCTTCACAAAGTGCATTAGAAAAGGTGTGATGCCTAAGCAGTGGAATAATGCAATCATAGTTTTGCTGCATAAGAAAGGAGATAAATCAGAAATTGGAAATTATAGACCAATTAGCTTGTTATCCCATATCTACAAGTTGTTCACAAGGGCCATTACTAACAGATTAGAAAGAATACTTGATGAGAATCAACCGAATGAGCAAGCTGGCCTTAGGACAGGATTCTCAACTATGGATCACCTTCACGTAATATCACAGCTAATGGAGAAAGCAAATGAATATAAAACACCATTGTGCCTGGCATTTGTGGATTACGAAAAGGCATTTGACTCCATACAGCATAAGGCAATGTTTCGGGCACTGGAAAGACAAGGCATAGTTACCCCATATATTATGATTTTGAAGAAAATATATGAGAGTGCTACCTCCTTTATTAGACTAGACAAAGACAGTAGGAAATTTAAAATCGAGAAAGGAGTTCGACAAGGAGACACAATATCTCTGAAGCTGTTTACTGCTGCCCTTGAGGAAGCTTTCAGAAGATTAGACTGGTCGCAGAAAGGAGTCAATGTGAACGGAGAGTACCTAAACCATTTACGATTTGCAGATGATCCCAAAGAATTAGAGGAAAATCTTAATCAGTTATGCACAGTTAGTAAGGATTTTGGACTAAAGATGAATATGGCTAAAACAAAAGTAATGATGAACAAGTATGCCACGGAAAGGGAAATAATGATTGAAGAAGCAGTAATTGAAAAGGTGGAGTCATATACTTATCTGGGACAAGTTATTAGCTGTAATAATGATAAATGGCTGGAACTCAAGAGAAGAATAAATTGTGGATGGATAGCATTCAGGAAATATAGTCACATACTGAAGAGCAATATCCCAGTTTGTCTGAAACGTAAAATAATGAATCAATGTATACTCCCCACCATGACTTATGGAAGTGAAACTTGGGCACTCACCAAAAGAATGGAAGAGAAGCTAAGAACTACACAGCGAAGAATGGAACGAATTATACTGGGAATCAGACTGTTAGATAAGAAGAGAAACACATGGATTAGGCAGCAAACTCAAGTAAAGGACATTCTTATCAAAACTAAAGAACTAAAATGGTCTTGGGCAGGACACATAGCTCGAAGACATGATGACAGATGGACTAAGAAAATAACAGAATGGTACCCAAGACGAGTTAGAAGAAAACCTGGAAGACAGAGGCGGAGATGGATAGATGAAATTCATGAGTTTTTGAGTAGTAAATGGATGGCCAGTGCTCAAAACAGAAGGAACTGGAAAGTTGCTGGAGAGGCCTTCATCCTGCAGTGGATTGAAAATGGCTGATGATGATGATCATCCTCTAGGCACCTTGATCACAACTTGGTAATGCTTTTTTATTGAATGAGGATTTTATCCCATAGACATTCTCAGCCAAATATCAGTTTGAATTAAAATGATGCCAAATGGAATAACCTGCATGATTTCAATTTCCTCTGTTTCTTGGTTGAACTACTGCTTAAATCTGCTGATTTTATTTTGGCTCAGATTATTCTTGCGGAGAAGAAATAATTCCTCATTTTACCAAAAACTTTTGTTCTTTATCAAAACCATGTACTACAGCTGTTCAGGATAAGATTATAGCTTATAATCTTCTGCCAGGGCACATGTTCATGATGTTGTAGTAGTAGTAGTAGTGGCATGTGATGCAAGAAAGCAACTGTATGAGCTTATGCAGCATCAGTCAAAAAAAAAAAATAATAATAATAATAAAAAAAAATAAAAATAAAAAAAATAAATAAAATAAATAAATAAATAAAATAATAATAATAAAATAAAATAAAAATAAAAAAAATAAATAAAATAAAAAAATAAATAAAATAAATAAAAAAAATAATAATAAAATAAAAAAAATAATAAATAAAATAAAAAAATCACACCATTCCCTCCAAATGCCTGTCCAGTTCCTCCTTAAATTTATTTACCCTGTCTACTTCCACAACGACAGATGGAAGTTTGTTATAGCAATTAACCACCTGCTGGCTAAAGGCAAATTTCCGCACATCTATTCAGATCACCGCGCAGGTACCTAGTCTCCAGCCACTGCAATTTGCAGAACTTAAGCCTCTCTTGGTAAGAGGATCCTTCCATTCACCTCACCAATCTTGTTGCCCTTCTCTGTGCATGCTCAAGTAAATCTACATCCTTCCTAAAATGAGGCCTCCAGATCTGTACGCAGTACTCAAGGCGTGGCCTGACCATTGCCTTATACAGAGGAACAATCACCTCCTTCTCCCTGCTGGCAAAATTCCTATATATATCATTGACAAAACCACATGACCTGCCCTGGCAGCCTGTCTGCACTGCTCAGAAAACTTCATATCTGACTGCACAATTACTCCCATGTCTTTTTCATTTTCTACCACCTTAAGTGTAGTACCACACAGTTGGTACGTTTCTCTGGGGTTATTTCTACCCATATGCAGTACTTTGCATTTGTCAAGGTTAAACTTCAGTTGCCACTTCTTAGCCCATCTGCCCAAATTATCTAGATCCTGTTGCAGTAGCACACTGCCATTACTGTAATTAACAACCCTGCCAACCTTTGTATCATCTGCAAACTTCGACATTAAGCCTGATACACCTTTATCAATATCATTGATAAATATACAAAACAACAGTGGACCTAACACCGAACCCTGTGGGACACCACTAATAACATTAGTTCACGAAGAGCAGCACCCATTGATTACCACCCTCTGTCTTCTCCCACTTAACCATCCTTTTATCCATTGTAGCAACTTACCCTTAATACCATTCTGCTCCAAATAGTCTTTCATGCGCAACAGTGTTAAAAGCTTTCCTGAAATCCAAATATATGATATCAAAATTATTTTTTGCATCCATTTCCTTTGTAACCACATCATAATATCCTATCAAATTTTTCAGACAAGACTTTCCCTTAACAAACCCATGCTGTGTCTGAATTATTGCTGCAGTCTTGTCTAGATGATCCCACAATGCATCTTTAACCAGTGACTGCATTATTTTACCTGGAACAGAAGTTAAACTAACTGGTCTGTAATTACTCGTGCCACCCTTCGATCCCCCTTTGTGAATTGGGGATACATTTGCACATCTCCAGTCTGTGGGGACCTCCCCTGAATCCAAGGATGCTCTCATAATTATGGCTAAGGGTTTGCTTAGTTGCTTTGCCGCCTCCTTTAATATAACTGGATAGATCCCATCCACCCCAGGTGCTTTTCTTATGTTTAACTTCAACAACTTCTCCTCCACTTTGCTTTCAGTTATTACAAAATCATTAAGTATCCTGCTACAATTTGATAACCTTCTGCCATTTTCAAACTTTAATAATTCCTCATGTGTGAATGTAGATGCAAAATACTCATTCAGTTTGTTTGCTATCTGAGCAGGATCATCAACAGTCGAACCATCGATGTCAAGTGGACCAATCATATTCATCCCCTTCCTTTTAGAGTTTATATAAGTAAAGAAATCCTTGCTATTTTTCTTAGCATCTTTTGCCAAGGATTTCTTGTAATCTACCTTCGCCTGCCTAACCTCCTTTGTGACCTGATTACAGAATAGCTTATATCGGCCATAGGCTTCTGAGTTGCTTGATAATTTATATGCATCCCATGCATTTTTCTTCTCTGTTACGAGTCTCATTAGTTCATTAGACAATCATTTAGGCCTAAACCTTGAAGAATATTTCTTAATAGGTATGAAACTTTTAGTAGCATTAATGATTAATTCCTTGAATGCTTCCCACTTAGAATTTACTGTTGGTAACATCATCAGCTGATCCCACTGTACAGAATTTAAAAACTGTCGGGGACCACTGTACTCCCCCTTATGGAAGCAAAAACCCTTTCCTTTAACCCTGATGGTAATTAAATCTTTAAGTAAATCCACATCAGTACACTGTGATCACTGCCACCTAGTGGTTCCTTTATCTGCAAATTCTTAATACACGAATGATCACTGCTGATAACCAGATCAAGAGTATTACTTTCTCTGGTTGCCTCTCGAACATGCTGCTGCAGAAAACAATCATCCAATAAATCCACAAAAGTCTGACTAGTGTGTGAGTGACCAACCTTCAAGTTCCAGTCAATATCTGGGAAGTTAAAATCCCCCATTATAAGACATTTCGATTTACTAGCCCACTCTATTTCTCTGTACAATTGTTCATTGTACTCATTCGAGTCATTAGGCCTATAACACACTCCTACTCTTATTTTTGCTTTCGCAGTACTTATGTCACACCAAACTGACTCAACAGTGCACTGTTCATCTCTATCAAATGGATGCACTTCTTTTGATTTTATGTTTTTCTTAATTAACAGCATAACACCTCCTCCCTTTCTATCCTGTCTATCCTTTCTGTACACATTGTACTTCCCAAATTTCAATTCAGCATTCCTTATATCTGTGTGACACCACGTCTCTGCTATCCCAACAATATCCGCCTTTGATGTCTTGACCAACACTTCAAATTCATCAAATTTATTTACTATACTTCTAGCATTGGTATACATGCAAGCATACATGCTCCTACTCCTATTCCTAGTTACCCTAACACATCCGATATACCCACCTATTTCAGGATGACTCCATCCGTCCCTGAATCCCTCAACACCCCAGGTCGCTACTTATTCTAATAGAAGTTGTGCAAGAATCACCTTCACCTCTGTCTACGGTTACTGTTAAACTATTAGTCCTTGTATCCCCCCATGCTATCAGTTTTCTGACCCGCCTAACACTGCCTCGATAGCATCAGCAAATATTCTTGCACCCTTTCTATTTAAGTGTATCCCATCCCTATAGAAGCAGTCTCTCCTGTTAACAAGTACAGTCCAGGCTGAAAAAAATTCTACCCCTTGAGCCTTGCAAATTCTTTCCATGGCCGAATTGATCGACAAGGCTCTCATCATATACTCCCTTCTATTGTGTCTGTGCAGAATTGCAGACACTTTCAAATTCAACACTAATTCACGGCTTTTGTTCAACAGTGACCTGTACTTGTTAAGTAATTCTGCCGGTCTCCTACTCTTAATATCATTAGTGCCAATGTGTAAAACTATATCACCTTTTGTGCCCTTAAAAGATGATATCCGCTCTACAACGTCATCAACCTTTGCCCCTGGCAGATATACCCTGATCCTGTTCCACCTATCCTTTTTACAAAGCATGTTCCCCGTTTTCCCTGACAATAGTCACCAACAACTACTAGTTCCTGTGGGACCAGTGCATTCTGCTTTGGTGGTTGCTGCTGTGTTGCATTATGACCAAGTGCAAGCTCTGGCGTTGATGTGGGCAGCTGAGAGCTTGATGGGTCCCTCAATTTAGATCTTTTGAGGGCATCCACCCTGTCCTTCAAACTCTCATATAGGCCCATAACAACGCTGGGTTGTCGCCTGATTTCCTTACATCGCACACACACACAAAGACATCCCCATGGCAATATCATGTTCCGTTCCAGAGAGTTCGGCAAACATTTCACAAGTCGCACATTTTTTTAGGCTCTGATGCATTGGAGAATCGCCCCCCTCAGTTCTCCCCCGAGTCACAGCACTCCTGCCACTTTGTGCCCGTTGCTTTGCTGCTCTAGTTTGGGGCATGATATTTTAAATTAATAAAATCAATTAAATGTCAATACTACGCTATCTAATAGAAACAGTGAAGCGTATTAATCTATAAATCACCTTTTGTGCCCTTTAAGGGCACAAAAGATGATATTGTTGTACACATTGGCACTAATGATATTAAGTGGAAATCTGCAGACTTACTTAACAAGTACAGGTCAATCTTAAAAAAAAGTCATGAGTTATGGAAGAATTTGAAAGTGCCTGCAATTCTGCCCACACACATGATAGGAGTGAGTATATGATGAGAACCTTGTCAATCAGTCAATTTGGCCCAGGAGAGATTGTGCAAGGCAGATGGGATAGAATTTTTTTCAGCATGGTCTGTGCTTGTTAACAGGAGAGGTTGCTTCTAAAAGGTTGGGATACACTTAAATAGAAAGGGTACAAGAATATTTGCTGATGCCATTGAGGCAGTGTTAGGTGGGTTGGAAAACTGCTAGCTTTGGGTTAGGATGCACAGACTAATAGATTAACAGTAGCTGCTGGCAGATGTGAAAGTTATTCTTGCACTGCTTCTACAGGAATAAGCAGCAGCCTGGACAACAAGGTGCTGGGGATTTCGATTGCTGGGAGTCACTGGAGATAGTATATACATGTGTTAGGGTAACTAAGAGTAAGAACAGGTGCACGTATACTTGCATGTAGATCAATGCTAGGAGTTTAGTAAATATATTTGATGAATTTGAATTGCTGGCAAAAACATCAAAGGCAGATATTGTGGAGATATCAGATATGTGGTGTCACACAGAATTGGAATTTGTGGAGTACAATGTGTACAGAAAGGATAGTCAAGACAGAAAGGGAGGAGGGATTATGCTGTTAGTTAAGAAACAAAAAATCTTAAGGCAGTGCATCCAGTTGATATGGGCAGACAGTGCAATGTTGAGTAAGTTTGGTGTGACATAAGCACTGGGAAAGCAAAATTGAGAGTAGGAGTGTGTTATAGGCTTAATGACTCTGATGAGCAGAATTAACAACTGCACAGGGAAATAGAGTGGGTGAGTAAATCAGATTGTATTATAATGGGAGAATTTAACTTCCCAGATACTGACTAGAACTTTTGGATTGGTCACTCGCACACTAGCAAGGCTTTTTTGGATTTATTGGGTGATCGTTTTCTACAGCAGCAGCATGTTCGAGAGGTAACCAGAGGTTTTTGATCTGATTATCAGTAGTGATTCTTCATGCATTAAGAATCTGCAGATAAAGGAACCACTAGGTGGCAGTGATCACAGTGTGCTCATGTGGGATTTACTCAAAGATGTACCTACAATCAGGGGTAAAGGGAAGAGTTTTAGTTTTCTTAAAGGTGACTACATGGTCTCAGACAGTTTTTAAATTCTACACAGTGGGACCAACTGATGATGTTACCAACAGCAAATTCTCAATGGGAAGCTACCAGACTTTTCATACCAACTAAAAAATACTATTCAAGGTTTAGGCCTAAACAGATGTCAGATGAAGTAATGAGACTCGTGGCAGAGAATAAAAATGCATGGGATGCATATAAACTATCAGGTGACACAGAAGCCTATGATAAATATAAGCTGTTATTAGTGGAGTCCTCTGGGGTTCAGTATTGGGCCCATTGTTGTTTTCTGTATTTATTAATGATATTGATGAAGGTATATCAGGCTTAATGTCCAAGTTTACAGATGATACTAAGGTTGGCAGGGTTGATAATGACACTAATGACAGTATACTACTGCAAGAGGATCAAGAGAAATTGCGCAGATGACCTGAGAGATGGCAACTGAAGTTTAACATTGACAAATGAAATGTAATTCATGTGGGTAGCAGTAACCCCAGAGTAACATTTCAGCTGTGTAGAACTACACTCAGCATAGTGGATAATGAAAATACCTGGGGGTAATTGTGCAGTCAGATATGAAGTTTTCTGAGCAGTGCAGACAGTCTGCAAGAGTAGCTCATGGTATCTTGTCAATGATATACATGAATTTTTCTAGCAAGGATAAGGAGGTGATGATCCTCTTGTATAAGGCAATGGTCAGGTCAGGCCACACCTTGAGTATTGTATACAAGTCTGGAGGCCTCATTTTAGGAAGGATGTAGAGCTTCTTGAATGAGTACAGCAAAAGGCAACGAGATTAGTGAGTGGAACAAAGTCTTATGAGGAAAGGCATAAGTTCTGCAAATTGCAGCATTCTGAGACTAGTCAAATGTGAGGTGCCCATGATGCTGATGGGATTCTTTCTTTTGCCAAGATTAATCGCTTGAGGGGGACATAAATTCAAATTGAGGAAAGACAGTTGTAGAATAGATGCGTGGAAACTTGGCTTTAGCCAGTGGGTGGTTGATTGCTGGAACAAACTTCCATCTGTCATTTTGGAAGTTGACAGCTTAAAAAAATTCAAGGCAGAACTAGACAAACATTTGGAGTGAATGGATGGGTGCTATGGGAAGGTTTTTTTTTTTTTTTATAAGCTAGCTTTCTTGCATCATATGCCTCTACTAATGCTAATATCTTAATAGGTTTTCATCTCAAATGACAGCTTAATCAGCACCTCTTTAACTGATTGGCCATGAACCTATAATTAATAAACAGATTCAATACTAATAATTAATTTTCTACACAAAAAGTTATTAATAAATTCAAACTTGATTTTAAAATCCCATGATTAAGAAACTTGCCTATTGTATAAAAGTTAGTCTTTTATACAATCTTGTCAAAACTTTGGCCACAACTTCTGTTCATTCATACTTATATATTTCTATTACATTTTAATGGTTCTACTGCATCTTCATGATCCAGTCAAGGAGGATGTCTTTGTGTCTGCTAGGTGCAGAAAGTGTGAAGAAATTAGGCAACAAATCAGCATTCTCATGGGTGTTTAAGAGAGTGTGAACAGTAGGGTGGATGCCCTCACAGGAATTAAAATGGGGTCCCATCAAGCTCTCAGCTGCCCAACTCAACACCAGAGATCATTCTTGTGCATCAGACAACACAGAGCTCATTCTTGTGCATCAGACAACACAAAGGCAATCTTCAAGGCAGAATACACTGGTTTCACAGGAGCTAGTTATTATTGGTGACTCTATCATAACAGAAACGGGAAATATGTTGTGCAAGAAAGACAGCTGGAATAGGACCAAGGTATGTCTTCCAGGGGCAAAAGCAGATGACGTTACAAAGCAGATATCATCTTCTAAGGGCACAAAAGGTGATACTGTTGTACATGTTGGCACTAATGATATTATGAGTAGGATATCTGAGGACTTACATAACAAGTACAGGGCAATGTTGACAAAAATTTGTGAGTTAAGACTGAATTTGAAAGTGTCTGCAATTTTGACCAGACACGATAAGAGGAAGTATATGTTGAGAGCCTTTTCAACAAATTCAGCCCTGGAGAGAATGTGTCAGACTCATAGGGTAGAATTTTTTTCAGCATGGTCTGAGCTCGTTAACAAGAGAGTGTTTTTACAGGAATGGGGTGTACTTGAACAGAAGGGGGGTGCAAGAATATTTGCTGATGCTATTGAGGCAGTAATAGGTGGGTAAAAAATGGAAGGGGGAATACAGAGACTAATAGTTTAACAGGAGCTGCAGACAGAGGTGAAAGCAATTCCTGCATTGCTGCCATTGATATATGCAGCATCCTGGACCTGCTGTGGGTCATCATGCAACAAATGAATACATGAGCTGTGTTAGGATAACTAAAAGTTGCAACATGTGCATGTATACTTGCATGTACTGTTATGCTAGGAGCACTGTAAATAAATTTGATGAATCTGAATTACTGATTAAGATATCAATGTAGACTAGTACTGATTAAGACATTGTAGGAATAGCAGACATGTGGTGTCACTCAGACATAAGTGATGCCAAATTAAATATGGGGAGTACAATGAATACAGGAAGGACAGGTGGAGGGGTTATGCTCTTAGTTAAGAAGAATATTAAATCTAAGGCAGTGCATCCAGTTGGCAAGTGAGGAGTGCAATGTTGAGTGAGTCTGGTGTGATATAAGCACTGGGAAAACAAAATTGAGTAGGAGTGTGTTATACGCCTAATGACTATGATGAGTATTGCAAACAGTTATATAGGGAAATAGAGTGGGACAGGAAATCAGAATGTCTCATAATGGGGGATTTTAATTTTCCAGATGTTGATTCGAATTTGTGAGTTGGTCACTCACCCACTAGAAAAGACTGTGGATTTCTTGGATGACAGTTTTCTACAGCAGAATGTTAGAGGTAACAAGAGGAAGCAATACTCTTGATCTATTATCAGCAGTGATCACAGTGTACTGATGTTGAATTTAATTAAAGACATAAGTACTGTGAAGGGTAAAGGGAGAGGTCTTTGCTTTCGTAAGGGTGACTACAGAGGTCTCTGCAGTTTTAAAGTTGTGTGCAGTGCGATCAACTGATGTTACTAACAGCAAATTCTAAATGGGAAGAATTGAGGCAAGTAATCAAAGAAGCTACTAAGCTTTTCATATGAATAAAGAAATACTGTTCAAGACTTAGACCTAAATGGATGCCAGATGAACTATTGAGATACATGGCAGAGAAGAAAAGTGCATGGGATGCATATGAATTATCAAATGATTCAGAAGCCTATAGTAGATATCAATTAGTCTATAATCAAGTCACAAAGAAGGTTAGGCAACTAAGGCAGATTATGAGAAGTCTCTGGCAAAGAATACAAAAAAAAAAGCAGAAAAGAATTCTATGCTTATACTAACAGCAGAAGGAAAGGAATGAATCACATAGGACTACTCAATGTCATATGTTAACTGTTGATAACCCTGCTCAGGTTGCTGATAAATTGAATGGGTATTTTGCTTCTCATCCACACAAGGAATTCTTCAGGGATTACCAGAAATTTATCAAACTCTAATATGGAACTAAATGACTGTGATAATAGAAAGGAAAATTGGAGGAGAAATTGTTGAGGATGGACATAAAAAGGCACGTGGGACAGATAGAATCTATCCAATTATATTACAGGAGGCAGAAAAGGTGGTAAGTAAACCCTTAGCCATAATTCTGAGAGCATCCTTGGAATTAGGGAGAGTCCCTATGGACTGGAGATGTGCAAATATATGCCCTATTCATAAAGGGGATTCAAAAGAAGAAAGGATAATTATAGACCTGTTAGCTTAACATCTGTTCCAGGGAAAATAATGGAATCCCTGGCTAAAGAAGAATGCAGGACCATTTCAACAGGCATGCAGTTATACTGCAAAGACAGCATGGATATGTCAAGGGGCAGCTTGTCTAACCAATTTGACAGGTTACTATCATGCAGTGACCAAGGAACTGGATGCAAAAAATAATTCTGACATCATATACCTCAGCGTTTCCCAAAATGGGGTGTTGTAGACCAGTTCCAAGGGGCCTGTAAAACGGAACTGGTCAACTCGGATATCATCTTTTAAGGGGACAAAAGGTGATATAGTTGTACACGGCACTAATGATATTAAGAGTAGGAGACCAGTGGAATTACTTAACAAGTACAGGTCACTGTTGAAAAAAAGCCGTGAATTAGGGTTGAATTTGAAAGTGTCTGCAATTCTGCCCAGACACAATAGGAGGGAGTATATGATGATAGCCCTGTCGATCAATTCGGCCCTGGAAAGATTGTGCAAGGCTCAAGGGGTAGAATTTTTTTCAGCCTGGTCTGTACTTGTTAACAGGAGAGACTGCTTCTACAGGGATGGGATACACTTAAATAGAAAGGGTGCAAGAATGTTTGCTGATGCTATCGAGGCAGTGTTAGGTGGGTCGGAAAACGGCTAGATTGGGGGGATACAAGGACTAATAGATTAACAGTTGCCACTGGCAGAGGTGAAAGTGATTCTTGCACTGCTTCTATTGGAATGAGCAGCAGCTTGGAAAATAAGAAGCAGGATATTTCAGAGACTGCTGGGAGTCACTGGGGTACAAGTAAACACATGGGTTGTGTTAGGGTAGCTAAGAAAAAGAACAGGTGTATGTATACTTGCGTGTACACCAATGCTAGGAGTTTGGTAAAGAAATTTGATGAATTTGAGGTATTGCTCAAAGCATCAAAGGCGGATATTGTTGGGATATCAAAGACGTGGTGTCACACAGATATAAGTAATGCAGAACTGGAATTTGGGGAGGATAGACAGGATAGGAAGGGAGGAGGGGTTAGGCTATTAGTTAAGAAACACAAAATCCAAGGAAGTGAAGCCAGTCGACATCGCTGGACAGTGCAGTGTTGAGTCGATTTGGTGTGACATAAGCATTGGGAGATCAAAATTGAGAGTAGGAGTGTGCTATAGGCCTAGTGACTCTGATGAGTATAATAAGAAACTGTACAGGGAAATAGAGTGGGCCAGTAAATCAGAGAGTCTTATAATGGGGGATTTTAATTTCCCAGATATTGACACACTAGCAAGGCTTTTGTGGATTTATTGGATGATTGTTTTCTAAATCGGCATGTCCGGGAGGCAACAAGAGGGAGCAATACTCTTGATTTTTTTTATCAGTAGTGTTTCTTCATGCATTAAGAATCTGCAGATACAGGAACCACTAGGTGGCAGTGATCACAGTGTGCTGAAGTGGGATTTACTCAAGGAGGTAGCTACCATCAGGGGTAAAGGGAAGGGTTACTGCTTTCGTAAAGGCGACTACAATGATCTGAGACAGTATTTATATTCTATATGGTGGAACCAACTGATGATGTTACCAACAGCAAACTCAAAATGGGATGCATTCAAAGAACTTATATTGGAAGCTACTATGCTTTACATACCAACTAAGAAATATTGTTCAAGGTTCAGCCCTAAATGGATGTCAGATGAACTAATGAGACATGGCAGAGAAGAAAAATGCATGGGATACATACAAATTAACACGTGACACAGAAGCCTATGATAGATACAAGTTGATCTGTAACCAAGTTACAAAGGAGGTTAGGCAGGTGAAGGCAGATTACAAGAAATCTTTGTCAAGGGATGCAAAGAAAAACAGCAAGGAGTTCTTTACTTATGTAAACTCTAGAAGGAAGGGGACGAATCAGATTGGTCCACTTGATATCGATATTTCAACTGTTCATGATCCTGCTCAGGTAGCTAATAAACTAAATTGATATTTTGCATCTACATTCACACATGAGGAGTTATTCAGGAAGGGGAATGCCATAGATGAAGTAAACACTGGCAGTGAGCTAGATGATCTTTTAATAATTAGGAGTAAAGTGGAGGAGAAATTGTTGAAGATAAATACAAGAAAGCACCTGGGGTGGATGGGATCTATCCAGTTATATTAAAGGAGGCAGCAAAGGAAGTAAGCAATCTGTTAGCCATAATTATGAGAGCTTCCTTGGACTGAGGGGAGGTACCCACAGACTGGAGATGTGCAAATGTAACCCCAATTCACAAAGGAGGATCAAAAGCTGATACAAGCAATTATAGACATGTGAGTTTAACTTCTGTTCCAGGAAAATTAATGGAAGCACTGGTTAAAGAAGCACTGCAGGATCATCCTGACAAGAATTGAGTTATAGTTAAGACACAGCATGGTTTTGTTAAGGGAACGTCTTGCCTGACCAATTTGATTGGATAATATGATGTAGTCACAAAAGAATTGGATGCAGGGAATAACTTTGATATTATATATTTAGATCTTAGAAAGGCGTTTGATACTGTTGCACATGGAAGACTGCTGCACAAATTGGAGCAGTGTGGCATTGGTGGCAAATTGTTGCTATGGATAAAGGGATGGTTGAGTGGCAGAAGACAGAGAGTGGTAATTAATGGACACTGCTCATTGTGGACTAATGTTATTAGTGGAGTCCCTCAGAGTTCAGTGTTGGGTCCATTGTTGTTTTCTGAATTTATAAATAATATTGATGATGGTATATCAAGATTAATGTCCAAGTCTGCAGACGATACAAAGGTTGGCAGGGTTGTTAAGGATGCTACTGACACTATGCTGCTGCAAGAGGATCTGGAAAGGTTGAGCAGATGGGCTGAGAGGTGGCAAATGAAGTTTAACATTGACAAATGTAAAGTACTATATATGGGAAACAGCAACCCCAGAGCAACGTATCAACTCTGTGGTACTACACTGACAGTGAATAGAGAATGAAAAGGACCTGGGGGTAATTGTGCAGGCAGATAAGTTCTCTAAACAGTGCAGACGGGCTGCAAGAGTAGCTCATGGTGTCTTATCAATGATATACAGGAATTTTTCTAGCAGGAATAGGGAGGTGATTATTCCCTTTATACAGGTCTGGAGGCCTCATTTCAAGAAGGATGTAGAGCTGCTGGAACGAGTACAGAGAAGAGCAACAAGGTTAGTCAACGGAACGAAGGGTTGCTCTTATGAAGAATGGCTTAAGTTTTGCAAATTACAGTGTCTGGAGACTAGGCACCGGTGAGGTGATCTGATAGAGGTGTACAAAGCCTTGAATGGTTTGAGCATGCTCAATACTGATGGGATACTGCCTCTTGCTCAGAATAATCACCTGAGAGGGCATAAATTCAAATTGAGGAAAGAGAGATGTAGGATCGATGTGCAGAAATTTGCCTTTAGCCAGCGGGTAGTTGGTTGGTGGAACAGACTTCCATCCCTTGTTGTGGAAGTTGATAACCTAAATAAATTTAAGGCTCAGCTGGACAGGTATTTCGAACGAACGGAGGGGTGAAGTGGAAGTGGTTTTTTTTTTTTTTTTTTTTGGCTGATGCTGCATAAGCTTGCTTTCTTGCATCATATGCCTCTACTAATGCTAATGCTAAATTATTCGTTCTATGTATAGCAAATTGATGATAAATAAAGTTATTATTATATATTTATGTAAAAATAAGAATAAAGTTGCGTTGTTTTAAACGTAAAACTTTGAATTTTCTTTTCAGAAAACCCAGTGTTCCTACACACACACACACACACACACACACACACACACACACACACACACACACACACACACACACACACACACACACACACACACACACACACACACACACAGAGAGAGAGAGAGAGAGAGAGAGAGAGAGAGAGAGAGAGAGAGAGAGAAACATATGCATATATACAGGTAACCCTTGTATAACACGTTAGTTAGGTTTCTATAAAATCTCCTGTAGTGCAAAACCGTGTTATACGAGACTAAGAACCAGTACAAAAAGGGGGGTTAGTTCTAAAAGCTAGCAAAAATACACCATTTTTTTTATAACTATCAAAAACTTAATTTTTATTAAAAATAGTAATAACTGAATAAACGTCTTAAGAACTGTGATACATAGGTGTCAGATAATGTAAGTTCATTAAATTTTCTTCCTCTTCAATGCTGCTAAGCGCAATCAAATGAGAATGTTTTCTCTGTTGCAGAATATCTTTACTTTCTGAGCTTTCTTCTGCAGCATCTAGATTTTATGTACAAATTTTTTTTTTGTATCTTCTGCTCTCTTTCAAAAATCAGTAATATGGTTTTGTTCACTTTTGCTTGATAGACCTTTGTAAATTTCATGGTATGGAGCTAAGCATTTTTGAAGTTCCCTTTTGAAGAGTGTGGATGCTTAAATATTCAAACACACCTATCAGTCCAAGGATCTGTATTCAAAAAATAAGATTTTAATTCTTGGCTAAGTCTATGCCAAGTGTTTTTTAGTTAAATAAGTGAGAGCATACATGTGCTCGATATTTTCCTATGTTGTATTAGTATTTAAGAATAAACAAGGAGTTACCTTTTATTCCATCAGAAGGAATTCTTCTTGATCAACTCTCCTTTTTGTAAATTTTAAAATAATAAAACAAATTGTCATTATATTAATCTAAAAATAATTTAAAACTCATAATGCGTTCCATACTATCAGTCCACGAGTAATCAAACACCCCCAGGATCGACGTGGCACACCCCAGGAATATCAAACCCCCATGTAACCTCTAGTACTGGAAAACATTTTGTCAAAATCGCGAATCTAAATAGAAGTAAAATATTCTTAAGAGCAATAAAATTTACAATTAAAATCCACTGCAATTTCCTCCCCTTAAGCAGACAAGCATTGTGTTCACAGGGCAGAATAAAACTGAAGAGATTAGTACGTACGGAGATTTAGAAATGGGAGACTAATCTTTGGTACGCATGTGTTCAAATGACCACAAATCAGAAATGAGGAATGGCCAACAGATATTGATAGAATTTCTTTGTAATTTCATTTCCAAGGTTTTGGCAATTAACATCTAAGTATAACATGTTGTATATTTAAAATTCTGGCCTCATTGAAAAGGAATGTGTGATTTTCATGTATCGCATAAAATGCAAGTTCTGAAGCATTTGCAAGCAAAGCAAGGATTGATGCTTCATGTTGTTTTACCCTCAAGTCTAAGACAAATATTGCAGATCCAACATAACTAGAATCACCGTTCTCACATGTAATGTGGTAAACGAGGTCATGTGATTGTACTGAAGGTGATAATACAGTGTGATTCTTTAGTGTCATAAATAATTTATGGACAGGTTTTGCTATTATTTTCATTTCTGTACCTGAAAATAATAAGGTATTGCAATATCCTAAGCTAAACAATGGAACAGACAAATTAATAATCTTTTTAGAGGTAATTCTTGAATGTCTTTGGTAGTCATATCATCAAAACCTTCCCCTCCTACTGACTTAGCAAGTTCTACTATCACACCGATTCCGTTTCTGAACTGACAGACTAAGAACAAAGTTTAGTAATACATACCCAGAAAAATTTATAAACAAATAAAAAACAAAATAACCTTACCAAAACCTTAAAAAATCACAAACGGGATGTTTTGAAGTCACAATTTTTTTATGGTTTCAATCAAGCACAGAACCAAACACAAAGATTTCCCAATGATTTTTCTTTTTGTATAACAACTAGTGAGTCAACAGTGTGGATTTACAAAAAAAGAATGGAAATGTTGAAAAATTACATCCAACATAATAGCAGGGTTTTCCCTGCACAAAAGCTCAAAAATAGTGTGTTATCTGAGGTTTTCCGCAATTCTCTAACTGTGTTATATAAGTACCGTGTTGTGCAAGGATTGCCACAATTTAATAAACGTGTTAGCGTGAAGCCGCATTGTAGAAGTACCGTGTTATACGGAAGTTGCCTGTATATGCACACATATATATATATATATATAGGAGTCTGCAAACGGTTTTTGATTTTTGAAGGGGGGGGGGGGGTCCGTAAACTTTGTTTGATTTTTGAAGGGGTCTCTAGATCTCAATAGATTGGGAAATTTCAGGAGGGCTTTTGATACTGTTGCACATAAAAGCTCTAATAAATTGGAGCAATGTAACATTCAGGGCAAGTTACTGCTATGAATAAAGGAATGGTTAAGTGGAAGAAGACAGAGTGGTTATCAATGGGCACTGCTCTTCATGGACTAATATTCTTAGTGAGTCCCCCAGGGTTTGGTGTTGGGCCCATTGTTGTTTTCAATATTTATCAATGACATTGATGAACGTATATCAGGCTTAAAATGTCTTAAGTTTGCAATTGATACAAAGGTTGGCAGAGTGGTTAACGACAGTCATCAAGGGCGAGCTACTGCAACAAGATCAAGGAAAATTAGATTGATGGGCTATGAAGTGGCAATTGAAGTTTAACATTGACAAATGCAAGGTAGTGCACATGGGTAGCAGTAACTCGAGAGTAACTTATCAACTGTGTGGTACACTCAGGGTAGTGGATAATGAAAAGACCTGGGAGAGGGGCAATTATGCAGTCAGATATTAAGTTTTTTGAGCAGTGCAGACAGGCTGCCAGAGCAGGTCATGGGGTCTTGTCAATGATATATAGAAATTTTGTTAGCAGGGATAAGGAGGTGATTATCCCCTTGTATAAGGCAATGGTAAGGCCACACCTTGAGTACTGCGTAGAGGCCTGGAGTTGCTAGAACGAGTACAGAGAAGGGCAACAACACTGGTGAGGGAAACAAAGGGGTACTCTTACAAAGAAAGGCTTAAGTTCTGCAAATTACAGAATCTAGAGACTAGGTACCTGCGAGGTGACCAGATTGAGGTGTATAAGGTTTGAAAGGTCTGAGCAGGTTCAGTCTGATGGGATTCTTTCTCTTGCTCCGATTATGAACCTGAGGGGGCATAAACTCAAATTGAGGAAAGACAATTGTAGAATCGATGTGTGGAAATTTGCCAGTAGGTAGTTGATTGCTGGAACAAACTTTCATCTGTCATTGTGGAAGTTGATAGCTTAAATAAATTCAAAGAAGTGGACAAACTTTTGGAGCAAATGAATGAGTGAAATAGCAAGGTTTTTTTTTGGCTGATGCTCTATAAGCTTGTTTTCTTGCATCATATGCCTCTGCTAATGCTATGCTAATTCTGAAGGCCTGTTGAAGAATTTTTCCAATTCTTCAAGCCCTCTACCTGGTTAACAATCACCGACATGAATTCCACCACTGTTGATTTGATATATTACAAATGATATCACTAATGCATCATGTTACTCAGAATTTGACAAATTCCATTGAAAAATATGGAGAAAACCTAGCAGTTACTTTCTCTCTCTCTCCTGATTCTTGTAACTGGATAGCCAATTTCCTCTCTGTAAACCCTTTTCTTTCTGCATATTAATCATCTCCTATTTGTACTCTTATTCATAGTTTTTCCAATGATAGTATAGTTAAGTTCCACTTTCAGTTCAACAAAATCTTGCCTCCATAAACAGTTACAATTTCTAGAATATCCCCCACCACGTTCTAATCACCAATTTATTCTCAAGAGGGAAGGGAGAGGAAAATTTATTTAGCATCACTCTTTTTAAAATCTAGTCCTGTCTTATTTCTCATAAAAAAGAACCTGCTACTCTTGTGCTCATCTTCCAACACTCAGATTTCTAGACAAAATCACATATCTTAGTTAGGCATAATTCTGACTTCCAACCTCTCGTGGAATAAGTATCTAAAAAATTGAAAACTTTAGGTTTTTTCCTTCACTATCAGCATTATTTTCCTTATAAATATTGCCTGATTCTGTACAAATCCACCTTACTATATAATAGTTTCCACATCTGGAATAGTGTCCCTGAATCTCTTAAAAACTCCTAAACTTTATCCAAAATAGAACTGTTAGCTTAATTTACGATTCCCCACTTACAAATTCACTCCACTCCCTATCACACAGACATTGTTTCTGTTGCATGCCTTTTCTATAGATATTTTAATAGGAACTATTCAGAATAGTTCTGAACTACAGATATTTCCATGAGCACTTTTCTGAAATTTTTTAGTAGCTGTAATTAAACCACTTTCTTCCATACCAGTTTGAAAGCATGCATAAACTACTCAATAAACACTCACATTTCAGTACTCACCAAAAATAAGTTTCTTTTTCTTCATTTATCCTTTCTACTTCTGTTCTTTAGAATAACATTCTTTCTTATGTATTTCCTGCAAATAATATCCTATATAATATCTTAATGTTTTTTTAAAGGGAAAACCTTTCTTAAACAATCTTATAAACTACCAGGATGAAGACACACAGGAGGTGGATGTAAGAAACAATTTTGAAATTACATACTTAGCAAAGCATAGTGCCATATAGGAGTTTACTGAATAAGCATGTTTTATTACAGGCTGAATCCTGAGGTCAGCTGAAGGACAGATGATAGAGGTTTATTATAAAGGGGCATCCTTCAAAATGGGACAGGGTTATAAGGTGATTCCCTCAATATTTGGTGCAGGTCCACTCCTGTTTTTGATTTTTTGAACAGCACTGATGGAATAAATGGCATGATGTTGAAATCTGCAGTGGATATGATGGTCAGGAGGATGGTTAATGATGCAAGTCATGATGTGCTCTTTCAGAAAAACATGGACTGTCATGATAGTTAGAGAAACTGTGTTATGCTTTAATGTTATTATTATGGTATGCTAAATATAAGATTCTACATTTGAAAAATAACAATTCAAGAATAACTTAGACATAAGGCATTCATTATTAGAATTTTATTTGATTTTGCTTCCCAAATTTGCTTTAAAATTCAAATAAAACACAAAAATCCTGTAATCACTACAGTTATAATAAAATAATTAATATTAAATAATTAAGCATGATTATAAAAATGTACAGAAAACGAACAATGATGATAAAGATTTTACTCAAAATACTCCTCCACGTGTAGTATCAACTGATTATTTTTCATATTTTGTTATTTTTCCTCCTTATTAAATTTATTAATTTTTTAAACTAGAACATTAAAACAAAAACATGTAATTCTGACTCAAGACAGTTTCTTTGAAGTTCAGTTGTGTATAAAAACTCTTCTAGCCATTTTGGCCATACTGAATATAAGCAAAAATGTATTTTATTTTATTTATTTATTTATAACATTTTATATTAGCTAAATCATTCAACCTTTCTTGAGCCATGGAAAAAGTGAATAGTTTTTAATTTTTCAGACAACTGTTTCTGTTTTCCTTCTTTTAAGAGTTTTCTTTCTATATTCACCACCAAAAAAAATACAATTTTTCATTCATTGTATTTTTAAAAATTTAATTGTGTCAAATAACTTTTTTTTTACACTTTTATGAAAAGAAAATACTTATAGTAAAAACTTTACTTGATTAAAAAAAAAATTACTTATCATGGTTAAAGTATATTTCAGGCCAGCAACTAGCATCATTTGTTGAATATTATTTCTTTATCTCTAAGCCATATCCACTTTTAAAGCATTCTACAACTAAGGAAAACTGCACTTATTTTGAGAGATGCTGGTCTTGTGTGGGAAAGTGTTAAAGAAGTAACTTTAATGCTTTCTTTTTATTCTATCAGAGAACGATGGTAAAGCAGCAACTAGTTGCTATTTGCAAATTTCTGCTTCTTCAATAGGCTCTTCCTCTAAAAAAAAGGGTAGAAATCTGCTTATCAGTTCAGCTATATTAATGCCACTTTTACGATTTAGTTTGCCTTGCAACCCTAGTAGTAAAAGTCAAGAAGTTTGTTGATCAGTTTCTGGACTGTTCTAAGTTATGAGTCAATTTCAATGTCTGCTTCTGTCTATTAAACTAATATTAGAGAACACAAAGTAAGGGGAAATAGTTTGGCCATAGGCTCCCATGTCCCAACCTGAGAGCAGACTATGTCTGTAGTTGGAGATCAATAGAAAGGAGACCAGCCCTCATTGAATTTTTTGAACTCATGACTTCTGGAGAACGGAACTGTTTTACAGTAAAAAAGATTTTTAGTCCTCAAAGCTTGTGGAGTTTCTTCAGAGTTTGTTTTAACAGAGGTCTGCTGCTGTAGCTAATTTGAGCTTGCTTGTCCCTGAAGGCCACTGTCTCCTCCCAGAGCTTGCTACCATCCCTGGCTGAAGACCTGGTCCTCACTTAGTAAGTTAATTTTGTTCTATGATGAAACATGGACTTTATACTTTTGGAATTTTTATCATGGTTATTTGTATTATGTATCTCTCAAGTTATAAAATATGTTGCTGGTAAGAGTCCAGCAGAAGGTTAGAAGTAATGCCATTATTTTAATTAATGCAATGTCAAAAGTATGTACAGCTGGACTACTTACCTGATTATGTTTTGGTCAGGGAGGAGTAAGCAGATGTACTATCTGGTAATCAGTGCTACTAATAAATTTATTGTTTTCATCCTATATTGTCTTTCAATTATAGTTAAGTACTACATTACTGAGTGCCGATGATGCTTATATGACCTTAGGGGTGATTTTTAGATTAGCAACACCTATCAACAGTACACATTAATAACCTACATGGGCAGAGGATTTAATTTGTACAAGGATCTTATTGAAATTTGACTTAATGCAGGATAGATGCAGATATTTGTAGACTTTTTTGCTATAACAGCAGTCATAACTGAACATGTCATTCTTAGAATATGGAAAGAATACAATATTGTGGAAACTATTGTTGGTAATGCACTTTGCACTGCTGGTACAGATTTCTACTATAGGGGAATAAATTTTTTTCCCTCAAACCACTAAATTAGAACTTTCCAAAATGGATGTTATGTCATGTCTCAAAGGTATTGCAAAATTTGAAATCAAGTCAACATTGTTTTCACTCTATATACTGATATAATTAATTTGTTCATGTACTTTCATATTTAGTGGCTGTGAACTCTATACATGTTCTTTCTGTCTGAAAGCTAATAAACTGACTTTGGCCTTTAGCTTGTTCCTTGTACCCCACATCTTACTTTTCTCTCTTTTTTTACATGATTTGGCGCAAAACAAAGGAGGTACCACTGTATTTACCATCAATTTAAAAATAAGGATTAAAAAGGATGAGGATTTTGAATAATTACAAAATTCTGGGTGTTATTTTGAATTATTTTTGGTATGTACATAGTGTGTAGGCATCAAAAAGTTTGAAAAGCACTGCATTAGGAGAGCTTTGCTTTCCAAAATCATTGAACAACCCTTAGTGATATTTCCCTGGCTTCGATAATAAAATAGAAATTATATGAAAAGGTCTTCATGATCCTTCTTGTGCTTACGAAACTCCATTTTTTCAGGACAATAAGAACACTTTTTAAGTGTTCTTATTGTTCATTTGGGCCATTTCTCAAAACATATCAACATACAAAACCAGAGTCATGGAGGAAATCCCTTTCTCAATGACTCACTGGAAGCTCTTTTAAGAGATTTTATGGGCAGATTTATCAAGAGAGCTCGTGGATGAAATAAAGAGTAGCTTCAGAGAATATTATTATTAGTATCTATGTTCAGAGTTAATATTGGAATAGGTGCTAAAAAGTTTTTAGAAGATAGTAGTGTAATGGGAAAAGGAAAATTAACCTTCTTATATAGTTGCAGGCAATTTTTTTCAATAAACAATACAGAAGTTGATTGAGTGCTGTCTAAAGTATAATTTTGTTATAGTTTTCCACCTACTTGTACTGCACCAGATTATTCAGACTCTAGTTTGCTACAGTCAGCATACGGAAGAATTAGCCCATATCACATGGGCTAATTCTTCATGAGACTTAATTCTACTTCTCTTGACAACAGAAAAGGATTTAAGGTGCCTTTTGAAGGAAAATCTATTCACCATTTCATGGCACTCTTGAACAACATAAAGACTGACAAGGAACTGAGAGAAAAATAAAAACCTGAAAGCTTTGCACTTAAAAATGACAGAGTGAATTTCTTCTTTGTTCAAGTTCTTAAAGAGAAGACTAATTTCACTGATGATGTACCATGTATACTGAGACTTCATGAGTCTCAGAACATGGTGAAATTGGTTTTGTCTTGTAGTAATGCCTATGCTGAGAGTATCTTCTTTATAAACTAATTAACAAGTGAATGAGAGGAATTACCTCAATAATTACATGTAGAATGGTTCAATGCTGACACTCTCTATTATCCAAATGAATTAAAAAAAAAAATTAAGTATAAAACACTTAAAAAAATACAGTATGTACTTTTTAAGTGTATATTGAAATGTAAAATTTTCCATTTCAATCTCTGATCGTGATGCTAGTGCAGCGATCTGAATTGCATTTTAAGCTGTCCTGAATTATTATGCAAGGCCTATGATAGGAGGGGGGGGTGCATCGTACCCGGACCGGCCTGAAAGCCAAAGTATTAACTGTAACCATAGAACTTTTGTGGCCTAATGATGATAACTATGATCAGCAGCTTGGCTAAGTCTATTCAAAAGATCAGGCATCACATATTGTACGTTCTGATAAGCCAATGATTTTATTCTACAAAGAAACTTAAGTAGGTATGCAATTTGTACGTGAATCATGAAAAGGTAAAGTGTATATTAATATACAATATTAAAAATCTGAATGGCTTTTATCATTGGCTGGCGGATGTCGACATTGCTTGAATTTAACTGTAGTAGCATGTTCTCTTAAATGACAATGTACGTCACGTTAATTATAGCAGTACTACTACTACTCCTGGAGTAGTAGTACTGTTATAAACAGCTAACACACCTGGAGGAAGTTAACTCCCAGGCCTTCGCAGATGATCTAATACTGAAAGTTGCTGCTGAAAGCCGAGCACAAATGGAAGTCCAAGCAAACCAAGCACTTAAATTCCTTCAAGACTGGGCCACTGTCCACTTCTTAAAAATATCAACTATAAAAACTAAATCTATATATAAATCTGTTGAAAGGCAGCCTAAACTTAAGAAGACCACCACAAATTAAAATTTGTAGCCAGACAATCAAACTAGTCACCAAACTGAAGCATCTAGGTATCATTCCAGACACCAACCTGTCCTTCCACCCTCATCTCAAATACTTGACAGAAAAAATAAGAAGATATGCCGGATTAATAGCCAGAATAACAAGAAAGGACCGGGGACTGAAAAAACACACGCTAACACTGTACTATAAAGCTTTCTTCACTCCGGCAATTACATATGCTTCCCCCGTGTGGTTCCATAGAGCCACAAAGGTGGTTAACAAAAAGATCTTGGACACTATACAGCGCGCAATTCTCCTGGTCATCACCCGTGCCTGCTGTACTGTTAGTATACATGCCCTCCAAGTCCTGGCAGAGGTCCTGCCCCTCGACCTAGAAGTTATACGCTGCAGAATGACATATCACCTGACCAAAGGATTACCCTACACTTTGGGGGAATACACCATCAACGTAGCAGGGAATAGAAGAGAAGAAAGGACCAGAATTGAGAATCATGTGCAGCAGGCATGGCAGGAAAGGTGGTCTGCTTCAACAAAAGGGGTAATTTACCAGGAAGTTCCTGCCTACAGTCGGACGTGTGTATTCTAGAGCTCCCTGTTGGTTCCACCCAGGTCTATTTACAATGTTTCTCCTGATAGGCCATAGTGCCTTCAACATCAAGTTAACTTACTTTCAAATAACGGAAGACCCCCCCCTCTCTGCACATGTGGAGAGACAGAAACATGGTCCCACATTATTTACAGCTGCCACCATTATGAGGACCTCTGCTGTCGACTTATGACGGAACTCGCATATCTACCAGCAGGACTGGAGCATCACCTTCTAGACTCGAGGGAGGAGTTCTTGGCCTTCAACGAAGTTTGCACACGAGGTGTTTTCTAGGCGGAGGACACATTGCTACTCATCACAACTAAAGCCAGTAACTGAATGAAACAACTCAATCTAATCGAACAGAAACATTCAAACAGAAAGATTGAGCAAACCAGATTAACGACCTTTTGCAACAGGACCAGGACCGGACACGAAACTGATGCAGTCCACAGCTCACCTGTCTCGAGATCCCTCTGCGGCGGAAGACACCAGTGATCACCAAGTCAGACTTGACTTTGCACATCTCCTGAACCTGCCACCAGCGGCTGTGACCTCTGAAACAAACTCACTGGACATGACTATTGCTGCAGCTTGCTGCTAAGGCCATTAACCTCTCCATACCAGTGCACTCTTGCACAGTACTTTCTTCCTACTTACTGGATGGGGGGAGGATAAGTCAATTGTTTCCTCCCCTCATTGCCACCCCATTTTCTTCCATCTGGTGGGGCATGGGCATGCCTCACTGACCATCTGGGGTTGCCTTCTCTATTGACCCCACCTCTGTCTTATTCCCCAGTCTTCAGTCTCCCCACCCTCTCTCTAACTTTGTGACCACGTCTAATGAAATCAAAATTTTCCAAACCCACACTCAAAAATTTAAGCCAACCATGCAACAACCCTATTACTGTTTGGCCTACCCCCTTTCAGCATAAAATATAGTAACTTTTTTTTTTTTTTTAGGTCCTAGCCACTGAAATCTCAGGAAATTAGGTGGCAGGGCCTGCCAGAACAAATAACTATACTGGGTGTACCTGGTCTGCCTCCACGAGACCAAGCGGGCAATGGTGGGTCCCATTAGGGGCCCAATGGCTAAAAGGCCAGATGAAGAACGGTACAAAACATTACACATATACAAGATCCACACACTTTTAAATCTCTGGCCTTTACAGTGTACTGTATCACACGACAATGTATATTATGTGGAGATGGGGGAAATCCCTGGTGCCGTCTGACCAAAAACACTTTACTACTACTATTAATACTTGTCTACTACCACTACTACTATTAATACTAGCCTACTACCACTGCTACCACTACTAAATTATTAGTATATAATATTTTTTGTCTTATTGTCTTTTTTTTTTTAATCAGACATGGTATGTCTGAAACAAGATGGTCAGATCGTGTTAAATGTGTAAAGCCTTTCGCAGAGCTCACTTGCCTGGCATTAAATTAGCATGGAAGACCTCCTAAAACTAAATTTGATTGGTAAAACAAGAAATGAAGTCCATGGAGTTTTATTAAAAGTGACATCTTGCCTGTGTGTTAAGTCAGCTGTGTAGTACAAAATATTAGCTGGCATAGATATTTGCAACAAGGTCATCCAAGCTAGAGATGCCACACTGGATGTTGAAGTAGCAATCATAGAAACTCTCCTCACATATTTGACAAAACTTCGAAACAACTGGAAATGCATGCGGATGAAGCCAAATTGGTTGCGTCAAACCTAAAGATAGAAATAAAACTTTCCCATAGATGTGTAGTGTAAGTGTATTTAGGGTCAAGTGGCACCAGGGTTTCCCCCATCTCTGCGTTGTTTATTTTGTGGTGTGTTATAGTACGCTGTATATGCCAGAGATTTAAAAGTGTGTAGGTCTTGGATCATTTAGTATTGTGTACCACTGTCCTTCTGGTTGTTTAGTCGCTGGACCCATTTTGGGGTCCATTGTTGCCCCACTTACGCCCTGTGGAGGCAGACCAGGAACCCAGTAGCTTATATATACTCTGGCAGGTCCTGCCACCTAATTTCCTGAGATTTCAGTGGCTAGGACCTTAAAAAAAAAAAAAAGTCCGCTAGGTTGGAGACTGAAAGTCATTGGGCAAGGTTCGATTTTCACAGTTAAATTTTGATGTGTAGGGCATACGCTAGTGTATAGGCAGAGTGGGGGAGGGAGGAAAGTCAGAAGAATGGGTGCGATAGAGAAGATGCACCCAGTTAGTGACAGTGGGGCAGGCCCATGCTACACCAGAAAGAAAAGAGGGTTGCAAGGGGAGGGGGAAGGAATCTGGACCCCCCATACCAGGGAAGGGGAATAAAGGTACCCAGCAAAGGAGCAGGTTACTGATCGCCAAATAGCGCATAGTGTTGTGTATAGGCAGCAAGGCTGCAGTTGATCAAATCCGATCGTTTCCTTTCAGTCCGGTGACATCAGTATCATGGTCTGGCCAAAGGTAGGGCAGAAGATCAGTCTGATCCCTTTTCACAGGTCAGTCTCAGATAGTGGCTGCTATGATGGATCTCCAAAGATGCATGTGCAGCAGAGCTGCTATCTGAGTCAGAGTGTGTTGTAGGAATCCAGTAGTTGGGTCAAGTTTTCCTTTTTAGAAGTTCAGGGTCTATTCCAAGTTGTAGTCTTGTCAAGGGATCCCATCTTTCTTTTCGAAGAGTATCCCATCCAGATTGTTGATTGGGTTAAGTTTGGTTTTCTTTGACGGTTTTGTGGTTTGGGTTGTAGGCATTGTCCAGAGTTGCAATCATTCTTCGAAGAATGTCCCATTCTGGTTAATGGTCATTTTTTGTTAGAGAAACAAGTGGCATGGAGAGTGCAACTGGTTTCAGTCACTTGCTAGTTTGTCAGCGTGTATCGGGTTCCTTTTCTCGCAAAGAGGTCCGTCCTAACTCCACCACATCCCATCGATGTGGTGGAGTCAGGTGCAAGAGGACACCTGAGGACATCAGATGACAGCACACCTGATGCTAACTTGGAGGAAATGAATGACAGAGATGATATGCCAGAAGAGACCTACTTCAGAAAGTGTGTTTTACATTTTGGTAGACAATGTTATAGCAGGATTAACTGTCTGCTTCAATGCTGTTAAGCAGTTGGCAGAAAAATTTGATTTCTTGTGGAAATATCTCACAATGTCTGAAAGTAATGTGGAGAGAAAAGCTTTATCTTTATCAGAGCAATATCCTGCTGACCTTAACGGTGATGATTTTGGAAAAGAAATGCAACATTTACCCTCAGTACATAAAGCAAATTTTGTAAATGCACAGTTAAAGCCATTAGATCCGTTGAACTTATACAACAGATCTAATGAAATCTGTTGAAAGAGTACAGACTTGGTGATCTGTACTACAGATTTCAAGAGATTTCATTAGATCTTCAACAGATCTAATGAAATCTGTTGAAAGAATACAGACTTGGTGATCTGTTTCCCAATGTTTGCATTAGCTTCTGCAGAGAGGTCATTTAGCAAATTCAAGCTGATTAAGAATTATTTAAGGTCTGCAATGTCTCAGGAACGTCTTGTGGATTTAGCCTGGCTAAATCAACAAGAATCAATCAATCATTGCCAGAACAATTAATTTTCATCCTGTCATTCAAAATTAAAAAAAAAAAAAAAGCCAGGAAAGCTCTTTTTTTAAAGTAAATACTAAGCCTATCTACCTTTTTTTTTTGCTTTTTACTGATAATTATGTCTTCTGATGATCTGATCTGCATTGCAATATAAAAGGATGTTTAAATGTGAATTCTTTCTCCTTATCTGTATTGTAGCATAAACAAAGATGTTCAAATCAAATGTGCTTTCTTCTCTCTGTTCCTCTTTTATTTTATTTTATTTATATTTATCGTGGAGAGAGTATAGGAGCATAAGGCCTCAAATGCAGAAAATCAACAGAGCGCTCCATTCCACCCCTCTCTCATCTTCCATACCTTTTTTGGCCTTACAGGCTACAGCTCATGGCATAAAACCATAGTGGATAAAAACAGGATGACTAATGGAGAAGGGAAGGGGCCCAAAAGAAACTTTGTATCCCCTGATAAAATTCCTCTGAGGCCCTGCTATTATGTATATTCTTGGTTTTTTCTGGCCCAAATGCTCCACCTGTGAAAAAAATTTTCATGTGCTGTACATCTTGATTCAATATGCTAAATATTCTCTTCCATTTCATTAAATTAAAAATTAATTAAACAAATTGCCTACATAAATACTGGTTTTACATCACTGTAGAAAGTATTGCTTTTATGCAGAACCGTTATATTAAGCTATCAATTAGACAGTAAGAGCTGTTAAACGAATGAGTGTACCACTGATTTCGTCATTATATTTTGTTCTGTATTCTGTGCTTCTCAAAAAACAAACAAGGCAGGCTGTCTGCACTGCTCAGAGAAGATCATATATGACTACACAATTACTCCCAAGTCCTTTTCATTTTCTGCTACCGAGGATAGTAACACACACAATTAGTACATTACTCTTGGGTTACTGCTACCCATAATATCTAGTACCTTGTATTTGTCGCTTTTAAACTTCAATCGCCATTTCTCAGCCAAAAAACATAACTTTTCTAGATCCTGTTCAGTAGCATACCTCACTAATCACTTTGCCAATCTTTGTATTATTTTCAAACTTGGACATTAAGCCCAATATGCCTTCATCAATATTAGCATTAGTTGAGGCATATGATGCAAGAAAGCAAGCTTATACAGCATCAGAGAGAAAAAAAAAAAAAAAAAACACTTCCCATTTCACCCATCCGGTCACTCCAAATGTTTTTATAGTTCAGCCTTAAATTTATTTAAGCTATCAACTTCCACAACAACAGATGGAAGTCTGTTCCAGCAACCAACTACCCACTGGCTAAAGGCAAACTTTGCCCATCTATTCTACGGCTGTCTTTCCTCAATTTGAATCTATGACCTCTCAGGTTCTTAATCCGAGCAAGTGGAAATGTTCCATCAGCATTGAGCCTGCTCAAACCATTCACAGCCTTATATACCTCAATCAGATCACCTTGCAGGTGCCTAATCTCCAAATGCTGTAACATGCAGAACTTAAGCCTCTCTTGGTAAGAGTACTCCTTTGTTCCTCTCACCAATCTTGTTGCCCTTCTCTGTGCTCATTCTAGCAACTCTACATCCTTCCTAAAATGAGGCTTTCAGATTTGTACATATTACTCAAGGTGTGATCTGACCATTGCCTTATACCAGGAATGGCCAACAAGTCAATCGCGATCTATCAGTTGATCTCGGCTTTAATTTCAGTCAATCATGATGAATTTTAAATATATATTAAAAATAGATTAGTCAAAATCTATATGTTATTATTATTATGCACCCCATTGCATATGCTTATTACAAATCGGTTGCAGGGACGTTCCTAGGGTATGCGGTGCCCGGGTGCCAGTTAAAATTTGGTGCCCCCTTTAAAATTTTCTAGACACCTGGTCAGCGTGAAGAGGAAAAGACCAAACCCTCCAGCATATGACATCACAACAATACAAAGACACCTAGTCAACAAGATACCTCTTCAAGACACCTGGTCAGCGTGAAGAGGAAAAGACCAAACCCTCCAGCATACGGCATCACAACAATACAAATGGCCCTCAGTCCCCAGCAGCTTTCACTCTTCCTCTTACGGCAGCGAGAGGATCAGAGTGGAAGCAGAGGGTGCTAAGAATCTCTGGGTACGACCAGGCTGCCATGCACGGAAACTGAACTTGGCCTGTTATAACGTACGATCACTCATCGGTGGAGACAGGATATTAGAGCTGGAAAAGGAATTAGAAAATGTGAATTTTAATATCATCGGTTTGGCTGAAACAAGAAGAAGAAATGAATCACTTATAAGTTTATCAAGTGGAAATCTGCTGTACACCAATGGAAACAGTGAAAGGAGTGAAGGTGGAATTGGGTTTCTGGTCCATAAAGATTTTAAAAACAACATTTTGAAATTCAAAAGTACATCACCAAGGGTGTCAAGACTAATACTCAAGATTTCTAAGAGGTACAAGCTAAAGATTATAATTATTTATGCACCAACATCGAGCCATGATGATGAAGAGGTTGAAGAAATGTACACTGAAATTGAGAGTCTTCTAGATGAGCAGAAAACCCACTACACTATTATTATGGGGGACTTCAATGCTAAGGCTGGAAAAAGGCAAAACAGCGCAGAAAGCATTAGCATTAGCATTAGTAGAGGCATTTGATGCAAGAAAGCAAGCTTATGCAGCATCAGCCAAAAAAAAAAAAAGTAACATAAATAAATAAAAATAACCACTTCCACTTCACCCCTCTGTTCGTTCGAAATACCTGTCCAGCTGAGCCTTAAACTTATTTAGGCTATCAACTTCCACGACAAGGGATGGAAGTCTGTTCCACCCACCAACCACCCGCTGGCTAAAGGCAAATTTCCGCACATCTATCCTACATCTGTCTTTCCTCAATTTGAATTTATGCCCTCTCAGGTGATTTTTCTGAGCTAGAGGAAGAATCCCATCAGCATTGAGCATGCTCAAACCATTCAAGGCTTTGTACACCTCTATCAGATCACCCCGCTGGTGCCTAGTTTCCAGACACTGTAATTTGCAAAACTTAAGCCTTTCTTCGTAAGAGAACCCCTTTGTCCCATTCACCAATCTAGTTGCCCTTCTCTGTACTCGTTCCGCAGCTCTACATCCTTCCTGAAATGAGGCCTCCAGGCCTGTATACAGTACTCTAGGTGTGGCCTGACCATTGCCTTATACAAGGGAATAATCACCTCCTTATCCCTGCTAGAAAAATTCCTATATATCATTGACAATACACCATGAGCTACTCTTGCAGCTCGTCTGCACTGCTCAGAGAACTTCATATCTGCCTGCACCACCAACCCCAGGTCCCTTTCATTCTCTACCACTGTCAGTGTAGTACCACAGAGTTGATACGTTGCTCTGGGGTTGCTGTTTCCCATATGTAGTACTTTACATTTGTCAATGTTAAACTTCATTTGCCACCTCGAAGCCCATCTGCTCAACCTTTCCAAATCCTGTTGCAGCAGCATAGTGTCAGTAGTGTCCTTGACAACCCTGCCAACCTTCGTATCATCTGCAAACTTGGACATTAAGCCTGATATACCATCATCAATATCATTTATAAATACAGAAAACAATAAAGGCCCCAATACTGAACCCTGAGGGACTCCACTAATAACATTAGTCCACGATGAGCAGTGTCCATTGATTACCACTCTCTGTCTTCTCCCCCTCAACCACCCCTTTATCCATAGCAGCAACTTGCCTCCAATGCCACACTGCTCCAATTTGTGCAGCAGTCTTCCATGTGCAACAGTATCAAAAGCCTTTCTAAGATCCAAGTATATAATATCAAAGTTATTCCCTGCATCCAGTTCTTTTGTGACTGCATCATAGTATCCAATCAAATTGGTCAGGCAAGACTTCCCCTTAACAAAACCATGCTGTGTCCTAGCTATAACTGAAGTCTTGTCTAGATGATCCTGCAGTGCTTCTTTCACCAGTGCCTCCATTAATTTTCCGGGAACAGAAGTTAAACTCACAGGTCTATAATTACTTGTGTCAGCCTTTGATCCCCCTTTGTGAATTGGGGTCACATTTGCACATCTCCAGTCAATGGGTACCTCCCCTGAGTCCAAGGAAGCTCTCATAATTATGGCTAAG
Source organism: Mastigoproctus giganteus (assembly GCF_048544385.1). NCBI lineage: Eukaryota > Metazoa > Arthropoda > Arachnida > Uropygi > Thelyphonidae > Mastigoproctus > Mastigoproctus giganteus. The sequence goes on from NC_143583.1 coordinate 170,572,657, forward strand.
GGTTTGCTTACCTCCTTTGCTGCCTCCTTTAATATAACTGGATAGATCCCATCCACCCCAGGTGCCTTTCTTGTGTTTATCTTCAACAATTTCTCCTCCACTTTGCTCTCAGTTATTACAAGATTCTCTAGCTTACTGCTAGAGTTGAATACACCTCTGGCATTCCCCTCGCTGAATAACTCCTCATGTGTGAATGTCGATGCAAAATATTCATTTAGTTTGTTAGCTACCCGAGCAGGGTCATCAACAGTTGACCCATCGATCTCAAGTGGACCAATCTGATTCATCCCCTTCCTTCTAGAGTTTACATAAGTAAAGAACTCTTTGCTGTTTTTCTTCGCATCCCTTGCCAAGGATCTCTCGTAATCTGCCTTCGCCTGCCTAACCTCCTTTGTAACTTGGTTACAGATCAACTTGTATCTATCATAGGCTTCTGTGTCATGTGTTAATTTGTATGTATCCCATGCATTTTTCTTCTCTGCCATATGCCTCATTAGTTCATCTGACAACCATTTAGGCCTAAACCTTGAACAATATTTCTTAGTTGGTATGTAAAGCCTAGTAGCTTCCACGATAAGTTCTTTGAATGCTTCCCATTTTGAATTTGCTGTTGGCAATATCATCAGTTGATGCCACTGTATAGAATTTAAATACTGTCTCAGTCCATTGTAGTCGCCTTTACGAAAGCAATACCCCTTCCCTTTACCCCTAATGGTAGTTACCTCTTTGAGTAACTCCCACTTCAGCACACTGTGATCACTGCCACCAAGTGGTTCATTTATCTGCAGATTCTTAATGCATGAAGAATCACTACTGATAATCAAATCAAGAGTATTACTCCCTCTAGTTGCCTCCCGAACATGCTGATGTAGAAAACAATCATCCAATAAATCCACAAAAGCCTTGCTACTGTGTGAGTGACCAGCCCCCAAATTCCAGTCAATATCTGGGAAATTAAAATCCCCCATTATAAGACTCTCTGATTTACTGGCCCACTCTATTTCTCCGAACAGTTTCTTATTATACTCATCAGAGTCATTAGGCCTATAGCACACTCCTACTCTCAATTTTGATCTCCCAATGCTTATGTCACACCAAACTGACTCGACACTGCACTGTCCAGCGATGTCGACTGGCTTCACTTCCTTGGATTTTATGTGTTTTTTAACTAATAGCATAACCCCTCCTCCCTTCCTATCCTGTCTATCCTTTCTGTAGACATTGTACTCCCCAAATTCCAGTTCTGCATTTCTTATATCTGTGTGACACCACGTCTCTGAAATCCCCACAATATCTGCCTTTGATGTTTTGAGCAATACCTCAAATTCATCAAATTTATTTACTAAACTCCTAGCATTGGTGTACACACAAGTATACATGCACCTGTTCTTTTTCTTAGCTACCCTAACACAACCCATGTGTTTACTTGTACCCCAATGATTCCCAGCAGTCTCTGAAATATCCTGCATCTTATTTTCCAGGCTGCGGCTCATTCCAATAGAAGCAGTGCAAGAATCACTTTCACCTCTGCCAGTGGCTACTGTTAATCTATTAGTCCTTGTATCCCCCCAATCTAGCAGTTTTCCGACCCACCTAACATTGCCTCGATAGCATCAGCAAACATTCTTGCACCCTTTCTATTTAAGTGTATCCCATCCCTGTAGAAGCAGTCTCTCCTGTTAACAAGTACAGACCAGGCTGAAAAAAATTCTACCCCTTGAGCCCTGCACAATCTTTCCAGGGCCGAATTGATTGACAGGGCTCTTAGGAAATTTTGGAATTGGTGAAAGAAATAAAAGAGGTGAAAGACTTGGGGAATTTGCAGAATCTCAAGGACTGTCAGTAATGAACACTTTTTTCAAGAAAAGGGTGAACAGAAAGTGGACATGGAAGAGTCCAAATGGATTAACAACTAATGAAATTGACTTCATCCTCACTAACAGAAGATATATTGTGAATGATGTTACCGTCCTGAATAAGGTAAATGTTGGAAGTGATCATAGAATGGTAAGATGAACACTTGATATAGATGTAGAAAAGGAAAGGAAAAAACTGACTCGAGTAATACAAAGGTCTTTGAGATAACAGAGGAGGAGAAAAAGCAGTATGTACTGGAACTTAAGAACAAGTTTGAGCTTCTGCAGACTGCTCAGGACCAAGATATTGACGAGGAATATTACAACTTTCTGAAAGTGATAAAGCCCAAGAAACCTATAGGGAAAAAGAAATCCAAAGAAGAAAAAATTAGTCAAGAAACACTTGTCATGATGAACCAAAGATGACAAATGAAGAGCAAGAAAAACACTGAAAGGGAGAAAATTGAGTATACTGAGTTATGCAAAGCCATTAGAAAGAGACTCAGAGAGGACATAAGAAGATTTAACACAAGAAAAGTAGAACAAGCATTAAGGGAAAACAAAGGATTTAAATCAGCAGCCATGAGCAGTAATACAGAAAGACAAATGATACTGAAACTGAAGAATAGCGATTGTGTACTTATAAACAGCAGAGAAGGCATAATTCAAATAGCAGAAGACTACTATAGAGAATTATACAAGAAGCGAGGGAATGATACCAGCAGTGGGGAAGATGGATTGCAAAGTAGCAACACATACGACATACCCGATATTCTTCCTGATGAGATAGAACATGCATTGAAGAAAATGAAGAATCGGAAAGCCCCGGGGGAAGATGAAGTTACTGTAGAGTTGTTAAAATTGGGAGGAAGAGACATAACACAAAAACTGGCAAGGCTCTTCACAAAGTGCATTAGAAAAGGTGTGACGCCTAAGCAGTGGAATAATGCAATCATAGTTTTGCTGCATAAGAAAGGAGATAAATCAGAAATTGGAAATTATAGACCAATTAGCTCGTTATCCCACATGTACAAGTTGTTCTCAAGGCAATGTTTCAGCCACTGGAAAGACAAGGCATAGATACCTCATATATTATGATTTTGAAGAAAATATATAAGAGTGCTACCTCCTTTATTAGACTAGACAAAGACAGTAGGAAATTTAAAATCGAGAAAGGAGTTCGACAAGGAGACACAATATCTCCGAAGCTGTTTACTGCTGCCCTTGAGGAAGCTTTCAGAAGATTAGACTGGTCGCAGAAAGGAGGCAATGTGAACGGAGAGTACCTAAACCATTTATGATTTGCAGATGACATTGTGATCATAAGCCACGATCCTAAAGAATTAGAGGAAAATCTTAATCAGTTATGCACAGTTAGTAAGGAATTTGGACTAAAGATGAATATGGCTAAAACAAAAGTAATGATCAACAAGTATGCCATGGAAAGGGAAATAATGATTGAAGGAGCAGTAATTGAAAAGGTGGAGTCATGTACTTATCTGGGACAAGTTATTAGCTGTAATAATGATAAATGGCTGGAACTCAAGAGAAGAATAAATTTTGGATTGATAGCATTCAGGAAATATAGTCACATACTGAAGAGCAATATCCCAGTTTGTCTGAAACGTAAAATAATGAATCAATGTATACTCCCCACCATGACTTATGGAAGTGAAACTTGGACACTCACCAAAAGAAAGGAAGAAAAGCTGAGAACTACACAGCGAACAATGGAACGAATTATACTGAGAATCAGACTGTTAGATAAGAAGAGAAACATATGGATTAGGCAGCAAACTCAAGTAAAGGACATTCTTATCAAAACTAAAGAACTAAAATGGTCTTGGGCAGGACACATAGCTCGAAGACATGATGACAGATGGACTAAGAAAATAACAGAATGGTACCCAAGAGGAGCTAGAAGAAAACCTGGAAGACAAAGGCGGAGATGGATAGATGAAATTCATGAGTTTTTGGGTAGTAAATGGATGGCCAGTGCTGGAGAGGCCTTCATCCTGCAGTGGATTGAAAATGGCTGATGATGATGATTATTAAAATTTTCTTCATATGTGTATGTAAGTTTCAGGCTTTTAGGTGCCCCTTGAACCTTAATGCACCTCTTGCACAATGGGACGGCCCGCTCCTGATCAGTTGAACCACGTGACTCTTGTTGCCGCGCAGCCGCTAGGTTTGTCTAGTGAAAATTCACGCAGTTACGTTGTGGAGAGAATAGTGTGTATGTCGCATTCTTATTTAGCTTACTTAATATTAATAACTGGACAGTACTTATAGTTAATTTAATACCCTTTGATTTAAAATGAATACTACGAAAAAGAGTAAAACGTATCATTTTTTATCAAGAGTTACAACAAAATTTCTTCACAACACCTAATTTACAATCTAAAGCAGTAACTGTAGCGTCATTTGAAGTGAGTCATCTTGCAAAAAAATGCAAACCATTTTTTGATGGTCAATTCATCAAAGACGCATTTTTAGAAATACCAGATTCTCTTTTTGAAAATTTTAAGAACAAAAATGAAATTAAAAGTACTCTTCAAGATTGCAATTATCTTGAAATACTGTGATGTGACGCATCGAAAAAATGAGTAAAAATGTGCACGTGTGTGCACATTTTTACTCATTGTGTGTGCAATATGAGCACACAAAAATGAACAATTGTGTGCTCATATTGCTAATTGTGTATCCTTTTATTTACAACTAGATGAATCTACAGACGTCAGTGATACAGCTCAATTGCTCGTTTTTATTCGTATGGTTTCGATGATTCTGCCACTAGAGAAGAATTGATGGGTATGGTTTCGTTTGAAGAAAGAACTGGAGGTCTTGATACATTTAACGCATTCAAAATTTTTATTGAAAAAATTAAATTACCACTATTTAAGGTTGTATCAATAACAACAGATGGAGCTAAAGCAATAACCGGGAATCTTAATGGATTCATCATATTGTGCCAAAAAAATAATGAATTCTCAGATTTTTTGAGTTACCACTGTATCATCCACAAACAAGTGTTAGCCAGCAAAAGATTAAATACTAAAAGTGTTATGGACATACAAATGTGTAGCTTTCAAAATCGTGAATTCCATCAGAGGACAATCTCTTCAAAGGAGACTTTTCAAAATGCAACTCGATGAAAATGAACCTGATCTGATATTACACACAGATGTGAGGTGGTTGAGTCGGAGTAAGTTTATACAGAGATTTCGAAATTTGCTGAATGAAATAAAAAAAAAATGAACAAAGGAGAGTTGATTATCAGCAGCTACAAGATACGGAGTAGTTGTGTGGTCTGGCTTTTTTGCCAGATTTAACAGTAAATTAAGTGATCTGAATTTGGAATTACAAGGAAAAAATAAAAATGTGGGTAACATGATTAATAATATTTTTGCATATAAATATCAATTTTTGGCAAGGGCTAAGGATCACAAAGAAAAAAATTTGATCATTTTGCAAATATGCAAGATCATTTGCGAAATATCCTGTTGAAAAAAATCGCTGAGATTTTTCACATGGAGAAAATATTACTTGAAAACGAAATTATTACATTTCGAAACGATAACTTCCTAAAAGCCAGATCAGTGGTTTTCAATTGGGGTGCTGCAACAACATTCTTGGGGTGCTGTGTAATTTGGGTTTAAGTTACTTAAAGTTATTATTATAATTTTTTTAAAATCTGTATATTTATTTCATTATAAAAAGGTGTACGGTATCCATTGTACCATATCTTTTTAATTTTGTGGTGATCAATAATTGATCTTTATTTAGTACCTCTATATAAAGAATAAAATTATTATATAGGTATATATTAAAAGGTCGAAAACCACTGTGTTAGGTATTTCTTTTGGTCTATGGGTGCTGTGAAAAAATTACTCGGACACTAAGGGCACCATGAACCGAGAAAGTTTGGGAACCTCTGAACCAGTTCATCAGAAAAAGACTTTTGGAATATGTTTTCCGAGAAAAGTACCCGAATGTAAAAAAACATGCAGTGAACTTTTAAATTCCAGTTTTGATTCCACATATTTATGTGAATCGGCCTTTTCGTATCTGAAACAAATAAACAAACACTAAGAATTGCTCTACTCTTACGGACTTGCATACAGAAGATTCTTTATGGTTGGCCTTATCACAATATATCCCCGATTTTGAAAGCTTGGCAGATGACACGAACACACAAACCACGTAAATTAAAATTTTAAATACGTATGAATTTAAAATAAGAATTTTCAATTGCATTTAATTTTAAAAATTATAGAACAGCATTTTTCAATATGTGTTAATTAACTTTTTTAACAATGTGCAATGAAATTCTTGAGATGGAAGATTGTGGTACATTTTGAAGAAAAAAAGTAGATCGCATCACAAATTAAGTTGGCCAACCCTACTTTATACAAAGGGATAATCACCTCCTTGTCTCTGCTAGCAAAATTTCTATGTCACTGACAAAACTCCATAATTTGCTCTGGCAGCCTATCTGCACTGTCAGAGAACTTCATATCTGACTGGACAATTACCCACAGGTCTTTTACATTCTCCACCTCCATAAGTGTAGTGCAACACAGTTGATACATTTCTCTTGGGTTACTGCTACCCATATGCAGTATTTTGCATTTTGCACTTCAGTTGCCACTTCTCAGCCCATCTGCTTAACTTTTCTAGATTCAGTTGTAGTAGCATACTGTCTTTACTGTCATTAACAATCATGCCAACCTTTGTATCATCTGCAAACTTGGACATTAAGCCTGATATACCTTCATTGATATCGCTGATAAATACACAAAACAACAATGGACCAAACCCTGGGGGACTCCAGTAATAACATTAGTCCACACAGAACAGTGTCCATTTTTTACCACTCTCTGCCATTTGTATCAACCTTTATCCATAGTTACCCTTAATGCCATACTGTTCCAATTTGAGCTGCAGTCATCCATGTGCAACAGTATCAAAAGCTTTCCTGAAATCCAAGTATATGATATCAAAAATTTTTCGCATCAAGCTCCTTTGTAACAACATCATAGTATCCAATCAAATTGGTCAGACAAGACTTCCCCTTAATTAACAAACCTATGCTGTGTCTTAACTATTACCGCAGTCTTGTCTAGGTGATCGTGCATCACTTCTTTAACCAGTGACTCCGTTATTTTACACGGAACGGGAGCTAAACTAATAGGTCTATAATTATTTGTATCACCCTTTGGACCATCTTTGTGAATTGGGGATACATTTGCACATCTCCCCTGAAGAGGTCCCCATGCCCATGTGTGAGGAGGTCCCCATGCATGGAGACCTCCTCTGAATCTAAGGATGCTCTCATAATTATGGCTAAGGGTTTGCTTACTTCCCTTGCTGCCTCCTTCAATATAACTGGATAGATTTCATCTACCCCAGGTGCCTTTTTTATGTTTAACTTCAACAATTTCTCCCCCACTTTTCTCTCCGTTATTACAAAATCATTTAGCTCCCTGTTAGAGTTTATTAAACTTCTGTACTGCCCTTCCTTACAGAATTCCTCATTTGTGAATGTAGATGGGAAATACTCATTCAGTTTGTCAGCTATCTGAGCAGGATCGTCAACAGTCGAACCACCAACATCAAGTGGACCTATCTGATTCATCCCCTTCCTTCTAGAGTTTACATAAGTAAAGAAGTCTGTTGTTTTTCTTTGCATCCTTTGCCAAGGATTTCTCATAATCAGCCTTCGCTTGCCTTTGTGACTTGATTACAGACTAGTTTATATCTGATGTAGGCTTCTGTGCCACCTAATAATTAATATGCATCCTACACATTTTTCTTCTCTTCCACGAGCCTCATTAGTTCATCTGACATTCATTTCAGTCTAGATCTTGAAGAGTATTTCTTAGATGGTATGAAAAGCGTAGTAGCTTCCAAGTTTATTTCCTTGAAGGCTTCCGATTTAGAATTCGTTGTTTTTAATATCATCAATTGATCTCGCTGTATAGAATTTAAAAACTGTCTGAGACCACTGTAGTCACCTTTACAAAAGCCAAAACCCTTTTCTTTATCCCTGATGGTAGTTACGTCTTTAAGTAAATTCCACATCAGTACACTGTGATCATTGCCACCTAGTGGTTTCCTTTCTCTGCAAATTCTCAATGCATGAATAATCACTGATGACAATCAGATCAAGAGTATTACTCCCTCTGGTTGTTCCTCGAACATATTGCTGTAGAAAACAATAAATCAACCAATCCTCAAATAAATCAACAAAAGTTTTTCTAGCATGCGAGTAACCAACCCACAAGTTCCAGTCAATATCTAGAAAGTTAAAATCCTTTATTACAAGACATTATGATTTACTGGCCCACTCTATTTATCTGCACAACTGTTTGTTGTACTCATCAGAGTCATTAGGCCTATAATACACTCCTGCTCTCATTTTTCCCATTCCCACTGTTTATGTCACACCAAACTGACACAACATTGTACTGTCCAACCATGTAAACTGGATGCACTTCCTTAGATTTTATGTGTTTCTTAACTAACGGCATAACCCCTCCTCCCTTTCTGTACACATTTTACTCCCCAAATTCCAATTCTGCACTACTTATATCTGTGTGACACCATGTCTCTGATATCCCAACAATATCTGCCTTTGATGTCTTCATCAAATTCATCAAATTTATTTATTATACTTCTAGCGTTGGTGTACATGCAAGTATACATGCTTGTTTGTTTGTTATTTGGTTTTCAGGAGCATTAACAACTAAGGCCATATTGCTCCGGGGATATGCCGTGACCATTCCCGAACTTTCCACATCCTCCATATTTGGTGGTCACGGGCTCTAACCACAGTCTAATCAAGAAAAGTATGCTAAGCATTGCTGCTCATTACAATAGAAGCAGTGCAAGAATCACTTTCGCCTCTGCCTGCAGCTACTGTTAATCTTTTAGTCTGTGAATCCCTCCACCCAAGTTAGCAGTTTTCTGACCCACCTAACACTGCCATGATAGCATCAGCAAATATCCTTGTACCCTTTCAATTTAAGTGTATCCCATCCCTGTAGAAGCAATCTCCTCTGTTAGTAAGCACAGACTATGCTGAAAAAAAAAAATCTACCTTATGAGCCTTGCACAACCTATCCAGGGCCGAATTAATTGACCAGGCTCTCATCATACACCCTCTCCTATCATGTCTGGTTAGAATTGCGGACACTTTCAAATTTAACACTAACTCGTAACTTTTTTTTCAACATTGACCTGTACTTGTTAAGTATGTCTACAGATCTCTTACTCATCAGGTCATTAGTGTCAACGTACAACAATATCACCTTTTGTGCCCTTAAAAAATGATATCTGCTCTACATCAACTTTTGTCCCTGGCAGACATACACTAGTCCTGTTCCACCTATCCTTTTTGCATAATATATTCCCCATTTTCCAGACAATAGAGTCACTGACAATAACTAGTTCCTGTGGGACCAGTGTATTCTGCCTTGGAGATTGCTGCTGTATTGCCTGATGCACAGGAGTGAGCTCTGGCATTGAGAGCTTGATGAGCCCTTTATATTAATTTCTTCAAGGGCATCTACCCTACACCTCATTTTCATAGACGCCCACCAGAATGCTGAATTGGCGCCTAATTTCTTCACAGTCGCTGCATCTAGCACACACAAAGACATACTCCTTGGCTAGATCATGTCCTGTTCTAGAAAGGTCTGCAAACATTTCACATTTTGTACATTTTTTTTAGACTGTGATGCATGGAAGAATCACCACCTACAATTTTCCCCAGAGCCACAGTATGACCGTTACTTTGTACTCATTGCTTTGCTGCTCTAGCCTGCGCCATGATTCCGTTTAAGAACAATTTAATTAACAATGAAATTTAATAAGATTAATAAATTTTACTGATTAATTGATAATACTATACTAAGTTAACAGATTTCTAATACAGTGCTATGTATTTCGCCATCTAGTTTTATGTTAAACCTTACCCTATCAAGTTCAGGATATACGTTATGCTATTCTCTATCATATAACAATAGCTGCAAGATACGAACATTAAAACCTCTGGACACTAATATTAACTTTCAAAATTGCTATCTGAATTCAAAATAAACTAACGAGCTTGACTAGGACTATAAAGCTACTTATAGAAAATAATTTAATATAACAATTAAGTCAATAAAACAGCTAAATATAAATAACAACTTAGCGTTCAGTGAAGCTGGAAAATCTAGTCCAACACGTGGATAACCAGTAATTCTGCACATCTTCATTAATAAATATTGAAAACAACAATTTACACAACAACAAACTCTGGGAAACTCCACCAATAACATTAGTCCACAAAGAGCAGTGGCTACTGATTCCCATTCTTTGTCTTCTTCCATTCAACCATCCCTGTATCCACAGCAGTAATTTGCCCTTAAAAAAAAAAAAAAACACCACCAACAACAGATGATCAGAGTTGGATAGCAAAGGTTTCACCCAGGCTTCCACTACTCAAGATCCACTTGAGTAGTGGAAGCCTGGGTAACCTTTGGATCCAGGATAGAAACACTTTGCATTATCCTATTGGCTAATAGATTTAATCCCTCACCTATCAATTGACTAATCAACCTTTAAACTGTTGATGATCCTGCTCAGATGGCTAACAAACTAAATGAGTATTTTGCATCTACATTCACACATGAAGAGCTATTCAGGGAGGGGAATGAAAGAGGTGAATTAAACTCTGGCAGTGAGCTAGATGATTTTGTAATAACTGACAGGAAAGTGGAGGAGAAATTGTTGAAGATAAACATAAAAAAGGCACCTGGGGTGGATGGGATCTATCCAGTTATATTAATGGAGGCAGCAAAGGAAGTAAGCAAACCCTTAACCATAATTATGAGAGCTTCCTTGAACTCAGGGGAGGTACCCATGGACTGGAGATGTGCAAATATGACCCCAATTCACAAAAGAGGATCAAAAGGTGGCACAAGTAATTATAGACCTGTTAGTTGCACTTCTGTTCCAGGAAAATTAATGGAGGCACTGGTTAAAGAAGCACTGCAGGATCATCTAGATAAGACTTCAGTTATAGCTTGGACACAGCATGGATTAAGGGGAAGTCTTGTCTAACCAATTTGATTGGATACTATGATGTGGTTATAAAGGAACTGGATGCAGGGAATAACTTTGATATCATATATTTGGATCTTAGAAAGGCTTCTGATACTGTTGCACATGGAAGACTGCTGCACAAATTGGAGCAGTGTGGCACTCGAGGGAAATTGCTGCTATGGATAAAGGGATGGTTGAGTGGGAGAAGACAGAGTGGTAATCAACGGACATTGCTCTTTGTGGACTAATGTTATTAGTGGAGTCCCTCAGGGTTCAGTGTTGGGTCCATTGTTGTTTTCTGTATTATTAATGATATTGATGATGGTATATCAGGCTTAATGTCCAAGTTTGCAGATGATACGAAAGTTGGCAGGGTTGTTAACGACATTAATGACAGTATACTGCTGCAACAGTATCTAGAAAAGTTGAGCAGATGGGCTGAGAGGTGGCAAATGAAGTTTAACATTGACAAATGTAAAATACTACATATGGGAAGCAGTAACCCCAGAGTAACATATCAACTCTGTGGTACTACACTGACAGTGGTAGGGAATGAAAAGGACCTGGGATAATTGTGCAGGCAGATATGAAGTTTTCTGAGCAGTGCAGATGGTCTGCAAGAGTAACTCATGTTGTCTTGTCAATGATATACAGGAATTTTGCTAGCAGGGATAAAGAGGGTGATTATCCCCTTATATAAGGCAATGGTCAGGCCACACCTTGAGTCTGGAGGCCTTATTTTAAGATGGATGTAGAGCTGTTGGAAGAAGTACAGAGGAAGAGCAACAAGATTAGTGAATGGAATGAATGGTTGCTCTTATGAAGTTTTGCTCTTAAGTTTTGCAGATTACAGTGTCTATAGACTAGTCACCCTGCGAGGTGATCTGATTGAGGTGTATAATGCTTTGAATGGTTTGAGCATGCTCAATGCTGATGGGATTCTTCCTCTTGCTCAGAATAATCACCTGAGAAGGCATAAATTGAAATTGAGGAAAGACAGTTATAGGATAGATGTACGGAAGTTTGCCTTTAGCCAGCGGTAGTTGATTTGTGGAACAGACTTCCATCTTTTGTTGTGGAAGTTGATAGCCTAAATAAATTTAAGGCTGAGCTGAACGGGTATTTGGAACAAATGGTGGGGTGAAATGGGAGCGTTTTTTTTATTTTTTTATTTGGCTGATGCTGCATAAGCCTGCTTTCTTGCATCGTATGCCTCTACTAATGCTAATACTTTAGACTTAAAATACACAATTACTAATTACTGTAATTAATTGAAATTTGTAACCTTTTCTGTTTTTGTACCTCTAACAGCATGGACTAATGATGGTTATTGGTATGATGCCTGAAAGGTCACTTAAATATATAGTGGTTTGGGTGATTAGCTTAATAAACTACAGTAGAACCGAGATAAGACATTCCACCTTATGTATTCCACCCTTTTACTATGATTGGTTTCTTAAGTCCCAATTTCAACTCTATATGTTGTAATGTATTATTTTCCCACATAAGTTTCCCGGGTAAAAAGTTTTCCCCGCATAAAAAGTTTGTGATAAAGAATTCACAGTGTATTATTATAATGACGTTTTCCCACTTAATACATTTTTTTAAATATATAAATTATTTATTTTTAATATTAAAAAATATTAAACAATATAAAAATTTGGTAATTGAACAAAGTTAGTGCAAAGAATCATTTTAGTTCGTAGTAAATCACTGAAGTAGGTGAAATGGTATTGTTTTTGATATACATGTATCTCCTATTGTTAATGCCTTCACAACGAGTTGCCCTGATATTGCACTACCTCCAACAATCAACGCTTCGCCAATGGAGAAGACCAATGTTACTTACGCTCGGGAGATACCACCGCCCAGGGATGGAGGGGTGGTGGTGGTGGTGGTATCCACTGAGAATCCAATGGCGAAGCGTTGCCTATTCGAGAATCCATTGTTGAAGCATTGCTTATTTGAAGTAGTTCAATATCAGGGCAATTCGTTGTGAAGGCATTCACAATATGAGATATAACAGAAATGATGCCATTTCACCTACTTCAGTGGTTTACTGCTAACTAAACTGATGCATGGCACTAACTTGTTGGATTAGTGAATTTTCTGTAGTCTGAGGCTTTCAGTGCTAAAACCTTTTTAGTAGAAACATTTTGATATAATGAAAGTGGAATATTGCAATTTGTTTTCATTGATATCCATAATTGGATACATAAACCACGTTAAGCATTAAGTTCTGATGGTTGTGAACAGTTCTGAATTACTTAGTGGATTGTTGCTCTGTTTTATTGTAATTGTGACCTTTTAAGGTATGTAGAAACTCCAAAGGAGCTCATTCTTCCAACTTGGTAATGAGTTTAATGAACAGAATGTTAAGCAATTAGAAATCCTCAGGTTAAAATGTTTCCCATAGGCAGAGTAAAATATTTATATATATTCTGAAATAATACTTAAACATGACCTTTAACTTATGTATATCTTTTCATTTTTACGGGAGGGTATCAAAAAATTCATACCCTGACCTAGATAAAACATCAGTAGGAAGATGCTATTTTTAATATAAGTTGCCACATATTCAATAACTAACATGTGAAATTTTATTCCCATAGGTGATCGTACACCAGGAGTAGAGCCCGGAATCTGAGGAAGGAAACTATGGTTGACAAAGTGGAGGAGCGCCTCCGTAGCCACGAGGGCAGAGCAGCAGTGCTTAGCACACGCTTCTTGATTAGACAGGGGTTCGAGCCCGTGAGCCACCAAATACGGAGGATGCGGAAAAGTCAGGGAATGATCACCGCATATCCCCGGAGCAATATGGCCTTAGTTGCTAATGCTCCTTAAAAACCAAATAACAACAACAACAAAAACGTGGAGTATCAAGCAGAGATCAAGTTCCTGCATTTGCAGGGCAAGAAAGCTCAGGAAATTGACAAAGAAATGAAAGCTGTGTATGGGCAGAATTGTCTGTCCATCCTATGACACTTTAAAAATGTGGAAACGGGAGTTCCAGTAAGGTCATCAACATTCATAGACAGTGAGACGGTTGCAAAGGTTGAGCAGTTCGTGTTGAGTGAAGTGTGATAATCCATTTCATTGCAAATGCAGTGGGAGCTAGTTATGGGTCTGCCCACAGCATTTTATACGACCATCTGTAAATGTCTATGGTCTTTGCACGATGGGTTCCAAGAGTGCTGATGCCTTTGCAGAAGCAGTGTTGAATGCAATGTTCTTGCCAATTGTTGGATTTGTGTAATGCGGATGTTGAGAACTTTTTTGATTGGTTGGTGACAAACGATGAATGCTGGGTGTACCAGTATGATCTGAAGACATGTCAAAGCAGTGGAAATGTGGTTTCAGCCAAAAAGTGCAGACTTCTATGATCAAGGCATTAAACAAATGATCCATAGATGGCAGAAATGTGTTACTATACATGGAGAATATATATACAAAAGGATTAAAGTTCTTGTGAAGTTTCACCTTTCTAGGACTATTATTTCTAGGTAAGGGTACAAACTTTTTGATACCCCCCGTATTTGGGTAGCTAATATTTCATACCCTTAAGTCATTTTCCCTTCTAAGAAGTTTTCCAGTGTAAGATGTTCTAAACCTCCAGTCCCTTGAAAAACTTCTTATATGGGTTCTACTGTATATTATTAATTTCACGTAGTATATGAGTGGTTATTAAATATAACCACTATTACATATAAAAAATATATATAATTAGCATTAGCGGGGCATATGCTGCAAGAAAGCAAACTTATATAGCAACAGCAAAAAAAAACAAAAAAAAACACCCTTCCCATTTCACCCATCCATTCACTCAAAATGTTTGTCTAGTTCTGCCTTGAACTTATTTAAGTTGCTGACCCCCGATAAAACAGATGGAAGTTTGTTCCAACTATCAACCACCTGCTGGCTAAAGGTGAATTTCCACACATCTACTCTACAATTGTCTTTCCTGAATTTGAATTTATGCCCTCTCAGGTGAGTAAACTGAGCAAGAGGAAGAATCCCATTAGCATTGAGCTTGCTCAATCCATTCTTAACTTCCAGCTGCAATTTGAAGAGCTTAAGCCTTTCTTGGTAACACCAACCGTTTGTTCCCATCACAAATATCATTGCCCTTCTCTGTACTCGTTTCAGCAGCTCTACATCTTTCCTAAAATGAGGCCTCCAGACCTGTATACACCACTATGAAATTACTCAACGTGTGGCCTGACCATTGCCAGGCCACACGTTGGGGACAATCACCTCCTTATCCCTG
This sequence comes from Mastigoproctus giganteus, assembly GCF_048544385.1. Lineage (NCBI taxonomy): Eukaryota > Metazoa > Arthropoda > Arachnida > Uropygi > Thelyphonidae > Mastigoproctus > Mastigoproctus giganteus. The sequence continues at coordinate 170,587,873 of NC_143583.1, forward strand.
CTAGCAAAATTTCTGTATATCATTCACAAGACACCATGAGCTACTCTTGCAGCCTTTATGCACTGCTCAGAAAACTTCATATCTGACTGTACAATTACCCACAAGGCCCTTTTCATTCTCCACTACCACGAGTGTAGTACCACCCAGTTGAAATGTTACTATGGGTTACCGCTACACATATGCAGTACTTTACATTTGTCAGTGTTAAATTTCAGTTGCCGCCTCGCAGCCCATCTGCTCAACTTTTCCAGATCCTGTTGCAGTAGTGTATTATCATTACTGTCAGCCAACCTTTGTATTGTCTGCAAACTTAGACATTAACCCTGATACACCTTGGTCAATATTATTGATAAATACCAAAAACAACAATGGGCTCAACACCAAACCCTGGGGGACTTCACTAATAACATTAGTCCATGAAGAGCAGTGTTCACTGATAACCACTCTGTATTCTCCCACTCAACCATTGTAGCAACTTGCCCTTAATGCCATACTGCTCCAATTTGTACAGTAGTCATCCATATGCCACAGTGTCAAAAGCTTTCCTAAAATCAAAGTATATGATATCAAAATTATTCTTTGCATCCAATTCCCTTGTGACCACATCATACTATCCAATCAAATTTGTCAAACAAGACTTCCCCTTAACAAACCCATGCTGTGTCTGAACTATAATTGTAGTCTTGTCTAGATGATCCTGCATTGCTTCCTTAACCAGTGACTCCATTATTTTTCTGGAACAGAATTTAGACTAACAGGTCTGTAATTATGCATGTCACCCTTTGATCCCCCTTTGTGAATTGGGGACACATTTGCACATCTCCAGTCCATGGGTACCTCCCCTGAGTCCACAAGGAAAAAATTAAGAAGTACACGAACCTGAGACATGAGGTCAAGGAGATGTGGCATATGCAAGAAGTAACAACCAAATCATCATGTAAACCCCCTTTATGGTGCCAAAGACCCTACATAGCAGCCTAGCAGCAATAGGTCTTCCAGAGAACACCTACAAGGAACTCCAGAAAGTCGCAATCTTGAACACCTGTAGGATAGTCAGAGAGTTCCTCGACCAACAGTAACACCAGACATACAACCACCCTGTGTGCTTGGTAGGAGTACCCGTGATGGAGTGGAATCACCCAATCAGTGAGAAATAATATAAGAACAACAATAATAATTATAATAATAATAAATCATCGTAGTCATCTGGAAAACAGAAAAGTAATAGTCAGGACAAGATTTCAGGAAATACACAGAACAGTAAAGAAAGAATACCCTCAAAGCTCATTGCTGGGGTCATTCTTTTGGACATAGTGCTAGTGAGCTTTAAACACAGATATTACTCCTGTGGGTGTCTTTGCAGATGATCTAGTTATCACTGTGAAGTCAAAAGCCCATGTAGGCCTGAAAATTCTGGTTAATCTCACTTTGTACAAAATTTCGACAGTGGACACTACTGCACAACTTAAAAATATCTCCAGAAAACATCAAAATAATTTTACTGAAAGGCTTCTATCAAAATGGTTCAAGAACTAAAATATCTTGATATCATATTTGATAACAAGCTATCCTATCCTGATATTGAACATTTGGCAAATAAAATGAGAAATTATGCCTCTACGATCTCCAGCAACATTAGATCTGACTGCAGACTTGAAAAAGAAAACACTCTCACTTATTTATAAAACAATATTCATTCCATTCATAACTTAAGGGGCAGGAATTTGGTACACTAGAGCAACAATAGTGAGGAATATGCACAAAGAAACTTACTGGCTATAACCACAGCTTGCGGTACAGTGAGTACCACTGCGGCACATGTCTTGGCAGGCACTCTTCCTCTAAACAGTACATTAATGTCTGTATTACACTCAGAAAAGCCAAGGTCCAAACATCTGGGCATTAACCTTGATCTGCACAAATTGGAAAGCAAAGAAACTTACTGGCTATAACCACAGCTTGCGGTACTGTGAGTACCACTGCCGCACATGTCTTGGCAGGCACTGTTCCTCTAAACAGTACATTAATGTCTGTATTACACTCAGAGAAGCCAAGGTCTCCAAACAACTGGGCATTAACCTTGATCTGGCAGCAGATCCCAAAAGGGAAAGAAAAAGAATACCACTAAGCTGCAATGTTGATGGCAAGAAAACTGGAAATAGTCCACAATGGGTGAAGTGACGAGGAAGTTCATTCCTGCTGTGGCTATACTGTCTCCCAAATCACCTCCCTGGTTTGCCTCTGGACTGTATATGACCTTCCTATAAGTGGGCAATGGTCTTTCAGGGCCAAGTTAACTGATTTTTGTCTGACTATATACTTTCTATTAATGGCCGACAAAGTGATTTAAGTTAAACTTTATTAAGATAAATAAAATATACACAAAAATATAATACTACAACAGATAGGAAATAAAATAAAAGTGTTAAAATACACATGTAAAGAGCAATAAAATATGAAATAAAATAATAGCTTTCGGGACGAGGCGTCCCTTCTTCAACTAGTTGGTGAATGGTGTACTGCGCATGTACATATGTTAAGTAAAATAACAAAAGATGATTGGGCATGATCATGAATTACAAATCTGGTGTTGGTAATGCAGAATTATGTATACGTGACGAATGCCAGCACTCACTGCACTGCAGAATGGTAGGCTCTATAATGGGGTGCATGCGTACTCCCCTGTCATGGTTCATAGTATCATTACAGTTGACTATATGCAGTGCCTCACAAGCCATGAGTGCTGGCAGTAATCACGTGAATAGTCAATGATCTCAACGTCACGTCAGGGATCAAGTTATGCTGCTTTACCCAATAATGTTCAGCAACAGCGGAGCACTCAAATTTAGCAATTTAGAGAGCCCCCTCATATTCTGAAACACGATCTTTCAACCTCCTGGCAGTCTCGCCTATATAACATTCCCCACAATCCAAACAAGTAATGTGATAAATAGTACCGTTTCGTAGGAAAGGACAAAAAGGTGTTTTTACCTTAGAAATAATGGAACATAATTTCCTACCAGGGAGTTGCACACACACCGTATACGGAGGGTTGATTCAGCTTTTTGATAACGATTTTGACAGTCCTTTAAAACTACAAAATTCCATGCCGCCACCACCAGTTATATTCTATTTGTTTTTCCTGCTCATGGACTATTGCACGGCATCGCAATCCCCTCTATTCCCTATTGAAAAGTAAAGCCCGCTGCAAAACTGCCAAGTTGATCTTGTCCCATTCCTGCTGGCAGACTTTCCACAAACTTTCAACAGTTCTGGGTAGGCGATTTCCAAGAGCTCTTTTCAAAAGTCCGAATGCACAAAAATCCATGGGTGTGGCGTCAGGTGATTTAACAGGTATATCTTCAAACGGGATCGAATGAATACCTGTCACCGCTTCCATTCTCCACAAAAAAGCACGGGTGGAACGTGACTGTGGCTGGACGCTTTATCCTGGTGCATTCAGACCTTTTCAGCGTCAGAACCATACAATGTGGGGATTTCACATTCAAACAACGGCTGTAGAACTTCAGTCTGATAATACACTGGGTTGACTTTCACGTTTTTAGTGACTCTATACAACTCAAATTTTCCATTATAACAAAAGTCGGCTACAACCATAAAACCTCGGCCAAAACTTTCCTTGCACTGATGTGCCCATGTTGGAAAGGCCTTGTCACCCTGTGGATGGTAATAAATTGCTTGAATTTTGTTGCAATAGGAGAGGTACACCCACGCTTCATCCAATGTTTCTACGAATTTCCACCTTTCAGCTGCCAGATATTTTTCGTAGAGTTTTCGAGCATTGACCAGTCACTCTGCACATGGCTGGTCAATGTGCCTTGCTCCTAAGTGGTGTAAGAGGGCCTTGTGCTTCTTCTCCGGTTGCAAATTTTCGTTGATTATGCGACAAATGGTTCACTGGGATGTTCCCACACGTGACACTATAGCTCTTTGGGTTTTTGGATTTTCAACGATAAGAAGCGACTGCACTTTTCGTACTACTTCCCTTCTTTGACTTGGAGCAGGTTGTAGTTTCTTCTGTGTTTTCAGCCCACTTGCAGCAACTTCGCGGAATTTTCCTTTGCCTTTCAAAACATTATGGATACCGAACTTCGATACACTAAAACTTTTTGACTTGCACCTATCAATAATTTTCACATAACTGTACCCTTCTTTGGAAAGTGCGGTTATGTAACCTTCCAACCATGTGTCCAATTTCCAAGTATGTCGACAATAAAACAACTTCTGCAACTGATACTCCTGTTCATAAGGTTTGGGATTGTGCCTGCGGGGAAAGAAAAAAATCACATTGCTGCCATAAGTCACAAGCAGGATTAATGTCAAAATCGTTATCAAAAGGCTGAATCAACCCTCCATACAGTAGGAGCATTTTAGTATTATAATTTTATGGTTTGTCGGTCATTTATTGAAAGTATATATAGAGAGATATTCTTTAATCCCCTTCATGGCCAAAAAGCCAGGGGTTGCATATAGTGATATGCAACCCAAAGCTCAAGGCCTTTTTACCAATTTAGTCTGACCGACAACCCACAATGTGCCTGCAGTGCAACCAAAGATTGGAGACATTATGTGTGTGTCCAATCTATGATGACCAAAGAAGTATACTTATCTCTAGGATTGGACCCCTCCCTGTTGACCAAGAAAACCTCTTTATTACTGAAGAGGAATATTACAGAACCCTCACACAGTATGCACAACCCATATCTGAAACCAGAAGGAACAATATGAAGCAAAACAATGATCACACCCTTCATGCTAATAATATTTGTGCTATATTGTACAGGCTTCTCACTACACTAGGCTGATCTGTCTCCCAGACATGACTTATATATTGTTCTCCTTATATATCGTTCTGCTATATATATAAGAAGTTTCCTCCAACATGTAAACATGTTGGAGGAAACTCCTTAGTGTCCTCATTCACCATCAACCTGGAAAAAAAAAAAACTATGTTGCATCTTCTTTCCTCATCCTGTGTTTCTTGGGAACTGGTAGTATATTCCTGGCATGAGTCTGATTTAATTCCTTTTCATGGAGGAGCTATCTAAATTATTATCAGCACTCCTCTCGTTTGCTTCCAGGGGCTCTGTCTGGTCCACATTAATTTGTTTTGGAGGTACTCCCTGGTTAAGTATGTCTGAGAGAAACACATGTAAATTCAGAACAGGGTTTTTTTGATCATCTATTTACACTCCGCATCACCCCTGCCCTCTTTCCCCCCAAGGTAGCCTCTGGTTCTATATTAATATATGGTTATACTCCATGGCTATCTTTGCCCATGTGTTCATAAGTGGGGTGGGTACTGGTAAACTTCCTAAATATAAAAGGATCAACTCCCACCTTGACTAAATCAAAATTCAAAAATAAGCCCCCCCCCTCTTCTACCCACACTGACAACTGGTCCCTTTATGTTCCTGTGGCTTCCCAGCCAGATGAGGTTGTGTATGTGTTGGACGGCTAAATGTGTGTTTGACTGCGTGTGTGTGTGTTTCTGTGAAGCTGTGCTTGGTTGAAGAAGACCCTCTTCCTGGAAGAGGGGGAACCTTTAGCCTATGCACCTTTAGCCTGATCAAAAAAAAAAAAAAAAAAAAAAAGTGTGTAGTCTATTTTTCAGAGGGTTGTAATGAGTGGAAATGAAATGAATGTGAAAGCATGCTGAATGAATGGTCCAGTTAAATGTGCACTCCTGAATATATGTTTATATATATACTTAAAATAAATAAATGCACAAGGCATAATACTTTAAGAGTTTGGTATCTATATAATATCGGTGTTTAGATACACCATAAACTACAAAGTAGTTGTTGTAGGCATCATTTGCTGTTTCTCATATTGTGCTCTGCCTTCACGACGAGTTGCCATGATATTGCACTACTTCGAATAAGTAACTCTTCACTAATAGAGAAGACTATTGTTACTTATTCTCAGTTGAGTACCACCACCCAGACAGCACTGTTTCACGGCTATTGGCCAATCATCAGTGGGTGGGCAGGTACCCTGGTAATGCAGACATGACGACCCAGTTGTGAAGTTAATCACACAATATGAGAGATGCCAAGAGGTGTAGATGTCAATATTTAAAATAAATAAATGCACAAGGCATAATACTTTAAGAGTTTGGTATCTATATAATATCGGTGTTTAGATACACCATAGATAACTCTTAATAAACTACAAAGTAGTTGTTGTAGGCATCATTTGCTGTTTCTCATATTGTGCTCTGCCTTCACGACAAGTTGCCATGATGTTGCACTACTTCGAATAAGTAACTCTTCACTAATAGAGAAGACTATTGTTACTTATTCTCAGTTGAGTACCACCACCCAGACAGCACTGTTTCACGGCTATTGGCCGATCATCAGTGGGTGGGCAGGTACCCTGGTAATGCAGACATGACGACCCAGTTGTGAAGTTAATCACACAATATGAGAGATGCCAAGAGGTGTAGATGTCAATATTTAAAATAACAATGGCAACTCGTCGTGAAGGCAGAGCACAATATGAGAAACAGCAAATGATGCCTACAACAACTACTTTGTAGTTTATTAAGAGTTATCTATGGTGTATCTAAACACCGATATTATATAGATACCAAACTCTTAAAGTATTATGCCTTGTGCATTTATTTATTTTAAATATTGACATCTACACCTCTTGGAATCTCTCATATTGTGTGATTAACTTCACAACTGGGTCGTCATGTCTGCATTACCAGGGTGCCTGCCCACCCACTGATGATCGGCCAATAGCCGTGAAACAGTGCTGTCTGGGTGGTGGTACTCAACTGAGAATAAGTAACAATAGTCTTCTCTATTAGTGAAGAGTTACTTATTCGAAGTAGTGCAATATCATGGCAACTCGTCGTGAAGGCAGAGCACAATATGAGAAACAGCAAATGATGCCTACAACAACTACTTTGTAGTTTATTAAGAGTTATCTATGGTGTATCTAAACACCGATATTATATTATATATATACATAAAAAAAAAAAAAAGGAAAAAAATTTCGTACTTCAAATGCAGGCTAGGTCTTGTACTTATAGAGTGAATGAGCTGGTTGTGTGTGTGTGTGTGTGTGTGTGTGTGTGTGTGTGTGTGTGTGTGTGTGTGTGTGTAAGCTATGTGATAATCAAGTGTTTGTTAATAAAAAAAAAAAAAAAAAAAAGTGTTGCAGTCTTTATATCCAGGTTCACTGTCTGGTCCATATGTAAGAGGAATGAGTGTTGAATAAACGGTGAGTGAGAACAAGTGACTATGTCTGTGCATCTGTTTTTGTGCACCAGAATATATGCCTTTATGTAGTAATAATAATAATAAAAAAAGTGACAGGTGTGTGACTGGTCGGAGTATAAGTCCCTTGTGTCCAATAGGCACCCCCTCCAACTTGACTTCAGTGGAGAGTAATCCACCTGGGGAAACCTTCCCAGCCCCTGCTGACACCATGGTTAGGCAGCATGACATGGGAAGCTGACACTGTCTTCAGCTGGTCTGACTGGTGTGGGACATTAGAGTACTGAAAAAAAAATCCTTGATGGAAACCAAACCCCATATATGGCCCCCTGACCCTATGACTTTTATTCTCCCATTCTCTCAGCCAAGGGCTCTGCCTCCCTTCTCCAGACTTTTCTGGTGGGCTCTGCCGACCGGGCTAGCCAGGTGGGTAAAGTAAGGTCGTGGGTTCGAATCCCGCCTCGGGCTTGGATCAGAGTAAAATGAAAAACTTTTGGAGGTGCATTATGGCCACAGAAGTTGATGCACTAACAAAAAAGGATAAAGGGAAAGGGAAAGGGTGGGCTCTACCACTCTAAATGCTATTACTACTCTAAATGGTCCCTCCCTCCTCCCCTGGAGAGGGTGAGTTGCCTCTGCAGGGGTTCCCCTCTATTCCCTATTCTTCTATTTCCTGGTGGAAGCCAGGAAATAGAAAAATAGGGAATAGAGGGCCTCCCTTCATCGATCCTTTTAACTTTTCCCTTCTTTAACATTCAAGCTGTCCCCCCCCATACTTGTTTCAAATAAAGTATTTTTTCCTTTTTTTGGGCCCTCCCTGGCAAGTCTAGCCATTGCCAGGGTTTGTTCCCAACAGTGACTTACATGACCCTGCTGCCTGGTCCACCCCACATGGTAATGGACTGGCAATGGTGGGACTTTGGTCTTCCAAGGCCAAATGGCAAAGAGGCCAGATGAACAATAAACCAACACATGGCAACACTACACTATAATCTACATTTTTTGACTTCTACAGAGTCTATTTTGCATCACAAAAGATCGTTATGGAGTTTGTGGGCCCATGGTGCCACAAGAGAGTAAACACTATACTATGTCCTTTCTTACACATAGTCTCCATCCTCAAACCCTGCATCTCTTATGTCTGGGTGATACCATGTCTCCGATATCCCTACAATGTCTACATTTAACGACTTGATCAGTACTTCAGATTCATCAGATTTATTTACGTTCCTAGAATTAGTGTACATGCAAGTATACATACCTGTTCTTACTCTTACTTGTTTCACGACGACCTACAGCAGCAGCACATGAAATCCCCAACATATCTTTTTTCAGTCTTGCACATTCCAATAGAAGCAGTGTGAGAAACACTTTCACCTCTGCTTGCAGCTCTAAATCTATTAGTCTGTGTATCCCTCCCCAGGCCAGCACTTTTCTGACACAATTAACACTGCTAGATAGTATCAGCAAATATCCTTACACCTTTTCTATTTAAATGTATCTTACTCAAAACAGTTTCTCCTGTTAAAAAGCACAGACCATGCTGAGAAAATTCTATTTCATGGGCATTGTACTGTAAGTCTCTCCAGGGCCCAATTGACTGAAAAGGTTCTCAACGTGTCTTCCCTCCTCTAGGCAGAATTGTAGACACTTTAAAATTTAATTCTAACTCATAACTCTTTGCCAACATTGCACTCTACTTCTTCTCCTTAATACCATTAGTGCCAATGTGTACAACAATATCAGCTTTTGTGCCCTTAAAAGATATCTGCTCTACGTCATGTTGTATGACTGGGAAAAATATGCTAGTCATTGACACAGAGGGCACTTTTTAAAGTTGGAAGTCATTCAATAAAAAAGTTTTCTCTAATGACAAAAAGAACAGCACTTAAAACTGATCCTTGAGGCACTCTCTCATCTCTGTAAAAGGCTGAGAGGTCGGATCCTACAAAAACTTGAAAAGTGATGGGATAAGAAGTTTTTGATTAAAAAAAAAAGGGGAAGGTAACCTCTTAGAACAAGGCTATAAAGATCTTTTAAAATACTAAATCTTCAAGTTGTGTCATATTCTTTTTTGGGCCCTCCCTGGCAAGTCTAGCCATTGCCATATTGAAGAAGATGGATCATAGATGGAGTTATACTATCATAACACTGCCAGTTAGCATGCTATTTCAAGTGTATTTTCTGGCACTGATATCACACTAAACTTCTCATCATACAATATATCAGCATCTTTTTTTTTTTAGTCCCGAGTTAATATATTATTATTATCATTACTATTATTAGCATATGGTCCTTGAGGGTTGTCACAGACATTCTCTCAGATATGCCAGACAAGCTGTACTTGCTACCTGGGAGTCTAAAATGCTGATGGAACTGATATTCGGGTGACACTCAAGTCAAGTGGACAAAATTTCGGCAAAGTCCGGACAGTCTGTGACAGCCAAATTCTCTGCTTGCACCTTCACGATGATGAGACTGTTAGTAATCCTGGGTATAACCTCTATACACAAGTACATGATGGGTGACCACATAGGTGTGAACCAATGTAAGCAGGGATCGAGGTGTGGTGACCACACCACATGGAAGAATGCCGCCCCTCTATGTTACCAGGCAGTACCAGGTGGTAGATGACTCTCATCAGCCGGTGCAATACCACCACTTTGCTTATTGGAGGCTTGAAGTGGTGGAACCCATGTTTAGTCTCTAGAGATAAGTTCCGGTCAACCCTTCCCCATCTCTTCCATCATGCAGTACGATTGATGACTTTTGAGGCTATGATGAACATCATGGGGAGATTCCAATATTCCTAACATTTCGAGGGTACAGCTCTAAAACTGTGTTTGCAGGCCGGCCGCTAGTTAGTACACCAGACTGAACCTATTGGTAACTCTCTAGTAGGCTTTCGGATCAGCTAGTGTATAATCTTGCTACCTCTACTCTGCCAGATTAGCAACTGGAGGGAGTACGAGTAGTGTGTATGCGGAGAGCATTGTCGAGGCCACGTTATGTCAAGGATCTGGGTATATTCTTATCATGTGTACGACATATCCAAAAATTTTGTTACTTCATACAGCATGTCCCACCCACTTTTTCTTAGTATTGAATACACCATGAATTGTCAAACTAATAGAGCAAGCTTATCTGCAAAAGGATCTAAACCTTCCAAACACTTCCTAATTCATTTCACAAATATATGTTGTCTCAATTCTAATCTCAACAATGTCCATTTCCACTTGCAGTCTGCCAAACCCCATGTACTTTTTTCTGACAGAATCTCAGTTATCGGTTGATTCAACTACTGCTCATCTCAGATGTCCAAATTATTCGCTGTATGATTTCTTTCGCCTAAAAGGTGGTACTTGAGCATATGTCTGTTCTGATATTCCCTGTCAGAGACTTGGCAATTTGGAATCTCCTCTCTTTCATCTTCTCTGGCTTAAAATCTCTCTCTACCTCAATGTGTCAAATTCATCTGTTGTCTCTACTGTTCTCCCAACTTCACTAATCACTTGTAGCTCTTTGACTTCCTCTCTTTGAAACTTGACTCTCTCCAGTCCAACTTTTCTAACAGTGAGTTAATTTTCCTTGGTGATTTTAATGTTCACAACTCCAGCCAGCTTCTGTTTTCTAGTCACACTGACCCAGGCTGGTCAAGATGCTGAGTCTTTTGCATTTACTACTGACCTTGCACAGGTTGTTCATTTACATACAACAATACCGGACAATCCTAATCATACAGCCAACATGCTTGATCTTTTTCTCACAAACAACCCTTCTAAGTATACAGTCAAGGTGAAAGGTCCTTTAGGCACTTCAGATCACAACTTGGTGATTGCTTCTTCTCCAATGGAGCCTTTATCTCATGGCTATTCCCAACCTCATGTTGTTTGGCGTTACAAGAATGCAAAATGGGATGACCTGCAAGATTTCTTTTCTTATTTTCCTTGGTCGGATTACTGATTCAAAACTTCTGATGTCAAAGTTTGCTCAGATCGTGTCAGTGAAATTATTCTTGCAGGAATGGAATCCTTTAATCCACAATCCACTTTAAAATCTCGTCCTTTATCTAAACCTTGGTTTTCCAATAAATGTGCTAAGGCTGTTCAAGAAAAGAATGTTGCATATCGTAATTGGCTTGTTTCTAATTCTTCAGTTTCATTTTCTCCCTACACCAAAGCTCGCAACAATTGTAAAGCAGTTATTAATCAGTCCAAACTAGAGTTTGAACAGGTTAAGAGTAGAAAACTTGCTTCTTGCCCTAATGGTAGCCGAGTATTCTGGTCTCTTGCCAAAGCTATTATCTTGATACTAAGAAAGCTCCAGGTCCTGATGGTATTTCTTCACTTGTTCTCAAAACCTGTGCTCCTGAATTTACTACTCCTATTCTTTGCCGCCTTTTTTCACTTTCATATTCAAAAGGTGTTTTTCCTTCTGCTTGGAAATTTGCTCATATCCAGCCAGTTCCTAAAAAGGGTGACAAATCCCTCCCATCCAATTATCGTCCCATTGCAATTACTTCTACTCTTTCTAAAGTAATGGAGAAATCAATTAACCACCAACTCTTAAACTACCTAGAATCCTCCCGTCTGATCAACGACTGCCAGTATGGATTCTGTCAGTGTCAATTCACTGGTGATATTCTGGCTTATGTTATCCATTGATGGACTAACTCAATGGAAAGGTTTTGTGAAACACAAGTAGTTGCTCTTGACATCTCAAAGGCTTTCGATCATGTTTGCATAAAGGTCTTCTAAACAAGCTTCCATCTTATGGTTTGCCAACTGTATTTTGTAATTGGTTATCCAGTTTTCTCTCTGATCCTCACTGAGGGTGATGGTAGATGGCTCTCTGTCTTCTAACTTCTCCACTAATGCTGGTGTCCCCCAAGGTTCAGTTCTTTCCCCCACTCTTTTCCTCTTGTATATTAATGACCTTCTTCCATTGACTGGAAATCCTATCCACAGTTTTGCCAATGATAGCACATTGCATTCCACTTTCCATTTTCAGAAACCTTGCCCTGCTCAATCAGCTTGAACTTCTCGTAAATCTGCTATCAATTCCTTAAATGCCAATCTTCATGTAATTCTCCAGTGGGGCAAACACAACTTGGTTGATTTCAAACCTTCTAAAATTCAGTCTTGTCTTATATCTCACAAAAAGGATTCTTCTGCTCCTATGCTTATCTTTGGTGACACTCCGATTTCTAGGCAAAATGATATATCTCTTTTGGGGATTACCCTGACTTCTAATCTTTCTTGGCACAAGCACATTACAAATATTGCTTCTTCTGCATCTAAAAAACTTGGTTTTCTCTTTCACTCTCGGTATTACTTTTCTTTAAAACAACTGCTCACTCTGTATAAATCGCAAATCTGCCTTATCATGGAATATTGTTCCCACATCTGGGATGGTGCCCCAAAACCTCTCTCAGGCTTCTTGATTCCATTCAGAAAGGGCAGTTAGGTTAAGAAATGATTCATCTCTAACAGTCTCTCTCCACTCGCTGTCTCATAGATGTACTGTTTCTGCTGCATGCCTCTTCTACAGATACTTCCATGGGCACTGTTCTTCTGAATAATTCCCACTCTCTCTCTTTCAAAACGGTCTGAACCTGTGCAGTGACCAGGCAACATCCATTTACTGTCCAACTTCAAACTCGCAGAACCAACTTTTCATCTTTGTCGTTTATTCATTCAACTGCCGTTTTCTGGAACAACCTTCCTTCATACGTATTTCCTGAAAATTACAGTCTACAGAAGTTCAAGTCCAATGTCAACAAATATCTTCTTTTGTCTTCTTTACTACCAATCCAAGCACGGTACTAAGTACTATACGTTCTAATACCTCTCGTGTTTGGGGTTTACATAAAAACAAAAAAAAATATGGTGTAAGGAAGCCTAAGGCTTATGCTGCACCAGCTTAAAAAAAAAAAAAAAAAAAAATTTTGAATTACCCTGAGAGAGAGAGAGAGAGAGAGAGAGAGAGAGAGAGAGAGAGAGAGAGAGAGAGAGAGAGAGAGAGAACAAGAATCAGAACAAAGTCACCAAGAAAGAGAAGAATGATGATATCCAGCTCAGGACTCTGGGTGTGCTAAGCCCATACTCACCAGATATGAGTCCCTTTTGATAAAAGATATCAAATATATTTTTTATGTAATACCATGTCAACAACAGGGTTGCAATCCTTGCTATGTCAAAGTACCACAATGTCAGGCACTATATCACATTACCATCACCTTAGTTTAATAAAAATTACTACTACTGAGCTTAGTCAACATACATTCCACTTTACATTCTCTGAAGATTAACTGAGCACAGATTATAATTAAATTGAATTCAAACTAATTATTAACAGTATAGAAAGTTTCAACTTTGATTCCAACAGAATCCTTAATTTTAATATTAATGTTTTCTTACTGGCTGATGTCTCTCAAATTCTGGGAACATTTAGTTTCCAGAATTCTGAAACAAACTGAATTGTGCATATCATGAGTATCAAATACTTCTCTCATAAACATCTCTCTCTCTCTCTCTCTCTCTCTCTCTCTCTCTCTCTCTCTCTCTCTCTCTCTCTCTCTCTCTCTCTCTCTCTCTCAGGGTAACTCAGAAATTTTTATTGGCTGGTGCAGCATAAGCCTCAGTCTTCCTTGCACCATATGGCTAATAATAATAATAACCACTTCCACAGATGGATGATGTCACAGAGAAATATTAGTCATACTGCATCGAGTGTGGCGCAGGATAAAGTCACTTGTATTCGGGTCTTAGACAGAGGGATTGGTTTTAAAAATCAGAGACGGTCTCCTAGGGAAGATAGTGGAGCAAGTGGCGCTGTCCCCCATATGGCTACCACAAGAGAAGGGCAAGTCCATCTAGCCCCACCAACTTGAAGTGCTTCCTGTGCAACCACCCAGGAAGGGAGAAAACATCAACGCATGAAGTGGAGCATTGAAATCAATATGTATATCATGCAAGCATACTACGAAATAACGAAGCTGGAGACCGATATAATAATAATAATCTCCACTCACTGTCAGTCTTTTAGACCAACTATGGATAATCTTTAAAAGCTTTGTTACAGCTTCTAGTATTTTAGTCTCTCACAGTTTTAATACCATTAATTTTAATGAATTAATACAAAAAATGTGCAATTTTCTCAAAGGAAATCCTATGGCACAGAAAAATAAAAGCATTCATAGCTGCATTGCTAACTGGGCATTGTAACTACATTTTCAATGCCCAAACTGAAAAAAGCTGCCAGGAACTGCCTCACCATCAAGGAGAACCAGGTTCCTCTTCAACTGCTTGAATAGCTATGGGCAAGATCAGTCCTCTAACTTATCAACCTAATTTTGGGCCTCTCTTAATCTTATACCTGGAGAGATAGGAATCTGGAAAAATTTCTTCCACTGAAACACATTCTTGTCACAATTACAATTTCTTCTAAGTTCGTATAAAATGAGTTGTTCAACTCTGCCATGATCATTGTTTTTAACAAAACAATACTGACACTGATATAAAAAGTAGTTTGGCCTCTTTTAAGTTAATTCAATTCAACAAAGTTTAATGCATCTTGGTAGCTTTTTTTGGTTATTATTCTGCATTAGACAATAAAAACAAAGCAAAATATGCCTCTTATGAAACTTGTGCAAAGGTGGAATTGTTAACTTTATGTTATACAATATATGCATATTGAGCGTGCACAGTGGCGAGCTGTGAATATTTTAACAACGGGCTTGCACTTTTGCCAACTTTTTGACGTGAAACATCGTTTAGGGAGAGATTTGTTTGTTTGTTTGTTATTTAGTTTTTAGGAGCATTAACAACTAAGGCCATATTGCTCCGGGGATATGCTGTGGTCATTCCCTGACCTTTCCACATCCTCCGTATTTGGTGGTCACGGGCTCGAACCCCGGTCTAATCAAGAAGCGTGTGCTACGCACTGCTGCTCTTCCCTCGTGGCTATGGAGGTGTCTTTGGGGACCACCATAGCCTGGATCAGATTTACTCTGTAGGTAACAGAGTAAATCTGATCAGTCACGGAAGTGATGTCATCCGTGGAATCTGCCAGAGGCACTTCCCATGCTCAGACCACTAATCTGTGTGGAGCAGACTAGTAGTATGTAGTGTTAATGGTATGATTAGAGGATGTGACGCATTTTTCGTGACCAGTATGATATCTCGAGTTCTAACTTTTTGGAATTTTTGAACAGTATGATGACACAATTACACTTCCTGCAGTTACTACTGCAGTAAGAATGATTGCAAGTATTTCTGACTGCAACAATACAAAGATTTGTCAATAATTTCTTATTTTGTCTCGCATTTTCACATACACAGCTGTTCGGGGCACCTAACATTCCATTGTTAGGTGCCCTGATATTTAGATACGTTAGCATTAGCATTAGTAGAGGCATATGATGCAAGACAGCAAGCTTATGCAGCATCATACAGGGAAAAAAAAAAACTTCCACTTAACCTCTCCGTTCATTCGAAATACCTGTCCAGCTGAGCCTTAAATTTATTTAGGCTATCAACTTCTACAACAAGGGATGGAAGTCTGTTCCACCAACCAACCACCCGCTGGCTAAAGACAAATTTCTGGACATCTATCCTACATCTGTCTTTCCTCAATTTGAATGTATGCCCTCTCAGGTGATTATTCTGAGCAAGAGGCAGAATCCCATCAGCACTGAGCATGCTCAAACCATTCAAGGCTTTATACACGTTTATCAGACCACCTCGCCGGTGCCTAGTCTTCAGACACTGTAATTTGCCAAATTCAAGCCTTTCTTTGTAAGAGCAACCCTTTGTTCCATTCACTAACCTTGTTGCCCTTCTCTGTACTCGTTCCAGCAGCTCTACATCCTTCTTGAAATGAGGCCTCCAGATCTGTATACAGTACTCAAGGTGTGGCCTGACCATTGCCTTATACAAGGGAATAATCACCTCCTTATCCCTGATAGAAAAATTCCTGTATATCATGGATAAGACACCATGAGCTACTCTTGCAGCCCGTCTGAACTATCAGAGAACTTCATATCTGCCTGCACAATTACCCCCAGGTCCTTTCCATTCTCTACCACTGTCAGTGTAGTACCACAGAGTTGATACATTGCTCTGGGGTTGCTGTTTCCCATATGTAGTATTTTACATTTGTCAATGTTAAACTTCATTTGCCACCTCTCAGCCCATCTGCTCAACCTTTCCAGATCCTGTTGCAGCAGCATAGCGTCATTAGTGTCCTTAACAACCCTGCCAACCTTTGTATCATCTGCAAACTTGGACATTAAGCTTGATATACCATCATCGATATTATTTATAAATACAGAAAACAATAATGGACCCAACACTGAACCCTGAGGGATTCCACTAATAACAGTCCACGATGAGCAGTGTCCATTGATTACCACTCTCTGTCTTCTCCCCTTCAACCACCCCTTTATCCACAGCAGCAATTTGCCTGCAATGCCACACTGCTCCAATTTGGGCAGCAGTCTTCCACGTGCAACAGTATCAAAAGCCCTTCTAAGATCGAAGTATATAATATCAAAGTTATTCCCCAGATCCAGTTCTTTTGTGACTGCATCATAGTATCCAATCAAATTGGTCAGGCAAGACTTCCCCTTAACAAAACCATGCTGTGTCCGAGCTATAACTGAAGTCTTGTCCAGATGATCCTGCAGTGCTTCCTTAACTTCAGTGTTGGCATTCGAGGTGAGCGGATGCGCTTAGTCAGGGTTCCTCAGTTAAGTGGTTTACTTTTGGATAGTGCTTTTAAATATTTGATTTATTTAGATATTGTTGGATTATTTTGTTATAAGTTTTCCTGTAACAGTTTGATTTTAATAATATTATAGATATAATTTTTTTAAAGTTAACTTTCATTGATATTTATTTAATTTTATAATGGCAGTTACAAGATCTGCCTTAAACATGTCACAGGGTATTGTGACTCACACGGAAATAGCCGATGGCGATTTATGGGTGAGTAATGATCTAATCTGTTGTGGAACCTGTGGAATGTTTTCCAAGGTCGACCTGGTGACTAATCCTACCTCACCTGGGGATTCTTTTCTTTGTGATTGATGTAAGGAGTGCACCGATCTTAAATTACAATTTGGTGCACTGATGGAACAATTTGAGTCTCTGAAAAAACGGTTGCTTGCCCTCGAGATTAATGCATCTGGGAGCTCGTTAGGGACTCAAGACTCCAGCAATTTACCAAGTGATGCACACCCGATTCGAGCTTCAAAACAGAAAAACCAAATGCAAACTACTCTGGTTAAAAAGGACATTGTTTTATTAGGAGACTCCATTGTCAGGGAAACGGGGAATATTTTTTGTAATAAGGATAGGTGGAGTAGAACCAGGGTATGTCTGCTGGGAGCAACTATTGATGATGTCACCAACAGATTGTTAGATTTTAAAGGGGGTAAAGAGAATATTATTATTCATATGGGGACTAATGATATTAAACGTACACGATCTGACGATTTGTTTAAAAAATACAGGACCATGCTGAGGAAATGTCGCGAGCTAGGCCATAATGCCTATGTGTCTGCAATTCTGCCCAGACACGATAGGAGGGATTATATATTAAGAGCCTTGTGGATTAACTCAAGACTTGAAGGAATCTGCAAGGCTTTAGGGGGGAAATTTCTATCAGCATGGCCCACACTTGTAAGTAGAAGGAATTTGTTTTGTAGAGACGGGATACATTTAAACAAAGGTGGTGCGAAAGTTTTTGCCAGTATTATTGAGGATACTTAAAGGTTCAAGGAAACTGCTAGTTAGGGGGGATGTGGGTAATACTGACATGCATTTATCTGATAATATTGGTCAAAGTAACTCTTGAGTAACTCTACCTTAAGAGTTCTTATCTGTTACCCCAACTGGACATATTATCTAGATGTTCTGGGGGCAGAAACGTTTCACGTGAGCGGGTAGCTAATATCAGGGAAGAGAGCCTAAAAAACTTCAAGGGTTGTGTTAGGGTTGTTAAATATACAAGAACAGTAAATCTTAATTGTTTATACAGTAATGTTAGAAGTGTCGTCAATAAAATGAGCGAATTCAAACTGCTGGTTAAAAAAAGTAACGTGGTCATAATAGGGCTTACAGAGATGTGGTGCCACCTGGAAATTGGGGATGATGAGTTTAAGTACGGCTTGTATAATGTATTTAGGAAGGATAGAGTAGATAGAAGGGGTGGCGGAGTAATGCTTCTTATCAGAAGCAGCCTGAGTGCGACGATAGCTTTCCCGGATTCAGACATTTCACATGCTAGTATAGAGTCTGTATGGTGTGAGATAGTTGGAAACAAAGGTATAATGCGAGTAGGAGTAATCTACAGACCAGGTGATTGTGAAGATTATGACAAAAGCCTCTACATGCAAATGGAATGGGCAAGTAAGTGTCAATGCCTTATCATGGGTGATTTCAATTTGCCTCTAATTGATTGGAGTAAATGGGAAGGAAACTCAACATGGGGAACAAAATTTTTAAATCAACTAGATGACTGTTATTTGTATCAACATGTCAGGGAAAGTACTAGAGAAAAGAATATCCTAGACCTCATCATCACACATGAATCAGATGACATAACAGGGCTGACAGTAGAGGAACCAGCAGCAGGAAGTGATCACGGAGTTCTACGGTGGATGATGACGAGAGAGGTAGCAGAAGTAAAAGGCAAAGGAATGGGTTTTAATTTCAGAAAAGGAAATTACGATGCTTTAAGGCACTACATGGCCTCTAACTGGGTAGATATTGCACAGAGAACGAATACAATTGAACTGTGGTACGCTTTTAAAACATTAATCACAGATGCCTTGAATGCATATATACCATTAAAAAAATACTCCACGAGGAGGGTTCCAAGTTGGATGAATAGTAAAGTTGCCACATTACTTGAGCAGAAAAAGGTGGCATGGAAAGGTTACAGAGCAATAAAAAGTACTGAAGCCTATAACAGCTACAAGGTGATGTGTAATAGAGCCACAGAAAAGGTTCGACAGGCAAAGGCAGTTTATGAGAAATCACTAGCAAACAGAGCAAAGAGGGGGGGGGGGATAAAGAATTCTTCACATATATAAATGCCAAGAAGAGCAGGATAAACCAGATTGGACCTTTACATAAGGGAAAGGAGATAGTATTAAATACACCAGCTGCCGTTGCAGATGAACTCAACAGTTATTTTGTATCGATATTTACAAAAGAAAAACCTTTTGTGGCAATGGGAAACTGTGGGAGCGAAGTTAATAATTAATGATACTGAAATGTCGCAAGATTATTTAATGAAAAAACTTTCGAGCCTACAGACTAGTAAGGCTCCTGGAGTTGATGGAATATACCCTATAATCTTAAGGGAGGCGGCAAGCGAGTGCATTGAATCATTGAGGCTAATTATGCGAGCATCACTAGGCTCTGGGGAGATTCCCTTGGATTGGAAAAGTGCAAATGTATCTCCCATACATAAGGGTGACTCTAAAAGTGAAGTTGGAAATTATCGACCTGTCAGTCTGACTTCAGTAGTAGGGAAAATCATGGAGACAATGATCAAGGGTGGAATTCAGGATCATTTCGATCAAACTGAAATTCTCAAGGATACTCAGCATGGTTTTGTAAAGGGAAAATCATGTTTAACAAATCTGGTTTGCTATTTCGAAAGGGTCACTCACGAGCTGGATTTAGGGAATAATTTCGACATTGTTTATTTAGATTTCAGCAAAGCTTTTGACTCAGTCCCACATGAGTAGTTGGTTTATAAGCTGGAACGGGTTGGAATCACTGGGAAAATCCTTAGATGGATAGAAGGATGGCTTCAGGGAAGGAGGCAGAGGGTTGTGATAAATGGCTATTCCTCAGATTGGGTAGATGTAAGAAGTGGGGTTCCCCAAGGATCAGTATTAGGACCACTGTTGTTTTTAATTTTCATAAACGACATTGATGAAGAGATAGAGGACGTGATGTCTAAATTTGCAAATGATGTTAAAATTGGTAGAGTAGTTAATGATCACTGTCAAGCTGAGCTTCTTCAGAGAGACCTAGATAGAATTCAGGAATGGTCAGAAAAATGGCAGCTGTGCTTTAATCCAACAAAGTGTAAGGTATTACACCTGGGAAACAGTAATCCCAAAATAACTTATTCACTTGGTGGAGTTCAACTAAACCCAGTACTGGAGGAAAGGGACTTAGGTGTTACAATACGGTCAGACATGAAATTCTCTGAGCATTGTAAACAGGTTGCAAGGAGGGCCGATGGTGTCCTATCGATGATCTATCGAACTTTTGCAAGTAGAGATAGAGACGTGATAATCCCATTATATAAGGCTTATGTTAGACCACACTTGGAATACTGTGTTCAAGTATGGAGACCGCACCTAAAGAAAGACATTGAAAGGGTGCAAAGTTGGGTAATTCGCCTGGTGAGATCGGCAAAAGGGCGTCCTTACGAAGAAAGACTTCGAATATGTGGGTTGCAGAGTTTGGAAACTAGACACCTTAGAGGAGATTTGATTGAGGTGTTTAAGGCCCTGAGAGGCATCAGTAAAATAAATGAGGATGAAATTTTCAAGATTATAAATGATGCTAGAACTAGGGGACATAAATTCAAGTTACGGGGGGAAATGTTTAGATTGGACTGCAGGAAGTTTTATTTTAGCCAGCGAGTTATAAATTACTGGAATAAGTTGCCTTCGTGGGTGGTAGAGGCCGAGAGTTTGGGGAAATTCAAAGGTCATATGGATAGTACTTTCGGGTAAGGGAAGCGCATAAAATGATAGGTTTAAATTTTTTTTTTTATTAATTATTATTATTATTATTATTTTATTTATTTATTTTTTTTTTGTTTTTATCATTGTTTTGTTTGGTTTTTTTTTGGCTGGTGCAGTATAAGCCATAGGCTTTCTTGCACCATGCGGCCATTACTAATACTAATACTAACCAGTGCTTCCATTAATTTTCTTGGAACAGAAGTTAAACTCACAGGTCTATAATTACTTGTGTCAGCCTTTGATCCTCCTTTGTGAATTGGGGTCACATTTGCACGTCTCCAGTTTATGGGTACCTCCCCTGAGTCCAAGGAAGCTCTCATAATTATGGCTAAGGGTTTGCTTACTTCCTTTGCTGCCTCCTTTAATATAACTGGATAGATCCCATCCACCCCAGGTGCCTATTTTGTGTTTATCTTCAACAATTTCTCCTCCACTTTACTCTGAGTTATTACAAGATTATCTAGCTTACTGGCAGAGTTGAATACACCTCTGGCATTCCCCTCGCTGAATAACTCCTCATATGCAAAATATTCATTTAGTTTGTTAGCTACCTGAGCAGGATCATCAACAGTTGAACCATCGATATCAAGTGGACCAATCTGATTCATCCCCTTCCTTCTAGAGTTTACATAAGAAAAGAACTCTTTACTGGTTTTCTTTGCATCCTTTGCCAAAGATTTCTTGTAATCTGCCTTCACCTGCCTAACCTCCTTTGTAACCTGGTTACAGATCAACTTATATCTATCATAGGCTTCTGTGTCTTATTTTAATTTATATGTATCCCAAGCATTTTTCTTCTCTATCATATGTCTCATTAGTTCATCTGACATCCATTTAGGCCTAAACCTTGAACAATATTTCTTAGGTGGTATGGAAAGCCTAGTAGCTTCCAAGATAAGTTCTTTGAATGCTTCCCATTTTGAATTTGCTGTTGGTAATATCATCAGTTGGTTCCACCATATAGAATATAAATACTGTCTCAGAACATCGTAGTCGCCTTTATGAAAGCAATAACCCTTCCCTTTACCCCTGATGGTAGTTAACTCTTTGAGTAAATCCCACTTCAGCACACTGTGATCACTGCCGCCTAGTGGTTCCTTTATCTGCAGATTCTTATTGCATGAAGAATCACTACTGGTAATCAAATCAAGAGTATTACTCCCTCTAGTTGCCTCCCGAACATGCTGATGTAGAAAACAATCATCCAATAAATCCACAAAAGCCTTGCTAGGGTGTGAGTGACCAACCCAAAAATTCCAGTCAATATCTGGGAAATTAAAATCTCCCATTATAAGACTCTCTGATTTATTGGCCCACTCTATTTCCCTGTACAGTTTCTTATTATACTCATCAGAGTCATTAGGCCTATAGCACACTCCTACTCTCAATTTTGATCTCCCAGTGCTTATGTCACACCAAAATGACTCGA
The DNA here is from genome assembly GCF_048544385.1 of Mastigoproctus giganteus. Classification (NCBI taxonomy): domain Eukaryota; kingdom Metazoa; phylum Arthropoda; class Arachnida; order Uropygi; family Thelyphonidae; genus Mastigoproctus; species Mastigoproctus giganteus. The sequence goes on from NC_143583.1 coordinate 170,610,332, forward strand.
CACTGCACTGTCCAGCGATGTCGACTGGCTTCACTTCCTTGGATTTTATGTGTTTCTTAACTAATAGCATAACCCCTCCTTCCTTCCTATCCTGTCTATCCTTTCTGTAGAGGTTGTACTCCCCAAATTCCAGTTCTGCATTCCTTATATCTGTGTGACACCACGTCTCTGATATCCCAACAATATCCGCCTTTGATGCTTTGAGCAATACCTCAAATTCATCAAATGTATTTACCAAACTCCTAGCATTGGTGTACATGTAAGTATATATGCAGCTGTTCTTTTTCTTAGCTACCCTAACACACCCCATGTGTTTACTTGTACCGCAATGACTCCCAGCAGTCTCTGAAATATCCTGCATCTTGTTTTCCAGGCTTCTGCTCATTTCAATAGAAGCAGTGCAAGAATCACTTTCACCTCTGCCAGTGGCTACTGTTAATCTATTAGTCCTTGTATACCCCCAAGCTAGCAGTTTTCCGACCCACCTAACACTTCCTTGATAGCATCAGCAAATATTCTTGCACCCTTTCTATTTAAGTGTATCCCATCCCTGTAGAAGCAGTCCCTTCTGTTAATAAGTACAGACCAGGCTGAAAAAAATTCTACCCCTTGAGCCTTGCAAAATCTTTCCAGGGCCAAATTGATCGACAAGGCTCTCATCATATACTCCCTCCTATCGTGTCTGGGCAGAATTGCAGACACTTTCAAATTCAATCCTAATTCACGGCTTTTTTTTTTCAACAGTGACTTGTACTTGTTAATTAATTCTGCCGGTCTCCTACTCTTAATATCATTAGTGCCAACGTGTACAACTATATCACCTTTTGTGCTCTTAAAAGATGATATCTAATCTACAACATCATCAATCTTTGCCCCTGGCAGACATACCCTGTTAGGTGCAGAGACATTTAGATACGTTCAAGTATACATCTCTTACTTTAGTTATCATAAATCCATTGTATATTGTCTTCCAGAAATTATAGAAATTTGTGAATGATCAATAAAATATTTACAATACAAAAGCTCTTTTATTTCATAATCAATATATACAAATCAAAACATCTAAAAGAAATGCGAAGGATGTTTCACATAAAACCATCTACCGCGCGTGACTTTTTTGTTTTATTTTATTGTTTTTTACAACTAGGGAAATATAATGGATACATTTTTTTTTCATGATAAAATTTTAATATTGCGAATAAAAAATGGCATAAAAATATTCCCCATATTACAAATAACGAATTATCACAAAACATTCCAGAATATAAAAACAAATATTACATAAAAAACAAACTGTTCTAGAAAAGGTACACAAAAATCACAGGTTACATGAAAAAAATTATTGCACAAATATTCAAGGAAATTTTATTCTAAAAATTGCCATATGCAATTTACTGAGCTATTATTATGGAGGAATGATTTGACATAACAATCCGAATCTAATTGAAGCAATGGTTTTCCATTTAGATATATGGTCATCATAATCTGCAACATGTTTAATTGTCAATATTATTCATTCATTTATTTATTAATTCACACAATATTCATTACGCTGAAAGCTCGCTCAGATTCAGCATTGCTAATCGCAATGGTTTCAAAGATATTTCTGGCTTTCCTAATTGAAAAGGGAATGTCACTCAATTTTAAAGATAAACTGTCTTCGACAAAATCTCTAAAATCATTAATTTTTATTTCATATTTTATCAGAAAACAAATTTCTTATTCGGATTTCAACGTCTTTCCACTGAGACGAAAGTTCTTTTATATTCCAAAATTTCCAGTAGCATATGTTTAAAATTTCTTTCAACAGTGTCATTATTTTCTTTATTTAATTTAAAATCAGTCTGTTGCATTAATAACTTATCCTTTAAGGATAAAACAATGCATTTAATAACTTGTCACAAGGTAATTTTACTGTTCTTACTTTCAATTTTGGTTCCTTCAAATTCTTTTCCCTTCGACATGCTCTCAATTTTAGCTTCCTAATTTCCTTCAGAATTTTTCAAATTAGCAATAGCATTGATAGTTCAAATAATTAATTTATCTGCTTTTACCATAGTGAATCTGTAAAGCTTTTGAAAGGTAAGAGAGCTCCTGCAGGATGTTGATCATTAGTGCTAAATGGTTAAGAAATTCCAGATTTGAAAGTTGATTTAATAATCCGGAATATAACTTCTGATTCGAATTGTTTGCACAATGCAGGATAATTCCCTTAACCCGCAATTACCATCTGCAAGCTACAAGCTGCTCATCGTAGCCCAAACAAATCTGCCAACATTTCATCTTCGTAAAGTTTATATAATATCTTAGTTGCCTCAATATCCCCACCTCTATGTTGCTACTGTCACTAGTTCTTCGAATATCGTGCAAAATGTCGGAATCACAAGGATATTCAGCTACTTTGACCACGTAAACAGAGACAGGAGAAATTTACTAGAAGGCTTGGATCACTCACTTCTCCGAAAAACATGCGCCCGTTTGTCGGAGTAAATGGGAACCACAACACAGCTTGGCCAGAGGCTATTATCCATGTTGGGAATCTTCTTAATCCTCTGACTGGCTATGGAAAGCATATTGACTAGCGCGACTTCTCAGTATGTGACTGCATAGGTTTTAATTACCTAAAGACCAGAGGTGAGAACAATGCATACAAAGTTGTCTCTCCTAATCCATTTGTTACATGGAAATTATTTTCATTCAACGGAAACTACTGTATTTTAAATGTAATTACCAAGAGGAATTGAAAAAAATTCGGTATAAAGAAGTTGGTTAAACAGAGGTCCGATGGTAATTAAATCAAAAATGAAGCAATTTTAAAATACATAACTGATCAATTGCACCATTAAAATGCTGGGAATGTGGCCCCACTCGCCCCACCGCAGTTTTGGCTCTGGATTCTCAATAATTGCATTCAGGATTTCATTTGTAAAATAAATGATAGACTCAACAATGGGCTCTCACGAGCCAACTATAGCTCACCACTGGGTGTGCACTAAGGTATCATTTTTAATATACAGCAAATTTAAGAAGAAAGCAAACAAAGTTTGAATTAGGCCATCGTAACTATAACATCTCATATTGTGGAATCTTTCACAACAAATTGCCTAGCCTTTCAATTTTGAATGACCTCATGACCTGCCACCAGTTCTTTTATATTCCTGGAAAAAGGGACCAGAGGCTTTTGCATTCCTGGCCAAATGCAACCAGTTGATATCTGAGATCAATCTTCTGTGAGAACTTATTAACTTATTTGGCATGATACATCACTACCTGCCACCCATTTGTAGAACACTGGGTTCAAGTCCCATGCGTAATTGGAGGAGTCTTTTAGGCCTCTTCAATCAAGGCTATAGTTAGTCAGTCTGAGAATGAGAGAGCAGGGGTTTCCCCCCCATGAGTTGTTCTGGGTTTTTTTTCACCTGCCCAACATGCAGATCAGCCTGAGAACGCACACATATACATGTGCAGATAAAAGAAATATGGATGATAAGTCCCGATTTACTTTTCACCACTAGGGAAAGATGCACATACAGACAAGACTACACGAGGCAATAGCACTATCCTCATCATCATCATCATCATCAGCCATTTTCAATCCACTGCAGGATGAAGGCCTCTCAAGCAACTTTCCAGTTCCTTCTGTTTTGAGCACTGGACATCCATTTACTACCCACAAACTCATGAATTTCATCTATCCATCTCCGCCTTTGTCTTCCAGGTTTTCTTCTAGCTCCTCTTGGGTACCATTCTGTTATTTTCTTAGTCCATCTGTCATCATGTCTTCGAGCTATGTGTCCTGCCCAAGACCATTTTAGTTCTTTAGTTTTGATAAGAATGTCCTTTACTTGAGTTTGTTGCCTAATCCATGTGTTTCTCTTCTTATCTAACAGTCTGATTCCCAATATGATTCGTTCCATTCTTCGCTGTGTAGTTCTCAGCTTCTCTTCCATTCTTTTGGTGAGTGCCCAAGTTTCACTTCCATAAGTCATGGTGGGGAGTATACATTGGTTCATTATTTTACGTTTCAGACAAACTGGGATATTGCTCTTCAGTATGTGACTATATTTCCTGAATGCTATCCACCCAAAATTTATTCTTCTCTTGACTTCCAGCCATTTATCATTATTACAGCTAATAACTTGTCCCAGATAAGTATATGACTCCACCTTTTCAATTACTGCTCCTTCAATCATTATTTCCCTTTCTGTGGCATACTTGTTCATCGTAAATGGTTTAGGTACTCTCCGTTCACATTGACTCCTTTCTGCGACCAGTCTAATCTTCTGAAAGCTTCCTCAAGGGCAGCAGTAAACAGCTTCGGAGATATTGTGTCTCCTTGTCGAACTCCTTTCTCAATTTTAAATTTCCTACTGTCTTTGTCTAGTCTAATAAAGGAGGTAGCACTCTCGTATATTTTCTTCAAAATCATAATATATGGGGTATCAATGCCTTGTCTTTCCAGTGCCCGAAACATTGCCTTATGCTGTATGGAGTCAAATGCCTTTTCATAATCCACAAATGCCAGGCATAATGGTGTTTTATATTCATTTGCTTTCTCCATTAGCTGTGATATTACGTGAAGGTGATCCATAGTTGAGAATCCTGTCCTAAAGCCAGCTTGCTCTTTCGGTTGATTCTCATCAAGTATTCTTTCTAATCTGTTAGTAATGACCCTTGTGAACAACTTGTAGATGTGGGATAACAAGCTAATTGGTCTATAATTTCCAATTTCTGATTTATCTCCTTTCTTATGCAGCAAAACTATGATTGCATTATTCCACTGCTTAGGCGTCACACCTTTTCTAATGCACTTTGTGAAGAGCCTTGCCAGTTTTTGTGTTATGTCTCTTCCTCCCAATTTTAACAACTCTACAGTAACTTCATCTTCCCCCGGGGCTTTCTGATTCTTCATTTTCTTCAATGCATGTTTTACTTCATCAGGAAGAATATTGGGTATGTCGTATGTGTTGCTACTTTGCAATCCATCTTCCCCACTGCTGGCATCATTCCCCTGCTCCTTGTATAATTCTCTATAGTAGTCTTCTGCTATTTGAATTATGCCTTCTCTGCTGTTTATAAGTACACCATCGCTATTCTTCAGTTTCAGTATCATTTGTCTTTCTGTATTACTGCTCATGGCTGCTGATTTAAATCCTTTGTTTTCCCTTAATGCTTGTTCTACTTTTCTTGTGTTAAATCTTCTTATGTCCTCTCTGAGTCTCTTTCTAATGGCTTTGCATAACTCAGTATACTCAATTTTCTCCCTGTCAGTGTTTTTCTTGCTTTTCATTTGTCGTCTTCGGTTCATCATGACAAGTGTTTCTTGACTAATTTTTTCTTCTTTGGATTTCTTTTTCCCTATAGGTTTCTTGGGCTTTATCACTTTCAAAAAGTTGTAATATTCCTCGTCGATATCTTGGTCCTCAGCAGTCTGCAGAAGCTCATACTTGTTCTTAAGTTCCAGTACATACTGCTTTTTCTCCTCTTCTGTTATCTCAAAGACCTTTGTATTATTTACTCGAGTCAGTTTTTTCCTTTCCTTTCCTACATCTATATCAAGGGTACATCTTACCATTCTGTGATCACTTCCAACATTTACCTTATTCAGGACGGTAACATCATTCACAATGTATCTTCTGTTAGTGAGGATGAAGTCGATTTCATTAGTAGTTAATCCATTTGGACTCTTCCATGTCCACTTTCTGTTCACCCTTTTCTTGAAAAAAGTGTTCATTACTGACAGTCCTTGAGATTCTGCAAATTCCACAACTCTTTCATTTCTTTCACCAATTCCAAAATTTCCTATAGTTCCCCTTTCTGCGCTGTTTTGTCTTTTTCCAACCTTAGCATTGAAGTCCCCCATAATAATAGTGTAGTGGGTTTTCTGCTCATCTAGAAGACTCTCAATTTCGGTGTACATTTCTTCAACCTCTTCATCATCATGGCTCGATGTTGGTGCATAAATCATTATAATCTTTAGCTTGTATCTCTTAGAAATCTTGAGTATTAGTCTTGACACTCTTGGTGATGTACTTTTGAATTCCAAAATGTTGTTTTTAAAATCTTTATGGACCAGATTTCCTATTGTCCTATTGTGTACTATCCTATTGTGTACCAACACTACAGGCTGTTGGAAGAAGTGTAATAGTATGGAGCATGTTTTCATGGCATATCCTTGGTCCTCTAATCTCACTGGAGGGCACCAACCTGATCTACAACAATCTGAACGTTGCCGTAGACCAGGTACACCCAGCAATGCTACACATTTACTGCTGTGGACAGGGAACACTTAAAATAGTTTGGCTAGGCAGAATCCTCAGATCTTAATGCCATTTGTGGGATGAACTGGAAATGCATGTTTGTCTGCACAATCCTCTGCCTCACTCCAGGAATGAGGAGTGTTTTGCAACATGAATAGTCCAATATTCCTTGTGCAACTTTTATACACACTGTGCTGACTGTACGCCATTTCACCTAAGAGCAGTGGCAGTGCACCTCCAGTTAATATTTTCAAAGCATATTAAATTATAATATGATTATAATCACAAATAAAATCATTTAATTTAGTTATATACTGCATTCATTAAATATAGTAATAAATTATTGTTCTAATAGTTTTAAAATAATAGTTAAACTTTTAATACCAATGGCTAGAATACTTAAAACATCACATTTTGATTTGAGTTGGCTTCCTCTACCATCTGCACATCTTTTATAGAGCAACTGCTACATTATTAATATTTTGTAATCACTTTATATTATGTGATTATAATTACATACAAAATCACTTCATGTGCAATGTACATAATATATAAACTGAGCCCAGTAATAACATCATTCTAACAGTTTTAAAATAACAGTTGGCACTTTTAATAAGAATGATTAAAATGCCCAACATAGGCAAGTGGTCGATTGTTTGTTTGTTTTTGTTATTTGGAGCATTAGCAACTAAGGCCATATTGCTCGGGGATATGCGGTGGTCATTCCCGACCTTTCCACATCCTCTGTATTTGGTGGTGACGGGCTCGAACCCCGGTCTAATCAAGAAGCGTGTGCTACGCACTGCTGCTCCTTCCCACCTGGCTACGGAGGCGCCGCAAGTGGTCGAGTGCAGTAATTCACACATTTGAGTGGATAGCAATCCTAGCACAAGTGAATCCTAAATATGGTTAATGATTGCATTCACTCTCAAAATAATTGTAAACTGCTCTGACCTAGTTATGTTAGAGTATAAACATGAACTTTTTTGTTGTTGCTGTTAGAGCATTTAACTCATAAATAATATAAAGGATGGAATACATATTAAGAACATGTAAAAATAAAGAATAAAGTTACAGTATGTGCAAATACAAACTCTAAAAAAGCAGACTAGATACTCTAGTGGGTAGGTTGTTTTTTTTTTTTTTTACATGAAGTTCTATACTAATGTGTAGTTCTAAACTTTTTAGATGAATATGTACAGTATAGTTCATGCAGTTCTAAAATTTCTTGAGATAAGTATTTTAAATGAGGAGGCACTTAACCCATGTGATGGTAACAAAATTTTAGTTTTACTGAAACATCCTACACAGCTGTTTTACAGCATCAAGATGTAAAACAGCTGTGTACCTTCTAGCATGTTTTAATTTCACTTTTACAATGTGCAAGAACCTTCAGCTCCCCACCACATGGCCTAAACAACAGTTCCCATACAGGACCCAAAATGCAGCCTATAAAGTTATAGTAAATTGAGTGTATTGGGTCAAGGGCTGTGTACCTTCAAGTACTTTTCAACAGAGCTAAAATTTTGTTAAAAACATGTAGGTTAAGTGTCTCTATATTTAAAATAATTTTAAAGCTCTTATTAATGTCCTTTAGTAATTACATTTAAAAAAAAGTCTTAATCATGGGTTGATTAGAAATGTAGTAGTAGTAGTAGTGGCATGTGATGCAAGAAAGCAAGTGTATGAGCTTATGCAGTATCACACAAAAAAAAAAAAAAAAAAAAATCACACCATTCCCTCCAAATGCCTGTCCAGTTCCTCCTTAAATTTATTCAACCTATCAACTTCCACAACGACAGATGGAAGTTTGTTCCAGCAATTAACCACCCGTTAAATGCTGGCTAAAGGCAAATTTCTGCACATCTATTCTACATCTGTCTTTTCTTAATTTGAATTTATGTCCCCTTAGGTTCGTAATCTGAACAAGTGGAAGGATCCCATCAGAATTCAACGTGCTCAACCCATTCAAGGCTTTATACACCTCAATCAGATCACCGGGCAGGTGCCTAGTCTCCAGCCACTGCAATTTGCAGAACTTAAGCCTCTCTTGGTAAGAGGATCCCTTCATTCCCCCTCACCAATCTTGCTGCCCTTCTCTGTACATGCTCAAGCAAATCTACATCCTTCCTAAAATGAGGCCTCCAGACCTGTATGCAGTACTCAAGGCGTGGCCTGACCATTGCCTTATACAGAGGGACAATCACCACCTTTTCCCTGCAAGCAAAATTCCTATATATTATTGACAAAACCCCATGACCTGCCCTGGCAGCCTGTCTGCATTGCTCAGAAAACTTCATATCTGACTGCACAATTACTCCCAGGTCTTTTTCATTTTCTACCATCTTAAGTGTAGTACCACACAGTTGGTACTTTTCTCTCGGGTTACTTCTACCCATATGCAGTACTTTGCATTTGTCAAGGTTAAACTTAAGTTGTCACTTCTTAGCCCATCTGCCCAAATTATCTAGATCCTGTTGCAGTAGCACACTGCCATTGCTGTCATTAACAACCCTGCCAACCTTTGTAACTACAAGCTTCGACATTAAGCCTGATATACCTTCATCAATATTATTGATAAATATACAAAACAACAGTGGACCCCACACTGAACCCTGTGGGACTCCACTAATAACATTAGTCCATGAAGAACAGCACCCATTGATTACCACCCTCTGTCTTTTCCCACTTAACCATCCTTTTATCCATTGTAGCAACTTACCCTTAATACCATTCTGCTCCAATTTGAAATCCAAATATATGATATCAAAATTATTTTTTGTATCCAGTTCCTTTGTACCCACATCATAATAACCAATCAAATTTGTCAGACAAGACTTTCCCTTAACAAACCCATGCTCTGTCTGAATTATTGCTGCAGTCTTGTCTATATGAGCCTGCAATGCATCTTTAACCAGTGATTCCATTATTTTACCCGGAACAGAAGTTAAACTAACTGGTCTGTAATTACTCGTGCCACTCTTCGTCCCCTCTGGGAATTGGGGATACATTTGCACATCTCCAGTCTGTGGGAACCTCCCCTGAGGTCCAAGGATGTTCTCATAATTATGGCTAAGAGTTTGCTTAGTTGCTTTGCCGCCTCCTTTAATATAACTCGATAGATCCCATCCACCCCAGGTACTTTTCTTATGTTTAACTTCAACAATTTCTCCTCCACTTTGCTCTCAGTTATTACAAAATCATTAAGTACCCTGCTACAATTTGATAACCTTTTGCCATTTTCAAACCTTAATAATTCCTCATGTGTGAATGTAGATGCAAAATACTCATTCAGTTTGTTTGCTATCTGAGAAGGATTAGCAACAGTCGAACCATCAATGTCAAGTGGACCAATCAGATTCATCCCCTTCCCTTTAGAGTTTATATAAGAAAAAAATCCTTGCTGTTTTTCTTAGCATCTTTTGCCAAAGATTTCTTGTAATCTGCCTTTGCCTGCTCTCCTTTGTGACCTGATTACAGACTAGCTTATATCTGCCATAGGCTTCCGAGTCGCTTGATAATTTATATGCATCCCATGCATTTTTCTTCTCTGTTAGGAGTCTCATTAGTTCATTTGATAACCATTTAGGCCTAAACCTTGAACAATATTTCTTAACAGATATGAAACTTTTAGTAGCATCCACAATTAATTCCTTGAATGCTTCCCACTTAGAATTTACTGTTGGTAACACCGTCAGTTGATTCCACTGTACAGAATTTAAAAACTGTCTGAGACCATGTACTCACCTTTACGGAAGCAAAAACCCTTTCCTTTATCCCTGATGGTAATTAAATCTTTAAGTAAATCCCACATAAGTACACTGTGATCACTGCCACCTAGTGGTTCCTTTATCTGCAAATTCTTAATACACGAATGATCGCTGCTGATAACCAGATCAAGAGTATTACTCTCTCTGGTTGCCTCTCGAACATACTGCTGCAGAAAACAATCATCCAATAAATCCACAAAAGTCTGACTAGTGCGTGTGAGTGACCAACCCACAAGTTCCAGTCAATATCTTTGAAATTAAAATTTCCCATTATAAGACATTCAGATTTATTTGCCCACTCTATTTCTCTGTACAATTGTTCATTGTACTCATTCGAGTCATTAGGCCTATAACACACTCCTACTCTTATTTTTGCTTTCGCAGTGCTTATGTCACATCAAACTGACCCAATAGTTCACTGTTCATCTATATCAACTGGGTGCCCTTCTTTTGATTTTATGTTTTTCTTAATTAACAGCATAACACTTCCTCCCTTCCTATCCTGTCTATCCTTTCTGTACACATTGTACTCCCCAAATTCCAGTTCTGCATTCCTTATATCTGTGTGACACCAGGTCTCTGCTATCCCAACAATATCCACCTTTGATGTCTTGACCAACACTTCAAATTCATCAAATTTATTTACTATACTTCTAGCATTGGTATACATGCAAGCATACATGCACCTATTCCTATTCCTAGTTACCCTAATGCATCCCGTATACCCACCTATTTCACGATGACTGCCATCCGTCCCTGAAACCCTCAATACCCCTCGCTCCAGGTCACTACTTATTCTAATAGAAGTTTGCAAGAATCACCTTCACCTCTGCCTGCGGCTACTGTTAAACTATTAGTTCTTGTATACCCCCAAGCTAGCAGTTTTCCGACCTAACACTGCCTCGATAGCATCAGCAAATATTCTTGCACCCTTTCTATTTAAGTGTATCCCATCCCTGTAGAAGCAGTCTCTCCTGTTAACAAGTACAGACCAGGCTGAAAAAAATTCTACACCTTGAGCCTTGCAAAATCTTTTCAGGGCTGAATCGATCAACAAGGCTTTCATCATATACTCCCTCCTATCGTGTCTGGGCAGAATTGCAGACACTTTCAAATTCAACCCTAATTCACGGCTTTTGTTCAACAGTGACCTGTACTTGTTAAGTAATTCTGCCAGTTTCCTACTCTTAATATCATTAGTGCCAACGTGTACAACTATATCACCTTTTGTGCTCTTAAAAGATGATATCCGCTCTACACCCTCATCAACCTTTGCCCTGGCAGACATACCCTGGTCCTGTACCACCTATCCTTTTTACAAAGCATGTTCCCCGTTTCCCTGACAATAGAGTCACCAACAACTACTAGTTCCTGTGGGACCAGTGTATTCTGCCTTGGGGGTTTCCCGCTGTGTCGTGCGATGACCAAGTTCAAGCTCTGGTGTTGATGTGGGCAGCTGAGAGCTTGATGGGCCCCTCAATTTAGATCTTTCGAGGGCATCCACCCTGTCCTTCAAGCTCTCATATAGGCCCATAACAAAGCTGAGTTGTCACCTGATTTCCTTACACTCCTTACATCGCACACACACACGACATCCCCCATGGCAATATCATGTTCTGTTCCAGAGAGTTCGGCAAACATTTCGCAAGTTGCACATTTTTTTTTAGGCTGTGATGCGTTGGAGAATCGCCCCCCTCAGTTCTCCTCCAAATCACAGCACTCCTATCACTTTGTGCCCATTGCTTTGCTGCTCTAGTCTGGGGCATGATATTTTAAATTAATAAGATCAATAAATTTAATTAATTAAATATCTATACTATGCTATCTAATAGAAACAGTGATGCATATTACACTATATAATTATACGTTGGAGCTACCTAGTTAACACAATTAAAAATTTGAATTCCCTACCACTCTATACAAAAACAATGGCTGCAAGGTTCGAACGAAATAATGGTTTTACGTATATTAAGTAATAATCTACAAAAACTCTTTATCTAAATTAAAAATAAAAATAACCAGCGTAACTGCTACGTTATAAAGTATAATATAAAATAACAATTAGGTAAATAAAAAGGCAAACACTTATCGCTTTTTCGGAGCCTGTAATTCACAACTGTAATTTTTAAAGAGAGTCAGCGCCCTCTCCTTAACTTAAAATGCATTTGCAATGTGAAAATACATATGTTCAATTCATGTAACTCAAAGGTTGTATGTATTGTGAGAAATGGGGTAATGCAGCAAGGGATGCTCTAATTTATTTGGTAAGTTAGGTGAATTAAAATGAGAAAAAAAAGAGCACACCATGTGTTTAATTTCCTAGCATGTCATGATGATGACAACTTGGAACATACTTATGCTAGAAAAGCAGGTTACAAACAGTTAAAAAAAAAAAAGGGAAAAAAATATATTTAAAAACAAATAAGTTTGAAAATACCTTTGTTGACAATCCTTTCAAGTGGTTGAGCAGATGAGGTTATTTCATCACAAGTGTCACTTTCTGGACTAAGTGTTTTTGGAGAATTGATGCAGCCTGCATTTTCTTCTATCATATTAAATTCACCTGGACGAGAAGTTTTATTTAAAATATAAATGATTTAAGAAAATACTCAATGTGCATAATGAAAAATTAATGAAAATTGGACATAAGAGGCAAAGTATGAATCTCTCACATTGTAAGGCAACTGCTACAAATTGCTGTAATATTACATCACTAAAAAACAACACAACTATCGAAGGTATAGCATTGCACATTTGTAACTGTCTTAATGTAGAGCAAACAGAATTGTCTATAATGTCAATGCATGATGCAAAATTAGACCTAGTTAATATTACAAGAAACTTCCAGACCATGCATTTTGTCTCATCACAGGGTTGACTTCCACTGATTCATCCACAAACAACTATTGGGGTTATCAACAGTGTACATTTGTTTCTGTTATCAGTCTTATGAGCTGCAGATCTTTCATGAAAATTCATGGCATGCAACTCTTTACATGAAATGTAACTTACAGGTTTCTCTGTGGCTGCTCGAAGGTCCACATTCAAATTCTCTAGAATCTGATGGTGTGATGAATTAAGTGTCATTTCAAGGTGCACTGGTTCCTTTAGTCACTTTAGTACTTTAAGTCTATCCGGTTGTTTCTTGAGCTCAATCAGCTGTGGATGTTGATTTCCTTAGCAAGATGCCAGTTCACTTGGAAACATTTAATTCCTGAGAAATAGCATACACAGACATTTTCCCACATAAAATCTTGCTATCATTCATTTTGAAACTTTTTGACACTTTCTGTGTGTGTCAAAGGATGCCATCAACATTTTGCATACTCAATCCATTGAAAGTCTTATTTTATAATACCTCAAGCAGGTCTCCCTGAAGGTGTCCAGTTTCTAGACAGTGCAATTTACTAAAATGGAATCTTTCTTGGTAAGAGTACCCTTTTGTTTTCCCACTAACCACTTTGCTTTTCTCTGCATTGTTCCAACAGATTCATTTGTTCTAAAATGAGGCACCCTGACCTGTATGCAGCCCTTATATGGGGCATACCTTTCCTTATACAGCTGAATAATTATCTCCTTACACCTGCTGGAAAAATTCCTGTATATCATAGACAAAACCCCATGAGCTGTCACAGCAGCCCATCTGCATTATTCAAACTTCATATTTGACTGTAAAATACTGTTTGCATTCTCTGTTTTAGTTTCTACTCCATTATGTCTTATTTTCTATAGTATCTCTCATAGTCATAGGTTACTCACTTAATACAGTGTCATAACCTGCCAGTAATATGTATGCTATGGTAAGTAAGTAAGTAAGTAAGGATACCGTTGTTCAGAGTTTTATATATACGCTTATGCTAAAATTCTCATTTTAACAATGACTTTTTTAAAGAGCACTCCATAGTTAAAGTAGAGAAATAGATTAAAGTTACACATTAACAGCTTCAATAAAACATGGATAAAATAACAATATTTCATATGGGAATAAAGTTTTCAGTTCATCAGTCTTCACTGCTTGGAATACAGTTCACAAAAACAGTTCATTTGAAGATATGAGCAGTGATTTAATAAACACCTCTGCTTATATCTTTAACAACAAAAACTTCCTTATCATCATCTACCACAGCACTCCATGATAAATCTCTGATATGGGTATGATCAAGTACTATCAACTCTATTGTACATAAACATCCACTAAAAAGTTCATATACAATTAAAGATGCATTTGAGAATGTATCTACATTCTGCACTATTACAAAATTCAGATTATTATTTTAATGGTATCAGAGTCTATTGATAAATATAATTAATATAATTTATATAATTTTATATAAGTTCAAGTGCTAATTTGCATGGTGTTGGCCTGAAAAACATGGCCCCCTTACATCCTCCATCCAAGTCTGGCTAACTACAGCCCAAGTAGTATTCAGTAAATCCAGTCCTCCTCAGTTGAAGTGGACATGAAAAATTCTTCTTTGTGTACTTTAGAACTTATCATTGACTTATAATTGTCCAATTTTTTTTTTTTTTTTTTTTTGCATTATAAACTGCACAGTATTCCTTTCCTGAAATTAAAATTACTTCTCAAATCTTTAACAAGTGAGACCTGCCTTGTCATCACTTTAGAAGTCCACAATCAATCTCTGTGGACTTCTAAAGTGATGACAAGTCCACAATGGTATCAGAGTCTATTGTTGAGGGTATGATCATGTACTGTCAACTCTATGATACATTCATTCAGGTCCAGAATATTCTTGCCCCTTTCCCTACATTCTGAACATTCTTATTTAAAAATTGACTGCAATGGTAAGCTTCCTTCCCTTTCAGCTGCTTGCTCCAATCCAGCCAGTAGCAGATTGATATCTTTCATAATAGGGCACATTCTCATTTAATAATTTATTCAATTTGCCTATAGAGGGCTCTCATCATACTTTAAAAGGCTGTTCACAGCCTTTTAAAGATTATGATATTGAGTTTTTTTTGTTTGTTTTTTTTTCAACTTAGGATTATAATTTATAGTAAACAAATACATTTGGGTACCTTAATTGCGCAAGTTTGCTTATTTTTGTATTTATCTAAATGTTTGAGGAGTTAAAAGCTTAATATACATTTTAGCACAAAAGTCACTTGGAAGCGTTATATTTATGCAGTTCCTTGCTGCATAAGTATAACTGCACAAGTATAACAGTTCAAGTTTTGTTTTTCCATAGAAAGTTTCTTTTTAATAGTGCTGGAGATAAATTTTATGTAATAATGAAAGCACAAGGGAAGAATGATCAGTCATTAGAGAGTGGTTTTTCACAATTTGAAAAAACATATTTTCTGGACTTGTTTCTTGAAAACTAATGCACATAACAAGCTTTAGTAAATTTAAACACTTTTAATTCTGTGAACGTACTGATGAAACTACATTAAGTATTTTGTTTACAAAACAACTACTGTTAATTGTATGCAAAAAAAAAAAAAAAAAAAAAGAACCATGAGTTCTTATATTTTGCACACAGGTAACAGTAGTTCCTTGCAGATACATTCATGTAGCTGAAAAGTGTTCAATTATAATTTCGCACACACACATATATATATAATTTTTATGAACACTCCAAACATGGAAGTATTAAAGACTAGTCTCAGTACCATGCATGGGTTGGCGGCTGAGAGACAGAAGATACTTATTGACATTAGACTTGAATTTCTGTAGACTATATTTTTTAGGAAATAAATGTGAAGGAAGGTTTCTGCAGAAAGTAGAACTAGATGAGATAAATGAGAAAGAGAAAAAGCTGGTTCAGTGAGTCTGTGTTGGGCAGTGCATGGATGGCGATTGGTTGTAGCATGAACTGGTTTGGATGACAGTGGAAATATCAGTTACTAATTCAGAAGAAAAGTGATCACGGAAGCTTCTATAGAAAAGGCAAGTAGCTGAAACAGAACGTCTGTGAAACAGAGAGAGAAGAAACTTTATAAGAGATGGGTCATTAATTAACCTGACTGCCATCTTTTATTAGCTACAATCTTGAGAGAGGTTTTATGTAGAGAAGGTTTAATTAGCTACAATCTTGAGAAAGGTAAGTTCAGGAACAATAGTTTCTTTTCTTTGATTAATAAGATAGAACAGTTTTAGAAGTTATCTAAGTTTCTGTGATTCACTGAAGATCACCATTAAAGGAGGAGTTAAAGAAGTTAGTATTAGCAGTAGCAATAATGAAAAATTATACAGCATCAGACATAAAAAAAAAAAAAAAAATCTTAAAAAATCACCTGTTTATCCCCTTGCCAATTTTGTTCTCTTCTCTTCTCTGCAATCATTCCAACAGATCAACCTCCTTCCTAAAATGATGTTTCCAGACCTGTATAGAATACTTAAGATGTAGCTTAATGATTGCCATATGCAATGGGATAATAAGATTCTTACTCCTGCTGGAAAATTTCCTGTTTATCCTTGACAAAACTCTGGGAGCTGTCCTAGCATTCTGACTGCACAATTACCCTCAGCCTTTTTCATTATCCACTACTCTGAGTCTGATACCACAAAGTTACTAAGCTAATCTGGGATTAGTGCTAACAGTGTGCAATACTCTACATATGCCAATGTTAAGTTTCAACTGCAACTTCTTAGCTGATCTGCCTAATTTTTCTAGATCTTGTTGCAGTAACATGCCATGATTACTGTCATTAACTACATAGCCATCCTCTGTATTGCCTGCAAACTTTGTAAGCTTGATATGCTTTCATCAATATCATTAATAAACACAGAAAATAATAATGGGGCCAGCACTGAAACTTGGTGGACTCCACTAATAACATTTGTCCAAGAAGAGCAGTGCCCATTGATAACAAATCACTATCTTCTCCCACTGAACTATCCTTTTATCCACAGCAGTAAGTTGTCCTTGATGCCACACTGCTCCAATCTGAACAGCGGTCTTTTATGTGAAACAGCATCAAAACTTTTCTTTCTGGTATATCATGTCAAAATAATTTTTTGCATCCAGTTCTTTTGGTATTGCATCATAGTATCCAATCAGATTCGTCAGACAAGATTACCCCTTAACAAACCCTTGCTGTGACTGCAGTACATTCCTGTATGAATGGTGTTGCATTACTTCATTAACCAGTGACTCCATTATTTTTCCTGAAACAGAAGTCAAGCTAATAGGTCTGTAATTATCCCATCATCATTTGATCTCTCTTTGTGAACTGGGAATACATTCTCACCTCTCCTGCCTACAGGATTCTCTCCTCATTCTAGGGATGTTCTCATAATTATGGCTAAAAGTTTGTTGACCTTGTTTACTGCACCTCCCTTCATATAATTAGATTGACCCCATCCACCCAAGATGGGGCTGTTTGTGCAAGGCAAGGTTTCTCAAACTTGGAAGATAGTGTGCTACCATTAGCAAAACTGTGAATAAGATTTCCAGTCAGCGGAAGAATGTTATTAACATACAAGAGAAATAGAATGGGAGAAATAACTGAATTTTGGAGAACACCAGCAGTAGTGGAGAAGTTAGAAGACAGAGCTATCTACTATCACTTACACTGAGCAGTGAGAGAGAAAATAATTGTAAAATTCCAACAGCAATCCATAAGATGGAAGCTGTTTAGAACAGTATTTCCTAAATAGTGCCTCTGCACATATGAAGGCAGTGCTCTGCAAGTCTTCAGAAATAAAAGTGAAAACTCCAATTATTAGAACTATGACATTACTATATACGCTCAGTGATTAATGAATTGTGACCACCCAATCCGTAATAGATTATGCTGCATAACTTTCAGTATAAGAAGTTGAACTTCATATGCTACAGCAGTGGTAATCTGCATCTGGCTGTGCAAGTCAAAGTGATAAAGTAGCAGTTATGGGACATAGTAAAGATATCATAGAGTTTCAAAAGGGCATGATTGTGCGAGCTCATGAGTTTGGTGTTTCCATATCGGAAACAGCATATCTTGTCAGTTGCTTAGGCCCACTGTGGTTAAGGTGTACAAAGAATTGTGTGAAACAGGTAAAACCACCTTCTGCTGAGAGAATAGTAAAGGATTATGCAAGGTGGATATTTGTGGCAAGAAATGGATGAAACACATTGTATAGGTTCAATAGTAGGTCACTGTGTGACAGTTCACATCGCAATACAATATGGGGAATGCAAGAACAATACTGCAAATGATGTGCTGCACACTCAGACGTATGGAGTTACACAGCAGGTGACCCAAAAGACACCTCTGCTTACTGCTGATCATTGTTGATGGTGAATGCTGTGGTGTCAACAACACGCTGATTGGACACTGGAGGATTGGAAATGACTTTGCTGGTTGGATGAGTCCAAATATCTGGTGTAACATGCTGATGGACACCTATGTAAGTGGTGCACGCAACAAGAGTCCATGGACTCATCGTACATGGTGCCCACCATCCAGGAGGTGTAGTGGTTGTAGTGGAGTATGGGGCATGTTTTGCTGGGATGAACTAGAACTTCTGGTGTGTATGGACCAATATTTCACTGGTGAGGTCTACTGGCAGCTCTTAGGAGACCATGTGCACCCTGCCAAGTTGCATTTTTTTTCTAGACTGGGATCTTCCAAGATGAAAATGTGCTATGTTATTGGGTCTGCGCTGTGCAAGAGTGGTTTGAGGAAAACAGTGAAGATATCACTCATCTTGATTGGCCTCCAAATTCTCTTGACCTCAATTCAATCGAACACTTGTGGAATGTTTGGGAATGGGAAATGAGGCATATGGATACACAACTGTCACCTATTCTGATACTGTGGAAAGCTGTGCAGTCAGTATGGCTGCAGATCCCTACAAACATCGAGCAGAGTCAATGCCTAGGTGAATAGTGACTGTTATCCGTGCAAACTCTGGCCCAATATGTTATCAGGTAGGTGGTCACAATTCAGTGATCACTGAGTGTATATATTTCAGTGTTAATAAATTGACTTCTATTTTTTTTCCTGGAAAAACTTTCATTCATATAAGTCAACCCCATTTTTACATTAATCTTTTGCATGTTTTGTAATGATGTATTATAGTAAAATCTGCATTAGAACTGCTGTGTTCTTTTTAATATCATTATTTCTACTCTCTCTTTTAATTGATTATATTGTGACACTATTACACTGCTCAGTAAACTGCGAAACTGTGGTTTTGTAGATTACTGGGAATATGCACAAGGTCATGAATGGAAAGTACAGGTGATGACATATCACTGCTCTTGACATGCATATGGGAAGCTTTGATTGTGGAACCCAGCCATTCCTTGTTGCCTGTTTACTAGTGTACCAAATTGGTTTCTTAGAACAATACCTCAATATGGATGTGCCCCGCTATAAGAAATTGACAATTACCAATACTGCTTTTCCAGAACTGGGATCTCTCTGTATTTCTGAGAGGGTCTGGTTCCTATTAAGAATAAGTACTCCCCTAACTGTTTGAAATTTTTGTGAAGCACTTTTTCAAAAAATGTGAAAATATGCCCACCAATGTCATATGAATTAGACATGATTTTTTTTCCATTCTAAAATCTGTAATACATATTTTAGACAAAACACATAAAAAAAGTAAACTGTGTTCTCTGGTTAGGTGGAGGTTTGATAAACAAAAACGCCTGAGTTTCTGGAAACAAAAATATTCTGCACTTGGCTGAGGCCAAACAAACTCACCAGTGGTGTAAAAAAAGCCCATAGGAATTACTGCATCCATCATTGACGGGATTTGAACCAGCCCTTTCCACGAGGTGTGGAAGGATGGTCATTATAACCCTGCAGGATAACATTTAAATATTGGTGTACTTAAATATTTAATTGTCTAGAACAGAAGAATAAACAGCAGAGAACACCATATGAACTACACCACATAGTAACATGACTAGATAGCTGAACCACTGATTGTTATAATCAACACTGATTGTTATTATCACTGATTTATCAGGATAACTGGGGCGGCAGCACTAAGGATTCCATCCATGTTCACAAGGGGCCTGGGATAATACAAGTAGTGTAAGAAGTAAAGTTCATTTTAAGCTTGTAACTGGAATTTATTTCATTTATATGTAAAGTGCATCGTTTTGTATTCTATTGATATTTAATAATCTGTGACCCTTCTTCATATGGAAATAATTAGGAAAGCACTTATAAAATATGTGAAAACATTAGCACCTCATTTAGCACTGGTTGTTGTTGTTGTTGTTAGATGCTTTATGGTGTAAGGCAGTGGTGTCACATGGCCCATGGGCCGGATATGGCAGGCAAATAATTTTTACTGCCTGTGCAGAAAATGAACTAAAACAGCATTTTAAATTTTGTTAATTATTTCAAGAACTGTGTACATTCAAAGCTAAAATAAGTGGAAATAAATGAATTTAAAAGACTGTGGTGCTTGTTGCGGCAAATATGTGAGAGTGTTGAAGTTACAAAGCCACATGTTGGTGTCATGAATTGTTTCTTTTATCTATGTTTTGTATTAAATATGCACAATCTATGTTTTGTATCAAATATGCACATACCAGACCAGAAGATATGAGGTGCTATCAAAATGTTCTGGGATTCCAATTATGGCATGCTTCATCTTGACCTTGGCGCCTGCACAAAAGTGTATGCACAGTACACTTCATTGAAAACACCTTAATTTTTCTCGAATCGCTCAGTGCGGCCTGCGAAAGAAATCTAACTTTCAATATGGTCTGGTGTGACTATTCATTATTCATGATTATTGAATTAGGTAGATTGACTACTCATCTACTAAATACAATTCATGATGCATTTAGTAGATAAAATAGAGGAGCCATGTATGAATTAATATAAGTTTTGGATATTTTACTCACAGCAAGAATATATTCATCTCCTTGATAACTTTACATGACCTCACCAATGCTAAATAAACACTACTTGGCCTACTTCCAGTCACTAGCTGAGTAGAAGCAATGAGGTTGTACATTAGCTTATCCTAGAGAGTAACCAATCAGTTTAATCCAGTGGAATATCTAGGGGCCAATCATTTTGTGATTTTACAAACTTATCTTATAAAATGTTTTAAAATACTTGCTGTAGTTTTGGTAATAAGTTCACATAGTTGAAAGTGTTTTCAGTTTTAATTTAATTATTGTATGTTTATACTAGTTATATTATGAAAACATAATGCCACATATGTTATCATTTTAAAGTCTTTGATGTGATATAACTTTGTCAAGATCAATATTGCTATTTTTGAGGTTTTTTTTTTTTTTTGGTTTTTAGGAGCATTAGCAACTAAGGCCATATTGCTCCGGGGATATGCGGTGGTCATTCCCTGACCTTTCTGCATCCTACGTATTTGGTAGATCACGGGCTCAAACCCCGGTCTAATCAAGAAGCGTGTGCTACGCGCTGCTGCTGCTCCTGCCCACATGGCTACGGAGGTGCCTTTGAGTCAATGAAACACATTTATAATGAACAGAATTTATGGGCAAGAATTATTAATAAATACAGGTATTTTGGCATAGGCAAGTACATGTATAAATTCATACAAAATTTAAATATATGGAACTTACAAAGGAATTTAAAGAGAAGTTATTTATAACTAGAAAAATACATGTAACTGCTTCTATCTATTTTTTTTTTTTGCAAGTTTCAATTTTTCATTCACGGTAAGTACAGTTACAAGTTGCACAGAGTCATACCTGATAATCTCATTTCCATATTTCCTCCTACTGATTTGGGACGAGGTTTTGGAGCAATGGGAGGAGGCTTTGGTTTAAGCCCTGGTGTTAATCTTCCACTTAAATCTCCCAACAATGGTGATCCTCCTAGTGGGAAGAAAGGGAGGGAAAAGAAAAAAGATAACCAAATAAATATCATACTTCATATTCAATTTCAGGTATAGCAAAACACCCACCCGCACAATTTAACTTGCAATTGAAAATGTCACATGGACAAGAATGGTCACAAAAACAATAGTTATAACTGGTCATATTTTAAACATTTAGGAAATAAAAATAAAACAAAGATAACAAAATATTTGGGTTGTGTAAAGTGTCTCTTGAGTGGAATTTACTCCCTCAAGTATATATTATGACATCTGTATAGCATTTAAACAATAATAAACAGATATCTTAAAAACAGACATGAACTGGAATAAAGGTAGTAACAAGTTTTAACATGATTCAAAGCCCATCAAATAATTACAAAGCTAATGGGAAAAATAGCATAAAGGCTTAATTTTCGGTACTCACCTCAATTGATCTGCTTTGTTATATGATGTTAAAGTGGAATAGGATTAAAGCTAATTAATAAATTTGGTTAAAATTAATAAATAGAGACAGAAACATTAAAAGATCTGTGATTAGTAGCCTAGGAAGAAGTGCACATCTTATTCCTGGTTGTTTTGTATAAAATATTAAAGTGAAGGTTAAACGTGGGCCAATAGTCAAAACAAGAGACTTTCATATAGACGTCTTCGGTTGGCAATGATAGATGTAAGGAGAATTAAGTATTTGAAGAGTCCTGATTTCCTTTGATGCATTGCAAAACACGTGGGAACCTCACACGTGACAGGTTCCAGGCAGGTGAAAGATTTGTTGGAAGTTTTGTGTTCAAAACAGTAAGATTAGTACAGTGGCGACACCATTATATAATGTCATATAGAAAGATTTTAATTGGATTTTAAAGTAATAATAGGAACAGCTGAATCGATTAGAAGGTTGTGATTATGGAGGTGAATGTGTTGAGTGAGTTCAGTGCTGGCATGATCAGTTTTGAAATTATTATAGTGGTAGTATAAGCGTGTGTTGGGAGTCTTTATTGTACCGTATTTTGCGGATGTGCTTCCGATATAGCATGTATTGCATCCTGGTTGACATTTAATTAGATGAACAATATTATTGATGTCGCATAATGGTGTGTTTCTTTATAGGCATTAAACATAATTTATTATACGAAGAAAATGTTAGAGTTATATTAGTGTTGGCAAATATTTGACAAAGTTGTAGAGCAAGTCTATAGTGGAAAGAGAGGACAGCACGTGTATTTTGTTTGTTATCACAGTTTGTGTTGTGATTATTAATTCTGTGTTCAGCAACGGAAATTACGTGATGAATTAGTTGTAAGGGATATTGTCTAACAATAAACTTCTCTGTGAGATATTGGAGTTCTGTGAGTAGATCATCATGTGAAGAACAGTATTTTATGGCATTGTGGATCTGATTATAAAGGATAGATTTTTTAATACTAAGTGGGTGATGCGATCAGAAATGTAGAAATCTTCTTCCTGGGTTACTTTTAATCACAGATCTTTTAGCGTTTCCGTCTCTATTAATTTTAACTAAATTTCTTAATCATTTTTAATCCTATTCCACTTTAACATCATATAGCAAGGCAGATCAATTGAGGTGAGTACCGAAAATTAAGCCCTTATGCTATTTCTCCCATTAGTCTAATTCTTATATGGTACTTTAAGAGATTCTATCAATCACCTCAATCATTACAAAGCTAAGTAAAGCTCTGTTATTTGATGGGCATATAAATTTTTTGTTTGCTTTACATAAAAATTATATGTAAAGCAATTCCATTCTCATTATGTAGGAGTATATTTGTCAAGCTTAAAAAAGGCACTTAAAACTTGGTTTACTATTGAATTTAAAATCTATATCTTTATCTGTACTAGGATTAACTCTAGCATAACATGTCCTCAAGCATATATCAATGCCACAATAAGCTATGATTCAAACAACTATCACTTCAGAATAGTTCAAATGAAACAGTTTTAACTATGATTTTATCCTACAAGACTCTTCTGCAAATTTTTTATAGCCTTTACTATGAATTTATCCTTCAGTATCACTGGAGTTTACCCTTGATGCTTTTATGAATAGTTCAGTTTTATGTTGTATAATCACATTTCAAATTGTACAAGAATATCAGCCCATACTGTTTCTTCAAAAATTCCACAGACTGTAATTTACTTTATGAGGCATAAACCATCCTCGTCACACAGAATATCCAATTTCCTTACTGATCAAAAATACCTAGGTTCCAGTTTCCAGCAAAGCTTCAAGCTTTGCTAGACACTGGAATCCAGCTGTAAGAGCCCAATAGAATCAAATGGAGAGAACTTTTCCTGTCGAGTAATGGAGCTATAAAGTTACATGATAAAAATCTACTTGACTAAAATTTGGCCCATTTTATACCTCACAGCATTGGGAATCTCCTTTACATCTACAATAGTTTCATCACTAGATGGATTCATGTAGCTGCCACAATTTGAATTTTGCAAAGCTGGTGATTTTGTAATTGTATGCAGGAGATTTTTTAAATCCAGACTTTCGATTTAAAGTTAATGCGAGAAAATAATGCTTCTATTAAATACTTAAAATTCGTCTTCACTTAAATTTCACTAACAACAATATATATGTTTCATGTTATGATATAGTAATAGGATTGTGTACTAGTAACAGAATAAGTTCATATAGTAGCACACGTAGGATTTTTGCTTGGATTGCCTGTTAGACAACACCAACCAGCATGATTTCTTGAAGGAAGGTAGTGTTATAGACTGTATCCCTCAGAAATGTTGTCAGTGTTTTTTTTTTTTTTTTAATTATTAAAATAGCTCTGCTGTCTAGATGTGGCTTTCAAGAGCAATTCCAAACTTTAGTCAGAAAGAGAGCTTTCTGATGTACTGCTATAAGAAGTTAAAATGCCAAGTTCTTTTCCTTCAGGAATTAATTAATTTTCAAAATTCCCTTTAGATAATGAACTGAATTTGGACATGGGTCAGTCCTTTATTTATTAGTGACTACTTGTTATTATTATTATTGTTGTTATTTAGGAGCATTAGCAACTAAGGCCATATTGCTCTGGGGATATGCGGTGGTTTCCACCGCATATCCCCAGAGCAATATGGCCAGAGTTTCCCTGACCTTTCCGCATTCTCTGTATTTGGCGGCTCACGGGCTCGAACCCCGGTCTAATCAAGAAGCATGTGCTACGCACTGCTGCTCCTGCCAACCTGGCTACGGAGGCGCCACTACTTGTTATACCTTTCCATTTGATACCTCTGATACGCACTCATAAAACTTTACTCACCACTTCTAACCTATTCTTAAATACATTGAGGAAAGACAGTTGTAGAATAAATGTGCAGAAGTTTGCCTTTAGCCAGCGGGTAGTCGATTGCTGGAACAGACTTCCATCTGTTGTTGTGGAAGTTGATAGCTTAAATAAATTTAAGGCTGAACTAGACAAACATTTGGAGTGACCGGATGGGTGAAATGGAAGGGTTTTTTTTTTTTTTTTTGGCTGATGCTCTATAACCTTGCTTTCTAGCCTCAACTAATGCTAATGCTACATTTGTCAGAGTTTTCTGCTGATCTGCCAGTTTAGTTAAATATAAACCCAAAAAGCTAATGTGTACACAAATGATCTAAAACCTTTTTTTCACTTCAGTGGCAAGCATTAATCGCCAGTGTAGTGAAATTAGTCAATGTCCAGAAAATATTTATCCACTTTTACAAGAAGGCATACAGCTCCCCCTTTTCAGATAAATTAATCAGATCATAAGGGCAGTCTATAATGACCAAGTGCTTAACCCCCTCTTGTAATATCCTTGGTACTTGGTGATATTGTAATACACATTAGTATACTAATGATATTTAGAAGAAATCCGAGGATTTTCTCAGGTCATGTGTTGAAAAATAGCCAAGAATTAGGACTGAAACTGTCTGCAATTCTGCTAAGGCACAATAAGAGGGAGTACACGATGAGAGCTCTGTCAATCAATTCAGTCTTGGAGAGACCATTCAAGGCTCATGGGGCAGAAATATTTTCAGCAGGGTCTGTGTTGTTAACAGTAGTGTGTTTCTACAGGGGTAGAATACACATAAATAGAAGAGGTGCAAGAATATTTGCTGATACTATCAAGGCAGTGTTAGGTGGGCCAGGAAACTGCTAGCTTTGGAGGAAACCCAGTCTAATAGAAATTGCATTTTCTTGTAACTCATGGGACAAGTAAATACGGCGGTGTGTTAGGATAAATAAGAGTGAAAACAGTTGCATAAATACTTACATGTACACTAATGTTAGCAGAATAGTAAATAAATATGTTGAATTAGAAGTATTGGTTAAGTGTCGATTCACTGATGATATTCTGGCTTATGGTCAAATTCAATGGAAAAGTTTGGTGAAACAAGCAGTTGCTCTTGACATCTCAAAGCCTTTCGATCGTGTTTGGCATAAAGGTCTTCTAAACAAGCTTCTATCTTATGGTTTGCCAACTGATTTTTGTAATTGGTTATCCGGTTTTCTCTCTGATCGCTCACTGAGGGTGATGGTAGATGGCTCTCTGTCTTCTAACTTCTCCACTAATGCTGGTGTCGCTCAAGATTCAGTTCTTTCCCCCAATCTTTTCCTCTTGTATATTAATGACCTTCTTCCACCGACAGGAAATCCTATCCAAAGTTTTGCTGATGATAGCATTGCATTCCACTTTCCATTTTGAAAAACCTTGCCGTGCTCAATCAGCTTCAACTTCTCGAATATCTGCTACCAATTCCTTAAATGCTGATCTCCAGGTAATTCTCCAGTGGGGCAAAGACAACTTAGTTGATTTCAATCCTTCTAAAACTCAGTCTGGTCTTATATCTCTCAAAAAGGATTCTTCTGCTCCTATGCTTAACTTTGGTGACACTCCAATTTCAAGGCTTCTAATCTTTCTTGGCACAAGCACATTACAAATATTGCTTTCTCTGCATCTAAAAAACTTGGTTTTCTCTTTCGCACTCGGCGTTACTTTTCTTCCAAACAGCTGTTCACTCTGTACAAATCGCAAATCCGCCCTAACATGGAATATTGTTCCCACATCTGGGATGGTGCCCCCAAAACCTCTCTCAGGCTTCTAGATTCCATTCAGAAGAGGGTAGTTAGGTTAATTAATGACTCCTCTTTAACAGAGTCTCTCCACTATCTGTCTCATAGCTGTTCTGTTTCTGCTGCTTGCCTTTTCTACAGATACTTCCATGGGAACTTCAAACTCAAAGAACCAACTTTTCATCTTCCTCATTTATTCATTCAACTGCCGTTTTCTGGAACAACCTTCCTTCATACGTATTTCCTGGAAATTACAGTCGTTCAAGTCTAATGTCAACAAATATCTTCTTTCGTCTTCTCAACCTCCAACCCAAGCACGGAACTAAGTACTATAGGTAGTAGTAGTAGTAGTAGTAGTGGCACATGATGCAAGAAAGCAAGTGTAGGAGCTTATGCAGCATCAGCCAAAAAAAAAAAAAAAAATCACACCATTCCCTCCAAATGACTGTCCAGTTCCTCCTTAAATTTATTTAACCTATCAACTTCCACAACGACAGATGGAAGTTTGTTCCAGCAATTAACCACCCGCTGGCTAAAGGCAAATTTCCGCACATCTATTCTACATCTGTCCTTTCTTAATTTGAACTTATGTCCCCGTAGGTTGGTAATCTGAACAAGTGGAAGGATCCCATCAGAATTCAGCGTGCTCAACCCATTCAAGGCCTTATAGACCTCAATTAGATCACCGCGCAGGTGCCTAGTCTCCAGCCACTGCAATTTGCAGAACTTAAGCCTCTCTTGGTAAGAGGATCCCTTCATTCCCCTCACCAATCGTCTTGCTCTTCCCTGTACACGCTCAAGCAAATCTACATCCTTCCTAAAATGAGGCCTCCAGACCTGTACGCAGTACTCAAGGCGTGGCCTGACCATTGCCTTATACAGAGGGACAATCACCTCCTTTTCCCTGCTAGCAAAATTCCTATATATCATTGACAAAACCCCATGACCCGCCCTAGCAGCCTGTCTGCACTGCTCAGAAAACTTCATATCTGACTGCACAATTACTCCCAGGTCTTTTTCATTTTCTACCACCTTAAGTGTAGTACCACACAGTTGGTACGTTTCTCTGGGGTTACTTCTACCCATATGCAGTACTTTGCATTTGTCAAGGTTGAACTTCAGTTGCCACTTCTTAGCCCATCTGCCCAAATTATCTAGATCCTGTTGCAGTAGCACACTGCCATTACTGTCATTAACAACCCTGCCAACCTTTGTGTCATCTGAAAACTTCGACATTAAGCCTGATATACCTTCATCAATATCATTGATAAATACACAAAACAACAGTGGACCCAACACCGAACCCTGTGGGACTCCACTAATAACATTAATCCACGAAGAGCAGCACCCATTGATTACCACCCTCTGTCTTCTCCCACTTAACCATCCTTTTATCCATTGTAGCAACTTACCCTTAATACCATTCTGCTCCAATTTGTACAGTAGTCTTCCATGCGCAACAGTGTCAAAAGCTTTCCTGAAATCCAAGTATATGATATCAAAATTATTTTTTGCATCCAGTTCCTTTGTGACCACATCATAATAACCAATCAAATTTGTCAGACAAGACTTTCATTTAACAAACCCATGCTGTGTTTGAATTATTGTTGCAGTCTTGTCTAGATGATCCTGCAATGCATCTTTAACCAGCGACTCCATTATTTTACCCGGAACAGAAGTTAAACTAACTGGTCTATAATTACTCGTGTCACCCTTCGATCCACCTTTGTGAATTGGGGACACATTTGCACATCTCCAGTCCGTGGGAACCTCCCCTGAGTCCAAGGATGCTCTCATAATTATGGCTAAGGGTTTGCTTAGTTGCTTTGCCGCCTCCTTTAAAATAACTGGATAGATCCCATCCACCCCAGGTGCCTTTCTTATGTTTAACTTCAACAATTTCTCCTCCACTTTGCTCTCAGTTATTACAAAATCATTAAGTACCCTGCTACAATTTGATAACCTTTTGCCATTTTCAAACCTTAATAATTCCTCATGTGTGAATGTAGATGCAAAATACTCATTCAGTTTGTTTGCTATCTGAGCAGGATTAGCAACAGTCGAACCATCAATGTCAAGTGGACCAATCAGATTATCCCCTTCCCTTTAGAGTTTATATAAGAAAAAAATCCTTGCTGTTTTTCTTAGCATCTTTTGCCAAAGATTTCTCGTAATCCGCCTTCGCCTGCTTAACCTCCTTTGTGACCTGATTACAGACTAGCTTATATCTGCCACAGGCTTCTGCGTCACCTGATAATTTATATGCATCCCATGCATTTTTCTTCTCTGTCACGAGTCTCATTAGTTCATTTGATAACCATTTAGGCCTAAACCTTGAACGATATTTCTTAATCGGTATATAAAGTCTAGTAGCTTCCACGATTAATTCTTTGAATGCTTCCCACTTAGAATTTACTGTTTGTAACATCGTCAGTTGATCCCACTGTACAGAATTTAAAAACTGTCTGAGACCACTGTACTCCTGCCATGGAATATTGTTCCCACATCTGGGGTGGTGCCCCCAAAACCTCTCTCAGGCTTCTTGATTCCATTCAGAAGCGGGCAGTTAGGTTAATTAATGATTCATCTCTAACAGAGTCTCTCCACTCGCTTTCTCATAGACGCACTGTTTCTGCTGCATGCCTCTTCTACAGATACTTCCATGGGCACTGTTCTTCTGAATTGGCTTCTATAATTCCCGCTCTCTCTTTCAAAACAGTCCGAACACTTGCCGCCACCAGCCAACATCCATTTACTGTCCAACTTCAGACCCACAGAACCAACTTTTCATCTTCCTCATTTATTCATTCAATTGCCGTTTTCTGGAACAACCTTCCTTCATACGTATTTCCTGAAAATTACAATCTACAGAAGTTCAAGTCCAATATCAACAAATATCTTCTTTCGTCTTCTCAACCTCCAACCCAAGCACGGTACTAAGTACTATAGGTTATAATACCTCTCGTGTTTGGGATTCTCATAAAAAAAAAAAAAAAAACTCCCCTTTACAGAAGCAAAAACCCTTTCCTTTACCCCTGACGGTAGTTACCTCTTTGAGTAAATCCCACTTCAGCACACTGTGATCACTGCCACCTAGTGGTTCTTTTATCTGCAAATTCTTAATACACGAATGATCACTGCTGATAACCAGATCAAGAGTATTACTTTCTCTGGTTGCCTCTCGAACATGCTGCTGCAGAAAACAATCATCCAATAAATCCACAAAAGTCTGACTAGTGTGTGAGTGACCAACCCACAAGTTCCAGTCAATATCTGGGAAGTTAAAATCCCCCATTATAAGACATTCTGATTTACTGGCCCACTCTATTTCTCTGTACAATTGTTCATTGTACTCATTCAAGTCATTAGGCCTATAACACACTCCTACTCTTATTTTTCCTTTCGCAGTGCTTATCTCACACCAAACTGACTCAACAGAGCACAGTTCATTTATATTAACTGGGTGCACTTCCTTTGATTTTATGTTTTTCTTAATTAACAGCATAACACCCCCTCCCTTTCTGTCCTGTCTATCCTTTCTGTACACATTGTACTCCCCAAATTCCAGTTCTACATTCCTTATATCTTTGTGACACCACGTCTCTGCTATCCCAACAATATCCACCTTTGATGTCTTGACCAACACTTCAAATTCATCAAATTTATTTACTATATGTCTAGCATTGGTATACATGCAAGCATACATGCT
The DNA here is from genome assembly GCF_048544385.1 of Mastigoproctus giganteus. Classification (NCBI taxonomy): domain Eukaryota; kingdom Metazoa; phylum Arthropoda; class Arachnida; order Uropygi; family Thelyphonidae; genus Mastigoproctus; species Mastigoproctus giganteus. Next base: position 170,640,907 of record NC_143583.1, read on the forward strand.
CCTATGCCTATTCCTTGTTACCCTAACACATCCCATATACCCAACTATTCCATGATGACTGCCATCCGTCCCTGAAACCCCCAACACCCCTCGCTCCAGGTCGCTTCTTATTCTAATAGAAGTTGTGCAAGAATCACCTTCACCTCTGCCTGCGGTTACTGTTAAACTATTAGTCTTTGTATCCCCCCAAACTAGCAGTTTTCCGACCCACCTAACACTGCCTCGATAGCATCAGCAAATATTCTTGCACCCTTTCTATTTAAGTATATCCCATTAAGTGTATCCCATCCCTGTAGAAGCAATCTCTCCTGTTAACAAGTACAGTCCAGGCAGAAAAAATTCTACCCCTTGAGCCTTGCACAATCTTTCCAGGGCCGAATTGATTGACAAGGCTCTCATCATGTACTCCCTCCTATCGTGTCTGGGCAGAATTGCAGACACTTTCAAATTCAACCCTATTTCACGGCTTTTGTTCAACAGTGACCTGTACTTGTTGAGTAATTTCGCCGGTCTCCTACTCTTAATATCATTAGTGCCAACGTGTACAACTATATCACCTTTTGTGCCCTTGAAAGATGATATCCGCTCTACAACGTCATCAACCTTTGCCCCTGGCAGACATACCCTGGTCCTGTTCCACCTATCCTTTTTACAAAGGATGTTCCCCGTTTCCTCTTGTATTTGGGGTTTTCAAAAGAAAAAAAAAAAAACACACCTCAATTAGATCACTTCGCAGGTGTCTAGTTTTTATATGGGACAACTTGCAGAACTTAAGCTTCTCTTGGTAAGCTCACCCCTTTGTTCCTCTCACCGATCTTGCCCCTCTCATTACTTGTTCTAGCAACTCTACATACTTCCTAAAATTAGGCCTCCAGACCTGTAAGCAGTACTCAAGGTGTGGCCTGATCATTGACTTATACAAAGGTATAATCACCTCTTTGTCTCTGCTAGAAAAATTCTTATATATTACTGACAAAACTCCGTGACCTGCTCTGGCAGCCCGTCTGCACTGCTCATATCCGAAAGCAAAATTACCCACAGGCCTTTTTCATTCTCCACTACCCTGATTTTAGTATCACCCAGTTGGTATTGTTTCTTTTGGGTTAATGCTACCAATAAGCAGTCCTTTGTATCTATCAATATTAAACTTCAGTTGCCACTTCTCAGCATATCTGCCTAACTTTTCTAGATCTCGTTGCAGTAGCATACTGTCTTTACTATCATTAACAACCTTGCCACCCTTTGTATCATCTGCAAACTGGGACATTAAGCCTGATATACCTTTATCGATATCATTAATAAATACGCAAAACAACAATGCGTCCAGCACCGAATCCTGGGGGACTCCACTAATAACATTAATCCACGTACAGCAGTGTCCATTTATTACCACTCTCTGTCTTTTTCCCACAAAACCATCCCTTTATCCATTGCAGCAACTTGCACTTAATGCCATACTGCTCCAATTTGTACAGCAGTCTTCCATATGCAACAGTATTAAAAGCTTTCCTGAAATCCAAGTACATGATATCAAAGTTATTTTTTTGCAACCAGTTCCTGTGTGAGCACCCATTGAAATTGGTCAAACAAGACTTCCCCTTAACAAACCTATGCTGTGTCTGAACTATTATTATTAGTCTTATATAGATGATCCTGCATCACTTCTTTAACCATTGATTCCATTATTTTTCCCTGAACAGAAGATAAACTAACAGGTCCATAATTATTTGTGTCACCCTTTGTGAATTGGGATACATTTGCACTTCTCCAGTTCATGGGGATCTCTCCTGAATCAAAGGATGCTCTCATAATTATGGCTAAGGGTTTGCTTACTTCCCTTGCTGCCTCCTTCAATATAACTGGACAGATTCCATCTGCCCAGGGGTGCCTTTTTGTTTAACTTCAACAATTTCTTCTCCAATTTGCTCTCTGTTTTTACAAAATCATCTAGCTGCCTGTTAAAGTTTGGTAATCTTCTGTCCGACCCTTCCTTATAGAATTCCTCATGTGTGAAGGGAGATGCAAAATACTCATTCAGTTTATCAGCTACCTGAGCACAATCATCAATAGTCAACCCATCTATGTTGTGCTCCAATCTGATTCATCCCCTTCCTTCTAGACTTTACATAAGTAAAGAACTCTGCTGTTTTTCTTTGTATCCTTTGCCAAACATTTCGCGTAATCTGCCTTTGCCTGCCTATCCTCTTTGTGAATTGATTACAAACTAGTTTATACCTACCAGAGGCTTCTGTGTCACCTGATACTTTATATACATCCCATTCATTCTTGTTCTCTGCCACGAGCCTCATTAATTCATCTGACATCCGTTTAGGCCTAAACGTTGAACAGTACTTCTTAGTTGGAATGAAAAGCCTAGATGCTTCCAAGAATAATTCCTTGAAAGCTTCTCATTTAGAATTCACTGTTTTTAACATCATCAGTTGATCCCACTATATAGAATTTAAAAACTATCTGAGACCCCTGTAGTCACCTTTAAAAAAACAATAGCACTTCCCTTTAGCTTTGATGGTAGCGTCTTTAAGTAAATCCTGCATCAGTAGACTGTGATCACTGTCATCTAGTGGTTCCTTTATCTGCAAATTGCTAATACAGGAATCAGTAATGCTGATAATCAGATCAAGAGTATTACTCTTTCTGTGTGCTCCTCGAATATGTTGCTGTAGAAAACAATCTTCCAATAAATCCATAAAAGTCATACTAGTATGCGATGGCTAACCCACAAGTTCCAGTCAATATCTGGAGAGTTAAAATCCCTCATTATAAGACATTCTGATTTACTGGCCCGCTCTATTTCTCTGCACAATTGTTCATTGTACTCATCAGAGTCATTAGGCCTGTAACACACTCGTAATCTTATTTTCCCTTCCCCAGTATTTATGTCACACCAAACTGACTCAACACTGCACTGTCTACCCTGGATGCACTTCCTTAGATTTTATGCATTTTTTAACTAACAGCATAACCCCTCTTCCCTTCCTGTATAAATTGTACTCCCCAAATTCCATTTCTGCACTGCTTATATCTTTTTTTTTTTTTTTTTTTTATGAAAACCCCACACATGAGAGGTATTAAAACCTATAGTACTTAGTACCATGTTTGGGTTGGAGGTTGAGAAGACGAAAGAAGATATTTATTGACATTAGACTTGAATGACTGTAATTTCCAGGAAATACGTATGAAGGAAGGTTATTCCAGAAAAAAGGCAGTTGAATGAATAAACGAGGAAGATGAAAAGTTGTTTCTGTGAGTTTGCAGTTGGTCAGTAAATGGATGCTGGCTGGTGGCGGCACGTGTTCGGACTGTTTTGAAAGAGAGAGTGGAAATTATAGAAGCCAATTCAGAAGTACAGCGCCCATGGAAGTATCTGTAGTAAAGGCATTCAGCAGAAACAGTATGTCTAAGAGACAGCGGGTGGACAGACTCTGTTAGAGAGGAGTCATTAATTAACCTAACTGCCCTCTGCTGAATGGAATCTAGAAGCCTTATGAGGTTTTGGGGACACCACTCCACATGTGGGAACAATATTCCATGGTAGGGTGGATTTATGTTTTGTACAGAGTGAATAGCTGTTTGGAAGAAAAGTAATGCCGAGAGCGAAAGAGAAAACCAAGTTTTTCAGATGCAGAGGAAGCAATATTTGTAATAAGTTTGTGCCAAGACAGATTAGAATTCAGGGGAATCCCCAAAAGAGATATATCATTTTGCCTAGAAATCGGATTGACAACAAAGATAAGCATAGGAGCAGAAGAATCCTTTTTGCGAGATATAAGTTTTAGAAGGATTGAAATCAACTAAGTTTTCTTTTCCACACCGGAGAATTACCTGCAGATCAGCATTTAAGGAATTGGTAGGGGATATTCGAGAAGTTGAAGCTGATTGAGCAGGGCAAGGTTTCTGAAAATGGAAAGTGGAATGCAATGTGCTATCATCGGAAAAATTATGGATAAGTTTTCCAGTCAATGGAAGAAGGTCATTAATATACAAGAGGAAAAGAGTGGGGGTAAAGAACTGAACCTTGGGTGACGCCAGCATTAGTGGAGAAGTTAGAAGACAGAGAGCCATCTACCATCGCCCTCAGTGAGCGATCAGAGAGAAAACTGGATAACCAATTACAAAATAAAGTTGGCAAACCAAAAGATGGAAGCTTGTTTAGAAGACCTGTATGCCAAACACAATCGAAAGCCTTTGAGATGTCAAGAGCAACTACTGGCATTTAAACTTTTCCATTGAACTTGTCCATAAATGGGTAACATAAGCCCGAACATCACCAGTGGATTGACACTGACGGAATCCATACTGGCGATTGTTGATCAGACAGAAGGTTTCTAGGTAGTTTAAGAGTTGGTGGTTAATTGATTTCTCCATTACTTTAGAAAGAATAGAAGTAACTGCATTGGGGCGATAATTAGTTGGGAGGGATTTGTCATCCTTTTTTTAGGAACTGGCTGGATATGAGCAAATTTCCAAGCAGAAGGAAAAACACCTTTGGAATAAGAAAGTGAAAAAAGGCGTCAAAGAATAGGAGTAAGTTCAGGAGCACAGATTTTGAGAACTAGTGGAGAAATATCATCAGGATCTGGAGCTTTCTTAGTATCAAGATTTGTCAAAATCCCTGACGGAAGACCTCAGGAGGCATTGAATGGAGCGTGTTGGGAATGGTGGGAGGTGTTTTAACAAGATCATTAATACATGAGTTGGAAGAAAAATAGGATGCTAGCAGGTCGGCTTTATCCTTGGCTGAAGTGAAAACAGAACCATCTGGTTTTTACAGGGTGGGAGCAGAGATGGGCAAAAGTTGCGGCCAACAGCTTTGGCAAGAGACCAGAATGCTCGGCTACCATTAGGGCAAGAAGTAAGTTTTCTACTCCTAGCCTGTTCAAACTCTAGTTTGGACTGATTAATAACTGCTTTACAATTGTTGCGAGCTTTGGTGTAGGGAGAAAATGAAACTGAAGAATTAGAAACAAGCCAATTACGATATGCAACATTCTTCTCTTGAACAGCCTTAGCACATTTATTGGAAAACCAAGGTTTAGATAAAGGACGAGATTTTAAAGTGGGGTGTGGGATAAAGGATTCCATTCCTGCAAGAATAATTTCACTGACACGATCTGAGCAAACGTTGACATCAGAAGTTTTGAAACAGTAATCCGACTAAAGAAAAGAAATCTCGCAAGTCATCCCATTTTGTATTCTTGTAATGCCAACAATACAAGGTTGGGAATAGCCATGAGATAAAATGCTACATTGGAGAAGAGACAATCACCAAGTTGTGATCTGAAGTGCTTAAAGGACCACTAACTTCGACCATGTACTTAGAAGGGTTGTTTGTGAGAAAAAGATCAAGTGTGTTGGCTGTATGGTTACGATTGTCCGGTAATCTTGTAGATAAATGAACAATCTGTGCAAGGTCATTAGAGTTGCAAAAGCCTCAGCATCTCAAACAGCTGGGTCAGTGTGACTAGAAAACAGAAACCAGCTGGGGTTGTGAACATTAAATCACCAAGGAAAATTACCTCACTGTTAGGAAAGTTGGACTGGAGAAAATCAATTTACAAAGAGAGGAAGTCAAACAGCTCCAAGTGATTAGTGGAGTTGGGAGAACGATAGAGACAACAGATGAATTTGATACAATGAGGTAGAGAGATTTTAAGCCAGAGAAGAAGATTGAAGAGAGGTGATTCCAAATTACCAATTCTCAGACAGGGAATATCGGAAAGGACATATGTACAAGTATCCTTTGAGGCGAAAGGAATCATATAGTGAATAATTTGGGTAGCTGAGATGAGCAATAGTTGAATTAACCGATAATTGGGATTCCGTCAGAAAAATTACATGGGGTTTGGCAGACTGCAAGTGGAAAAGGATATCGTTGAGATTAGAATTGAGACCACATATATTTGTGAAATGAACTAGGAAGTGTTTGGGAGGTGTAGATCTTTTTGCAGATAAGCTTACTCTATTAGTTTGACAATTCATGGTGTATTCAATAGTAATAAAAAGTGGGGGGGGGACGTGCTGTATGAAGTAATAACATTTTTGGATATGGCGTACACATGGTAAGAATATACCCAGATCCTTGACATAACGTAGCCTTGACAATGCTCCCTGCATACACACTACTCGGACTCCCTCCAGTCACTATCTGGCAGAGTAGAGGTAGCAAGATTATACACTAGCTGATCCGGAAGCTTCCTAAAGAGTTACCAATAGGTTCGGTCCAGTGTATTAACTAGCAGCCTTCCTGCGAACATCGTTTTAAAGCTGTACCCTCAAAATATAAGGAAGACTGATCTCACCATGATGTTCATCATAACCTGAAAAGTCACCAGTCATACTGCATGATGGAAGAGATGGGGAAGGGCTGACCAGAACTTAGCTGTGAAGGCTTAACATGGGTTCCATTTCAAGCTTCCAATAAGCAAAGTGGTGGTATTTCACTGGTTGATGAGAGTCATCTACCACCTAGTATTGTCTAGTAACACAGAGGAGCGGCATTCTTCTTCTTTGTGGTGTGGGTGCTATACCTTGACCTCTGCTTACGTTGGTTCACACCTGGGTGGTCACCCACAGTGTGCTTGTGCATGGAGGTTATACTCAGGATTACTAACAGTCCCACCATCGTGAAGGTGCAAGCAGAGGATTTGGCTGTCAGAGATTGTTTTGGACTTCACCAAAATTGGGTCCATTTGACTTGAATGTCACCCGAATATTGGTTCCATCAGCATTTTAGACTCCCAGGTAGCAAGTACAGCTTATCTGGCATACCTGAGAGAATGTCTGTGAAAACCTCAAGGACCAAATGTCTGTGAAAACCTCATTCTCTCATGGTGTGATACCATGTCTCTGATATCCTAACAATATCTGCCTTTGATGCTTTGATGAGGACTTCAAATTCATCAAATTTATTTACTATTCTTCTAGCATAGGTATACATGCATCTGTTCTTACTCTTAGTTACCCTAACACAGCCCTGTATTTATTTGTTCCATGATAACTTTCAGTAACTCTCGAAGTCCCCAGTAACTTGCTCTCTAGGCTGCTGTTCATTACAATAGAAGCAGAGCAAGACACTTTTGCCTATGCCTGTGGGTACTGTTAATCTTTTAGTCTGTGAATTCCCCAAGCTAGCAGCTTTCCGATCCACCTAACACTGCCTCGATAGCATCAGCAAATATTCTTGCACCCTTTCTATTTAGGCGTATCCCATCCCTGTAGAAGCAGTCTCCCTTGTTAGCAAGCACAGACCATGCTGAAAAAAATTCTACCCCATGAGTCTTGCACAATCTCTCCATTGCCAAATTAATTGACAAGGCTCTCATCATATACTTCCTCCTCAGCAGAATTGCAGACACTTTCAAATTCAACCCTATCTCGCAACTTTTTTCAACATTGACTTGTACTTGTTAAGTAAATCTGCAGATCTCTTACTCTTAAAGTTATTAGTGCTAATGTGTACAACAATATCACCTTTTGTGCCCTTAAAAGATGATATTTGATCTACAAAGTCATCAACTTTTGCCCCTGGCAGACATATTCTGGTCTTGTTCCACTTATCCTTTTTGCATAATATATTCCATGTCTCCCTGACAATAGGTGCCTCCGTAGCCAGGTGGGAAGGAGCAGCAGTGCGTAGCACACGCTTCTTGATTAGACCGGGTTTCGAACCCATCACCAACAAATACGGAGGTTGCGGAAAGGTCAGGGAATGACCGCCGCATATCTCGGAGCAATATGGCCTTAGTTGCTAATGCTCCTAAAAAAAAAAAAAAAAAAAAAAACCAAAAACCAAATCTCCCTCACAATAGTCACCAACAATAACTAGTTCGTGTGGGACCAGCACATTCTACCTTGAATATTGCCGCTGTGTTGCCTGATGCACAGGAATGAGCTCTGGCGTTGAGTTAGGCAGCTGAGAGATTGATGGGCCCCTCATAGTAATTTCTTCGAGAGCATATACCCTACACTTCAAACTCTCATAGACGCCCATCAGAACGTTGAGTTGGCACCTAATTTCTTCACTGTCTCTGCACCTAGCAGACAGAAAGACATCCTCCTTGGCTAAATAGTGTGCGTCCTTGACAGGTCTTAAGCAGTTCACATTTTGCACATTTTTCAGACTGTGATGTGTTGGAGAATCGCCTCCTTCGGTTCTCCTCTGAGCCACAGCATTCTGGCTAATCTGTGAATGTTGCTTTGCTGCTGTAGTCTGGGTCATGATTCCATTTAAGTACAATTTAATTAACAATGAAATTTAATAAGATTAATAAATTTTACTGATTAATTGATAATACTATACTAAGCTAACATATTTTTAATACAGTGCTATGTGTTTCGCTATCTAGTTTTACATTAACCCTTATGCTATCTAGTTAGTGATATCTGTTACGCTATTCCGTATCGTATAACAATGCTGGCAAGTTACGAACGGACACTTAGTATTAACTTTCAAAATCACTATCTAAATTCAAAATAAACCAAGGAGCTTGACCAGGACTATAGACTATAAGTTACTTATAGAAAATAATTAAATATAACAATTAAGTCGACAAAATGGCTAAATATAATTAAAAACTTAGTGTTCGCTGAAGCTGAAAAATCTTGTTCAACCTGTGGATTCGTATTAATGGCAAAAATTAAATTTCAAGTATTGAGAGTGTTATGTAGGGATACCATTACTGAGATACTCCAAAAGTTGTCACCTGAAGAAGCCATTCAGTGTTATGTACTTGCAGTTTCTGCTAGGAGATCCCCAGATCTTAAGTATTGGACATTTTTTAGTGATTTGGAGAAAGCATTTGGGCAAAGTTCTTATGGATATTTTTGAAATGAGGAAAGGTGGCAGTTTCCTTATTGTTTACTCAGTAGTTGTGTGAATAATCAGTGTAGAGAAGTGAAAACTGACTCACTATGAAGTGTCAATGTTTGTTTTTGTCTCTTTTTGAGTACTGTGTCTATATCTTCAATTTTACCGACTAGCTAGAACCACATTTGCAGGTCTGCTAGGTGACAAATTTATATCAATTAGTTTTGTTCCTTTTTTTTTTTTTTTTTTGGGAGTGAGTGCTTTTTCTCCTAGATTTCCAGCTGGTTATGTGGAGGCAGAAGCAATGCTACCTTCACCAAGTGGTAGTATAAGTTAATGTGTTAGTTTTATTAGTAGAGTTGAGAAACAAAATGAAACAACGAAAAAAAAAAAAGAAAAAAAAAAGGGCGTTACTTTCATCTCGAGGAACTTTATAATTAATAAAATATTAACTATAAAATACTAACTCAAAAAGAACTGTCTCTTTTTCACAAGAATTATGTTGCTTTGAAACTGCTTTGGTATCACCTGATGGCTAACACTTACCACTTGAGGACAGGGGGAATCAGGAGCAATGCCATAAAGTGGCGAAGTGGATAGGTTGGCATTCATTATTCTAGAAACAGCAATAGCCCAAAACTGCCTGGAATGTACACTGACATTCTGTGCAATTTTGCTCTTCCTACACTGTGGCAACAGTAGGGGGGGCTACGTTCTATTTTTGCATGACAAAGTCATATTGCATAGCCTGTAATGAGTTGTTTTGGGCACATAAAAGGTTTATTGGTTTTCCCATAGCCTGAAAAATAATCCCACTGTGCATCTTTGGGATGAATAGAATATTAACCTTGGATCAGGCCAACATTTTTTAATCATTAGCTGAATTAGCTTTGTTGCTGTGTTCAAGGAGAACTGGGCCAAAATATTGCTTTCCTGTTGTTAAACATTAGTTTGGAGTCTAATGATGAGGGTACAACATAATCAAGGCCAAAAGTGGACTTGCACATTAAAAAATACTGGAACAATGAAAGGTCTTTTGACACATGGTGCACAGTTACTTTTTTTGCAATTTTATGTGTGTGTACAAGATTTGATAAAAACATTTGGTGAATGTTTGAAAAAAATTATAATTTTTTATTATAATTATTTTAAATAAATATATGCACAAGGCATAATAATACTTTAAGAGTTTGGTATCTATATAATATCGGTGTTTAGATACACCATAGATAATTCTTAAGAAACTACAAAGTAGTTGTGGTAGGCATCATTTGCTTTTTCTCATATTGTGCTCTGCCTTCACGACGAGTTGCCATGATATTGCACTACTTCGAATAAGTAACGCTTCACTAATAGCGAAGACTATTGTTACTTATTCTCGGTTGAGTACCACCACCCACTCGGTTGAGTACCACCATGGGTGGTGGTACTCAACCGAGAATAAGTAACAATAGTCTTCGCTATTAGTGAAGCGTTACTTATTCGAAGTAGTGCAATATCATGGCAACTCGTCGTGAAGGCAGAGCACAATATGAGAAAAAGCAAATGATGCCTACCACAACTACTTTGTAGTTTCTTAAGAGTTATCTATGGTGTATCTAAACACCGATATTATAATTATTTCAATTCAATAATTTATTCTACTAATTCAATAATTTATTCAATGATAAATTTACACTGTTAATATTCTATGATATAATCTTCTTCTGCACCCGCCAAGCTTACTGTTGAACAAAATATTTTTCATAATCTTTTGTGAATGCCTTTAAGCAGTCTTTCAGGTTTGATTTGATTTCTTGAATTGACTCAAACTGTTTTCCTTTTATGTTTTCCTTCCATATCCTATACAAGCTGTATAGGATATGGAAGTAGATGGCCATTATGGGTAGTTATTCTTACTGGGGGAGACAAGAAACTGCACCTTGCATGGTCATGTCAGTACCAACACTGATTGCCAACCTAAAAATCTGTCGCATGGTCCGATGAATATAGTATCCAAATCTATCATGATGATGGAAGTATTTGCATTTGGAGAAAGCAACATGAAGCCTTGGAACCTTGATGCACTCTTGGTGTTTGGAGGGCTGGAGATGGTGATGTTATTGTTTGGGGACTGTTTTCATGACATGTTCTGCGTTGTCTGATTACTATTAATTAATGGCTAAATAGAACACCTATCTACCTTTCTTCTACTTTTTCCAAACAATATACTTCTTAATGAGCAATGTTTTCCTGGCTGGTGCTCAGGAATGTATTTTATTCAGTCAAGATGAGCCTTTATAATGCCACTCTGAACTTCTGCATTTGCTTTCTGAAGTGTACTCAGGATCTTTCTGCAGGCACTGTGTTATAAGAAGGCATCTCCTTCATTCATACTGTCCAAGAAGCATGGAGGAATCCACTGATATGTACTTTTCGAAGGTGCACTTCTTGCTAACAATAGTATGTGCTGACCCAACACTATTCTTGAATATACTGGCAATTTCTTCAATAATAATGAAAAGTTTTCTCATATAGGTTGTTAATTGCCACTATGACTTCTGATATCACGACATAATGTGTTTTCCCTGGTCGAGGAAAAGTTTCAACACTTTCAATACTGTTCTTAAATTTATTCACCTGCTTGTAGATTTGTCAATGACTCATTCAAGCTTCACCATACCGAGCCAACATTCTGCAATAAATTTCAGCAGGTTTTATTCCTTCTGCATTCAGAACTTGATTTACAGATTGCATCTCTACTTTGGTGCATACTACAGGGTTAACTTGAAAACTGACTGCCTCCAAATAATGCCAGCAGATGGTGCTCACGTGTGTGCTCAAGTGTTGCCAACATATTTCAATATATAATCTGACATAAGATTATCATCAGTTTTTGCAATTTTCATTTGAAAGACCTTTGTAAATTTTTTTTTTTTTTTTTTTTGATTCTATACTATTTTGTACTTACTGTAAGCTTCTGGGTTTCCTGATAATTTATAAGAATCCTGTGTATTTTTCTTCTCTGCTGCTAGTCTCATGTTCATCTGAACATCCATTTAGGCATAAATTCTGTCCTGAATTTATTTCTAAGCTGATATAAAAGCTAAGTAGCTTCTACAATTACTTCAATGAACAAAAAAAGCATTTAGCATAGGCATCTCACAACAAAATCACTTGGTAACATTGAAAAGGAATTTAAAATTTAGAATCACTGTAATCTCTATTGTGAAAGCAAAATCCCTTCCATTTTTCAATGGCAGTAATTATATCTTTAAATAAATCTGACACTAATACATTCTGATCTGTGCCACCTAATAGATCCTTTACCTGAAGTTTTTTAATATATGAAGAGCACTGAGAAACTTTTGATTTGAAAATCAGTAAAGAGTCAGTAATAATCAGATCAAGAGATTCCTTTTTCTTGTTGCCCCTCAATCCAGAAATGTGCTAGGTACTTCTAGATTCTAGAAATGTCCAACATCTGGAAAGTTAAAATTCCTAATTTGTGTGTATAACTAATCATCTTTCACCTTCTCAATCTTCAACCTATGCACAGTACTAAGTACTATATGTTCTACCTTTTATGTTTGGGGTTTTCATAAACAAAAAAAAAAAAAAAAAAAAAAAACAAATAACAGTAATAGTACTATTTTAGAATCTATGTGCTTTTTAACCAAGAGTATAAAACTCCCCTGCTGTCCATTTTTGTCCAGTCTTGGAATGGGGACATCTCTCTTGTGGCATATAACAGCACAAAAAAAATGTCATGGTTTTGTTTCAGAGAAAAGTTTTATGGCTAGTTGAGGCAGACTGGGGTGAGGCACTCATGAAAGAACTGTATCAATATCCTCTGAGTATTTCATCTCATCATGATATTGGAACAGTTCTTTATGCTGTGTGTAATGTTTTTCTATCTATTCAATTTGTAGGATGCTTTCACAGTTCCCTGTAATGCATGCAACCATCTATCACAGTTTTTTTGGTACTGCCTTCTCCTATGCAGTTCTATAGTTTGAACTCTCCTTTTTCTTTCTTCAATATGTTTACACTTTCCTTTATATCTCTGACCTTGTTATTTGGCAAAAACAGGGTAGAAAGAAGGGAGAGTATGATTGATAGGGTTGGTGCAATTAAAGCAATTGGCCTGCCTCTATGTAGCAGGGATGGAAACTAGATGGTAGTAGTTTAAGCCCAGCTGAGCTAAGTAGCCAATCAACAATATAGACCAAGATTATGATACATAACACTACTACATTGGGTGGCCTTTAAAAATAAAATTATCTCCACAATAAAATGGCAAGTGTTTTTTTTTTTGGCTGGAACCACTACACAATATAAATAAATAAATGTCCATTCTGTACACATTGTGTGTGCTCTATTGAAATTCTGCATATTCTATGCCAGAAAGTGTTTCTAATATCCTTATAATGAGTGCATTTGATGACTAACCAATATTTCAAATGTATCCAATTTATTTACTATGTTCCTGGTATTATTGTATGAACAAGTATACACTGAGTTGGCTTCAATTACCACTTGAGTAGGAATTGACTGGTCTGTGGCATTGGTGAAGGTTTCAAGTCAGGAATGGCTGGTATAAGGCTGTAGTTCACATATGTGGTGATCAGTTTTTGATTGGCTGCAAGGAAGAATGGGTTGGAGTCGAGGTCTTTCCAACTTCAAACTTGGAATGGTTGTGTAAGCAAGATTAGCAGCTGCCAGTATCTTGACAAGAGCTAACATGATTAAATTCTCCCATTTTGTGGTATTACGAGTCTATCATGACTGGCTCAACAGTGGTTGAACAACCAATCAAAGGTCACATGTGGGACAGCCATGGTGAGTGCCATGGCCCAGCTAATCATCCAGTACAATGGAGGAACAGCAAAGCCAATACCAACGTGAACTATGCATCACATGGACATTATTTTGGATAGGCTATGCCAGTCGATGGCCATCATGGGTACCGGGGCTCACTGCAAGACATAAGAAACTGCACCCTGTTTGGTCATGTCAGCACCAACACTTTTAATCAATGAGGAAATCTGTTACCTGGTCCAATGAATCTGGTTTCCAACTCTATCTATATATTGATGGGACTATTAAGCAACTTGAGGCCACAGCACTTAGATGCACGGTTGGTGTTTGGCAGGCTATAGGCGGTGGACTTATTGTTTGGGGAGTGTTTTTGGTGGCATGCCCTGGGTCTTCTGATCACCATTAATCAATGGCTCAATAAGAATTCTGACCCACCTTTCTTCCAATATCATGGACCAAGTAGATCCCTTCATGATGACAGTGTTCAAGACATCTCCGGCATCTCTCTCAACAAGACAATGCGCCATGCTATAAGGCCTGGAAGGTTGATAACTGGTTTCAGGAAAATGACAATGAATACTTCGTCCTCCCATGGCAACCCAATTCATCTGATCTCAATCCAATTGTGCATGTTTGGGACCTAGTGGAAAAGGACAATAAACACTATAACCATCCGCCTGATAATGTGTGGACACACATTACCGGATACTGTGCAATGCAAGAATAGTATTACATGACACCGCAAAACCTTGTGCAGTCCATGTCAAGATGCATCGGACTGTATATTTGCAAATATAAAGTGCTATCGAGGCAGTATTAGGCGGGTCAGAAAACTACTGGCTTGTGGGAGATACACAGAACAGATTCACAATAGCCGCAGGAATAGGTGAAAGTGATTCTTACACTGCTTCTACTGGAATGAGCAGGTGCTCATTCCAGTTGCTTTTCCATTCAGCCTGGAAAAGCAAGGTGCTAGGGATTTTAATAACTGCTGGAAGTTATCATGAAACAAATAAATATATGGGCAGTGTTCAGGTAACTAAGAGTAAGAACAGGTGCATGTATATTTGCATGTACACCAAAGCTAGGAGTATAGTAAATAAATTTGGTGAATTTGAAGTGCTGGTCAAGAAATCAAATGCAGACATTGTTGGGATTTCAGAGACATGGTGTCACACAGATACAAGGAATGCAGAATTTCAATTTGGGGAGTACAGTGTGTAGAGAAAAGACAGACAGAAGGGGTTATGCTTAGTTATTGATTTAGGAAACACATAAAATCTAAGGCAGTGCATCCAAGATGACATGGGTGGCCAGTGCAATTTTGAGTCAGTTTGCTGTGACATGAGCACTGGGAAAGCAAAAATGAGGGTAGGAGTGTGTTATATAGGCCTAATGACTCTGAAGAGTACAACAAATAACCGTACAGAGAATACAGAGTGGGCCAGTAAATCAGGATGTCTTATAATGGGAAATTTTAACTTCCCAGATATTGACTGGAACTTGTGAGTTGGTCAATTGCACACCAGCAAGGCTTTAGTGGATTTATTGAATGACTGTTTTCCACAGCACCAAATTTATAAAAAACAACCAATGGGATTAATACTCTTGATCTGATTATCAGAAGTGATTATTCAAGCATTAAGAATATGCAGAGAAAGGAAACCACTAGGTGGCAATGACCACAGTGTACTGATGTGGAATTTATTTATAGATGTAAATACCATCGGGGTAAAGAGAGGGGTTTTGCTTTTGTTAAGGTGACTATGGTGGTCTCAGACAGTTTTTAATTCTATACAGTGGGATCAACTGATGATGTTACTAATATCAAATTCTAAATGGGAAGCATTCAAGGAATGCTTCTCATTTGGAATTGAAAGCTACTAGGCTTTTTATACCAATTACGAAATACTGTTCAAGGTTTAGGCTAATTTGATGTCATATGAACTAATGAGACTCGTAGCAGAGAAGAAAAGTCCATAGGATGCATATAAATTATCAGGCAACACAGAAGCTTAAGGTAGATATAAGCTAGTTTGTAATCAAGTCATGATGGAGGTTAGACAAGCGAAAGCAGATTATAAGAAATCTTTGGCAAAGGATGCAAAGAAAAACAGCAAAGACTTCTTTACTTATGTAAACTCTAGAAGGAAGGAGATGAATCATATTAGTCCAATTAATGTCAATGGTTCGACTGTTGATGAACCTGCTTAGGTAGCTGATGAACTAAATGAGTATGTTGAATCTACATTTATACCTCAGGAATTCTGTAGGGAAGTGGAGGCCACAAGCTTATCAAACTTTATCAGGGAACTAAATGATTTTGTAATAACTGAGAGGAAAGTGGAGAAGAAATTTTGAAGTTAAACATAAGGAAGGCACCTGGGGTGGATGGGATCTATACAGTTATATTAAGGGATGCAACAAAGGAAGTAAGCAAACCCTTAGCCATAATTATGAGAACATCCTTAAAATTCAGGGAAGTACCCACAGACTTGAGAAGTGCAATGTATCCCCAATTCACAAAGGAAATCAAAGAGTGACACGAGTAATTACAGACCAGATAGTTTAACTTCTATTCTGGTGAAGTAATGGAGTCACTGGTTAAAGAAGCAGTGCAAGCTCATCTAGACAATACTGCAATTACACTTCAGACACAGCATGGATTTGTTAAGGGGAAATCTTGCCTGACCAATCTGAGTGGATACTATGATGTGGTCACAAAGGAACTGGATGCAATAATAATTTTGATGTCATATACAGTCAGTCCTCGTATAACATGTGTTTACACTACACGAATTCGATCATACATGATTTATAAATAGGGGAACAATATTGTATGTAACACGAACCAGATTCGCTTACGCAAGATTCGCCTTTGTGTTTATAAGAAATGGCAGTCAAACATGGAATCACCCCAACTGAACGCAACATGTAGGAATGAAGAGAAGATTCTGAAAATGTATTTATGTTTTTTATATCAGTGAAGGGGAAACACATTTCACCATAATAACATAAGAACCCACACAATTCCAGCTATTGGTATTATCGAAAATGCAATTAGATCGAGTTTGCTACCAGTTTATAACAGATTCCACTAGCAGAAAAGCAACTGTAAATTGTTTTTATTGTTTTATGGTAGTAATCCGCAGAAATGTGCTTTAGTAAAATGTGAGCTAGTGAGGTGTTAATACTGTTTCTGCCTTTACGGTGTTGTTTATTCAGTTGCTACATGCATGCAGCTTTGTTTATGCGTATCAAGCATTTTGTAATTTTGTAATTACATTTTGTGGCCAGTTCGCATCAGTTGATAGAGAAAAAATATGAAATTGTGAAATGCTTTGAGCGAAATGAAAGACCATGTGATATTGCATGTGCTACAGGCCGAAATGAGGCAACGTCAAGAATTAGAAAGAATGCAGAGAAAATAAAAACAAATTTTTCATAGCAGGAACAACTCAAAGCGTAATTAAAATCCATTAGATCAAAACACAAAGAATTGGAAGAGATGGAACGGCTGTCATCTGTTTGGATAGAAAAATCAAACAAAAAACAAGTTTGCTTACGATAGAAGCAAAAGCATTAGCAATATTTTATTATGTAATAATTGTAATAAAATACGTAAGTATTTTATTGCGATTATTTATTGTGTTTGGTAATGTTTTGTTACAAATGTGTGTTCACTCTTGGGTAGTCGGCACCTAACCCTATTTTTCCCATAGGGCCTGTTGTTTATATTGTACGATTTTGCATTGCACGAGAGTTTCTAGGAACACAACTATCGTGCTATACGAGGACTGACTGTACTTGGATTTCAGAAAAGCTTTTGATACTGTTGCACATAAAAGACTGCTGTACAAATTGGAGCAGTATAGCATTAAGGGCAAATTGCTGCTATGGATAAAAGGATGGTTGAGTGGAAGAAGACAGAGAGTGGTAATCTGGATACTGCTCTTCGTGGACTAATGTTATTAGTGGAGTCCCCGGGTTTTAGTGTTGAGATCATTGTTGTTTTCTATGTTTATCAATGATATTGATAAAGGTATAACAGGCTTAATGTCCAAGTTTGCAGATGATACAAAGGTTGTCAGGGTTGTTAACGACAATAATGATGGTACACTGCTGCAACAGGATTTAGAAAAATTGGGCAGATGAGCTGAGAAGTGGCAACCAAAGTTTACTATTGACAAATGCAAAGTACTGCATATGGTGGCAGGAACCCTAGAACAACGTACCAACTGTACATTTGGTTGGTTAGGGATTTTTTTGGTGCATCAGCATCTATGGCCATAGTGCACCACCAACTGTGCAGTACTACACTCAGGGTAGTGGAGAATGAAAAAGACCTGGGGTAATTGTGCGGTCAGATATGAAGTTTTCTGAGCAGTGCAGACAGGCTGCCGGAGCAGGTCATGGAGTCTTGTCAGTGATATACAGGAATTTTGCTAAAAATTTCTACTGCACAAGCCTTTCACAATCTCTTCAGGCCTGAAGTGATTGAAAAGAATCTCATCCTCATCATGTGCTCCCCTCCTATTCCTGGGCAAAATTCTAGACTATTTCAAATTTAACCATATTTCAGATTTTTCTGAATGTTGCCAGATACCAGTGACGTAAATTCACATATCTCCTATGCTTAGCATCATTAGTACCAAAGGGTACAAAATGTGTATCTTTAAAAGGTGATAATTGAAAAGAATCTCATCCTCATCATGTGCTCCCCTCCTATTCCTGGGCAAAATTCTAGACTATTTCAAATTTAACCATATTTCAGATTTTTCTGAATGTTGCCAGATACCAGTGACGTAAATTCACATATCTCCTATGCTTAGCATCATTAGTACCAAAGGGTACAAAATGTGTACCTTTAAAAGGTGATAACTGTTCTATATCATTAACTTTTTCCCATTGCAGACTTACCCTGATCCTGTTCGACCTATCCTTTTTTAAATAGCATATTTTTCAACAGAGGCAGTAAATTTATAGCCATTTCTTGTGGAACTAGCAACTTCTACTTTCGTTTAAAAGTGGAAAGTGCCACTCATGCTGCCTGATGCAGGAGTCCATACTTGGACTCCTGCAAGGTGAAAACAAGTGTTATTTTTTTGTAAAAAAACACAAATTTTAATATCTGATAAAAAATTTAACAATTTTAAGTTTGTTTGCAAATGCTTTCTTGCTTTTAATCATAATTTCTGAAACTAACAATGGGTGGATCAAAAAAAAAAAAAAAAAAAACAAACAAAAAAAAAAGTATGCATTAAACTGCTGTTATACCTGGTGAAGAAGTAATTGCAGGTGAACTAGTAGGTCTACTCAAAGTTTCTTCATTCCTTTCTGTGGGGATAATATCAACAGGAGACTTTGTTGATTGGACCAAACCAGTAGGCTTCAGTTTCACATTAGTAAGTGGACTGGAAGAGTTGTCGTTTTCAAAGAAAGTTTTCTCTTCCATGTTCTGAATTTAAAAATTAATATATTAAAACATTTAAGCAGAAACACTTAATATACTGAATATATTAATAAAACAGTGCATATCTGTTTTTAGCATCAAAAATCAAAGTTTCCTTCTTACCATAAAAGAAAAAGGAATTTTTACTCGCTAACAGAATTTAGAACTGTCTTTACACCTTTCTCTTCCTTCCTTCTTTCCTTACTGACACTATATATATTATTTCATTGCAAAAAAAAAAGAAAAAGTATTTTCTTGACATAAAAATTTTTTTCTAAATATATGGTAAATATACCTGTTATGGTTTCTATTGATTGTTCATGTGAATAACCTAAGTTCTTTGATGGACTTCAAATTCATACGATAAGGACAAACTGCTAATAATTTAAACAGGATTGTTTATATCAGTGCAAAGTCAAAAGCTACAATGGTATTGTGTCTGCAAGGGAATAACTACGCTTGACTATGATACATAATTGCAAGTCAGCATTTTCCCATTCTGCGTGCTAAAATCCATGTGGTATTCCAAAATATGGTAATATATTTTTAGTCTCTATCATTTAAATTATAAATGATATAATTTAAATTTTAAACTGCCAATAAAAATTTAAGCATTTGAGAGATTGCCTAACTTGGTAAAAAATGACTATCATATTAGACAGGGCTTTGGTCCAATGGAAATGGTATAATCATAGATAATCCAGTTTATTTTTCTGGTGAGCTGAATAATACTTTGTACTATATTTCACAGTATAAAGTTCCTGTTCAGGGTAGGGTAAGTTACGTTAGACCTGCGCACCATAGAATAAGTGATACTACAGAGGAGAGACTAATCGAAACTACACTTGAATGTGAATACGGTACCAGGCCCTAATGGCATATAACCAGTTGTACCGAAAAAGACTGTGACAAACTTCTAGAGTTGATCATGAGAAGATTATTGTACTCATGAGTAATCCTCTTTAATTGGAGAAATTGCAACTTATTGCAAATCTACAAATTGGGTGCGGGCGGGATGAAAGGGACTATGGACTAGTCAGTTTGACCTCAGTAATTGGGATGGATTAGTGTATGGTCAAAGGTGCATTAAAAGGTCATCTTGACAAGTATAATATCCTAAGTCAGGGGTTCTCAAACTGTGGGTTGCAACTCCTTGGGGAGGGGGTAAGGACAAACTTCTTGACAGGTTTTATTGTTGATTGTTTTATTACTGCTTTATTTGATATACAGATTAAATTTTAAAGTAATCACAGGCAACCCCCTCAACTGGAGACAATGTAACTTATTTAGAATCCACAAATGGGGGAAGAGGAGCCAAACACTACTTAAAAGTAAGTGATATGTTTATTTCTTCCCAACCCAAGTGAAATCATTAGTTTTATTCATGGGTGACATACAGATTATTTTATCATTTTAAGGAATTACACAAATCCATTTGTCATTTAGGAAGATCATAGTACATAACAAAGAATTTGAGAACCTCTCTCCAAAGTGGATTACACTACTTCTTTTTAAAAGGGAAAATTTTGCTTGGCCAAACTGATAAACTATAATGATGTGGTCATATAGGTACTGGATTCAAGGGACAGTTCTGACATTATATAAGTAGACAATTTGAAATACTTCCGTATGAGAAGTTAGTATTAGCATTAGTTGAGGCATATGATGCAAGAAAGCAATCTTATAAAGCATCAGGCAAAAAAAAAACCTCCTCATTTCGCCCATTCGGTCACTCCAAATGTTTGTATAGTTCGGCCTTAAATTTATTTAAGCTATCAACTTCCACAACAACAGATGGAAGTCTATTCCAGCAATCAACTACCCATTGGCTAAAGGCAAATTAGTCTGAGCAAGCGGAAGTATCCCGTCACCATAGAGCCCGCTCAAACCATTCAATCAGATCACCTCGCAGGTGCCTAGTCTCCAGATGCTGCAACTTGCAGAACTTAAGCCTTTCTTCGTAAGCGCACCCCTTTGTTCCTCTCACCAATCTTGTTGCCCTTCTCTGTACTCATTCTAGCAACTCTATATCTTTCCTAAAATGAGGCTTCCAGACCTGTATGCAATACTCAAGGTAGGGCCTGACCACTGCCTTAGACAAAGGGATAATCACCTCCTTGTCTCTGCTGGAAAAATTCTTATATATCATTGACAAAACTCCATGACCTGCTCTGGCAGCCCATCTGCACTGCTCAGAGAATATAATATCTGACTGCACAATTACCCCTCAGACTTTTTCATACTCTACTGCCCTCAGTGTAGTACCACACAGTTGGTACATTTCTCTTGGGTTACTGCTATCAATATGCAGTACTTTGCATTTGTCAATGTTAAACTTCAGTTGCCACTTCTCAGCCCATTTGCCCAACTTGATACTCCAACAGTCTAGATCCAGTAAGCTACTCCAACTGTCTAGATCCAGTTGGAGTAGCATACTGTCTTTACTGTTATTAACAACCCTGCCAACCTTTGTATCATCTGCAAACTCAGACATTAATCCTCATATACCTTCATCAATATCATTGATGAATACACAAAACAACAATGGGCTCAACACCAAACCCTGGGGGACTCCATTAATAACATTAGTCCACGTAGAGCAGTGTCCATTTATTACCACTCTCTGCCATCTCCTACTCAACCATCCCTTTATTCATTGCAGCAACTTTCCCTTAATGGCATACCACTCCAATTTGTACAGCAGTCTTCCATGTTCAACAGTATCAAAAGCTTTCCTAAAAATCCAAGTATACGATAACAAAATTATTTTTTGCATCCAGTTACTTTGTGACCACATCGTAGTATCCAATCCGATTGGTCAGACAAGACTTCCCCTTAACAAACCCATGTTGTGTCTGAACTATTACCGCAGTCTTGTTTAAGTGATCTTGTATCACCTCTTTAATCAGTGACTCCATTATCTCCCCCAGAACAAGTTAAACTAGCAAGCCTATAATTATTCTTGTCACCCTTTGAACTACTTTTGTGAATTGGGGATATATTTGCACATCTCCAGTCAATGTGGACCTCCCCTGAATCTAAGGATGCACTCATAATTATGGGTAAGGGTTTGCTGACTTCTCTTGCTGCCTACTTCAATATAACTGGATAGATTCCATCCACGCCATAAAAGACCCCATAAAAATTCTCTTCATCTTGATGGGATTCTAACCCACTCCTTTTTTAAATGGCGTGGAAGAAGAGTGATCATAACCACTGTGTTATGATCACTGATCGACTAAATAGGTTGCCACTCGGGCAACCTATTTAGTTGACCCAGGGGGTCACATCTGGTGAGTATGGGCTTGGCACACCCAGGGACCTGAGCTGGATATCATCATTCTCTTTCTTGGTGTTTCTGACTCCAGCTTGCTCTCTCTCTCTCTCTCTCTCTCTCTCTCTCTCTCTCTCTCTCTCTCTCTCTCTCTCTCTCTCTCTCAGGATAATGCAGAAATTTTTTTTGGCTGGTGCAGCATAAGCCTCATACTTCCTTGCACCATATAGCTAATAATAATAATTTAAGGATTTACTGTAGAGTTTATTTTCCCTCAACAATGTGCCTTATGTACGGTGTTTTCTTTTTTCTTTCTTTCTTTTTTTTTTTTTTAATGGTGAAGTTCATGTTTACAACAATAATACATGGATAGGCATAAAATCTTGGGGCACCACTTAAAATCAAAAATAAACTGGCATTCTCAGTTGCTTTATTTGTTTAACTTCCTAAATAAGATTATTGTTACTGGTGCCCAAAGCCAATTTTTTTTTATGTAAAAAAAAAAGTAAAGTGCAGCCATTATCAACCCACTGCAGGATGGAAGCCTCCTCAACAATTCATGCTTAGGTAGCACTGAGCAAACTAAGTTTGCTACTTAGTGCACTGATCTCATATTGTGGAGGCACCTTCACTACGAGTTTCCTTGGTATTGCACTACTCTAAATAAAACACAGCTCTAGTGGAGAAGTATACTGCTGTTTTATTTAAAGTGTTTTCTACTGCCCAGACCAGAGTTTTGACTCTGTTTGAAGGCTCACACTGGTGAGCAGGTAAACAATGTGAAGACCTTAGCAACCCAGTGATAGATGTAACCATAATAATATGAGATGCAACAGAGTTCACAAAAATAAAATTAGGCTGATTAAGCGATTGGCAAAAGTCAGTGCTACAAGTACTAAAATACATTATTGTAAGGGGCCAAAGCTATTTTCCTTGTGTAGCTTGTGATGCTACTTCAGATATAATTTTATATTCCTATATATCAATCATTTAAATTAAATAAAATACTCTGATAGCATGTATTCAGAGAATAAAATAATTTTTTTTCAAGATTTTGAAATAATAACTGGTAGGAAAATGCTCAATGCACTAATTTCCTAATCATCATATTAATTTAAGCTTTAAAATTCAAGTTTATATAAATTTTATCATATAGGGTGTACAATATCTATAACCATACCTGCTTTGTAAATTGCATTCCTGAAGCTCTTTTTTCATGTCGAGCTCTCATTTCAGCTAAGAGACCAGGACTGCCACCTGAAGGAATAAAACAGATACCAAATTTTAACAAGTTTCTCAATCTTGCTTCTACTTCTATAGATGATCTGTCTCATATGCATAATATAATCATTCACAACTAAGATTTGAAACTGACTAATATAATGAGTAATGCTTTTGTCGTTGTTTTTTTTGGTTTTTAGGAGCATTAGCAACTAAGACCATATTGCTCCGGGATATGCGGTGGTCATTCCCTGACCTTTCTGCATCCGCCGTATTTGGTGGTTACGGGCTCGAACCCCGGTCTAATCAAGAAGTGTGTGCTGCGCACTGCTGCTCCTTCCCACCTGGCTACGGAGGCACCCTAATGAGTAATGCTTGCCCAACTATACTTTGAAATACGTTTTTTTATATAGAAATTAAAAAGAAATAAGATAAATTTTAAGTGAATATAAAATAGTCAGGCTTCTAGAAGAACACTAAATTTGTAATGTGCTAGTAAAGAATGAAATATTAGATAGTTAATGACACTAAAGAAAACAAAATTAATGCAAGCCACTTGAAACCACTGAGTTAAACTGTCACGTACATTTCCAGAACTTTACTATTACTTCTTCGGTGGAAGGATAAGCAAATTATCCTTGCAAATGAGGAAATATTTGCACAAAACATTAGCAATTTTCATTAGCAATTCAGCTAATGAAAATTAGCTGAATTCCTTGTTAACCTGATATAATTTTTTACCATATGAGCCAGATATGATATTGTTGCCTTTTTAACCAATTATAAAAAGTAGAAAGAATAGTTTTAAAGAATAACTGTGACCAGTGGCCATTCATGTTGCTTATGCCTTGGGCCAGCATTGACCATTTCCTCTTTTTGTGTGCATGCATGCATGTTTTTCCATCCTTCCACTGATGAAAGGGAAAGGGGGTTCTCTGGAAATATTTTACCTTTGTATTATTAGTTCCTTGCCAATGTCAATCAAACTTTACAGTTATTTGGAGATACAGCCATTCTACAGTAATAAAATTGCCATTTCATTTGTTCAACTAAAAACTGCTGCCAATGAAACTTTTAATTTTTATACTCACATAGAGTTTGTATAATTTCTTCTTTATGGCTAGATACACTGCATCTATTTATTAGATTCATGCAATATATATTCAAGGTAACTCTGCCTTTTTCCAATTTGCTTATAAATTTTTGAGATCTTGTTTTCTGGATCTTGGGCAACTGCTTTGACCATTGACATGTCAGTTGCTTATATGGCAACAGGAAACTCTGCTATAGCTATATGTTCATTATTCTGAGAGTATCTGTCAATCAGTGGAGCAGTTTTATTTGTGGTTGCAATGTCTGACATTATATTTTACCCAGTAGGTATAAAGGGTATAAAGGTGGCAAACATGTAAATTACCAAATAAGTAAACATTATCTGTTGTTATTTTTTTATTTTGAGTCTAAATTTAAAATCTGTTGATTGCTGCAAAATCATTCCTGATAGGAGAAAATATAGATTCACATACAGAAATTAGGACAACAATCCAAGGAGATAATACTGCATATACAATGGAAAGGATTTTTTTTTTTTTTTGATTTCCTCATATATTTAGTTTTTGTTCTTATGTGCACAAATATACATTTATTCCTCAGCTGTGTCAGACTTTGCTCTGTTAAGTGAGAACAAACCATATAAACAGATATCGCTTAGGTTTTTACACAGCATACACATGGCAAAAATCAATCGATATGTATAAAATATGTACTGTAACATGTACTAAAATATTTTAAAGCACACAACTGAGCCTATTGTACACAACTGGCAAGAGGCTTAGTTGTGCATATAATCATGAACAAAGTTTTCTGCAAAATGCACTGATCAAATATTCTTATTATTACTAGCCATATAGTGCAAGGAAGCCTGAGGCTTATGCTGCATGAGCTAAAATAAATTTCCCAGTTACCCTGAGAGAGAGAGAGAGAGAGAGAGAGAGAGAGAGAGAGAGAGAGAGAGAGAGAGAGAGAGAGAGAGAAAAGGGAATCACCAAGGAAGAGAAAAGAAAAGAATGATGATATTCAGCTCAGGACCCTGGGTGTGCCAAGCCCATACTCACCAGATGTGACCCCTGGGTCTAAATTTTGTGAAGCAAATATCAGAATATGTGATCATTCAAATAAAAAGAAATACTCCTTAATGGATAAGTAGGTATGATCACTGAAAGACAAACAATGCAGCGATGAAATAGTTCCACAGGGTGAGAGATGCTAAATTATGTCAAAAGTTTAACATACAAAAGTTACAAAACATTAGTATTGACAATTAGTATAACATGGCAATTAGTATTGATTAGTGTATTAATATTGACAACATGAATGCAAGAAAGAAAAGCTTAAACAGAACCTTCAAGAAAAAAATAAATAAAATATTAAATTCATCTGTCTGTTTCCTTCTAATAATTTGTCCATGTTATATACTTTCACAACACTATGTGGAAGTTTATTCCAGAATAATTCCAACGATTATTCTGGCAGAATGCAAATTTCTACACACCTATTCTGCAACCAGGAATGAGATACACTTAAATAGAAAGGGTGCAAGAATATTTGCTGATGCTATTCAGGCAGAGTTAGGTGGGCTATCTTGGGGAGGGATACACCGACTAATAGATTAACAGTAGCCTCTGGCAGAGGTAAAAGTGATTCTTGCACTACACCTATTGAAATGCAATTGGGCAGCAGCCTGGAAAGCAAGGCAATGGGAATTTCAAGGACTGCTGCTGGGAGTCATAGTGGAACAATTAAATACACGGGCTGTGTTAGGGTAACTAAGAGTAGAAGCAGGTGCATGTATACTTGCATGAACACTAATGCTAGGAGTATAGTGAATAAATTCGATGCGCTTGAAGTGCTAGTCAAGACATCATAGGCAGATATTGTTGGGATATCAGAGACATGGTGTCACACAGACAAAAGAAGTGCAGAACTGGAATTTTGGGAGTATACAATGTGTACAGAAAGGATAGACGGGAGGGGAGGGGAGGGGAGGAGCAGTTAGGCTGTTAGTTAAGAAACACATAAAATCTAAGGAGGTGCATCCAATTGATGTTGGTGGACAATGCAATGCAATGTTGAGTCTGGTGTGACAAAAACACTGGGAAAGGAAAAATGAGATTAGGTGTGCGTTATCGGCCTAACGAATCTGATGAGTATAATGAGCAATCGTGCAGAGAAATAGAGTGGACCAGTAAATTAGAGTGTCTTATAGTGGGGGATTTTAATTTCCCGGATATTGACTGGAATTTGGGGATTGGTCACTAACACACTAGCAAGGCTTTTGTGGATTTATTGGATGATTATTTTCTACAGCAGCATGTTCGGGAGCCAACTAGAGGGAGTAATTCTCTTGATCTAATTATCAGTAGTGATTCTTCATGCATCAAGAATCTGCAGATAAAGGAACCACTAGGTGGCAGTGATCACAGTGTGCTGAAGTGGGATTTACTCAAAGAGATAACTACCATAAAGGGTAAAGGGAAGGGTTTTTGCTTTCGCAAAGGTGACTATGGTGGTTTGAGACAGTGTATAAATTCTATACGGTAGAACCAACTGATGATGTTACCAACAACAAATTCAAAATGGGAAAAATTCAAAGAATTAATCTTGGAAGCCACTAGGCTTTTCATACCAACAAAGAAATATTGTTCAAGATTTAGGCCTAAATGGATGTCAGATGAACTAATTAGACATGTGACAGAGAAGAAAAATGCATGGGATACATATAAATTAACATGTGACACAGAAGCTTATGACAGATATAAGCTGGTCTGTAACCAAGTTACAAAGGAGGTTAGGGAGGCGAAGGCAGTTTACGAGAAATCTTTGGCAAAGGATGCAAAGAAAAACAGCAAAGAGTTCTTTACATAAGTAAACTCTAGAAGGAAGGGGATGAATCAGATTGGTCCACTTGATATTAATGGTTCAACTGTTGATGATCCTGCTCAGGTGGCTAACAAAGTAAATGAGTATTTTGCATCTACATTCACCCATGAGGGGTTGTTCAGGGAGGGGAATGCCAGAGGTATTCACTCTGGCAGTAAGCTAGATAATCTTGTAATAACTAAGAGTAAAGTGTAGGAGAAATTGTTAAAGATAAACACAAGAAAGGCACCTGGGGTGGATGGAATCTATCCAGTTATATTAAAGGAGGCGGCAAAGGAAGTAAGCAAATCCTTAGCCATAATTATGAGAGCTTCCCTGGACTCAGGGAAGGTACCAATGGACTGGAGATGTGCAAAAGTCCCCCAGTCCACAAAAGAGGATCAAAGGGAAACAGGTAATTACAGACCTGTTATTTTAACTTCTGTTCCAGGAAAATTAATGGAGGTACTGGTTAAAGAAGCATTGCAGGATCATCTAGACAAGACTTCAGTTATACCTCGGACACAGCATGGGTTTGTTAAGGGGAAGTCTTGTCTGACTAATTTGATTGGATACTATGATGTAGTCAGAAAGGAACTGGATGCAAAGAATAACTTTGATATCATATACTTGGATCTTAGAAAAGCCTTTGATACTGTTACACATGGAAGACTGCTGCACAAATTGGAGCAGTGTGGCACTGGAGGCAAATTGCTGCTATGGATAAAGGGATGGTTGAGTGCGACAAGACAGAGAGTTGTAATCAATGAACACTGCTCTTCGTGGACTAACGTTATTAGTGGAGTCCCTCAGGGTTCAGTTTTGGGTCCATTGTTGTTTTCTGTATTCATTAATGATACTGATGATGGTATATCAGGCTTAATGTCCAAGTTTGCAGGCGATACAAAGGTTGGCAGAGTTGTTAATGACACTAATGACAGTACACTGCTGCAACAGGATCTAGAAAAGTTGAACAGATGAGATGAGAGGTGGAAAATGAAGTTTAACATTGACAAATGTAAAGTATTACATATGGGAAGCAGTAATCCCAGAGTAACCTATCAACTCTGTGGTACCACACTGACAGTAGTAGAGAATGAAAAAGACCTGGGGGTAATTGTGCAGGTAGTTATGAAGTTTTCTGAGCAGTGCGGACGGTATGTAAGAGTAGCTCATGGTGTCTTGTCAATGATATACAGGAATTTTTCTAGCAGGGATAAGGAGGTGATTATCCCCTTGTATAAGGCAATGGTCAGGCCACACCTTGAGTACTGTATACCGGTCTGGAGGCCCCATTTTAAGGATGTAGAGCTGTTGGAACGAGTACAGAGAAGGGCAACAAGATTAGTGAATTGAACAAAGGGTTGCTCTTACAAAGAAAGGCTTAAATTTTGCAAATTACAGTGTCTGGAGACTAGGCACCAGCGAGGTGATTTGATTGAGGTGTATAAAGCCTTGAATGGTTTGAGCAAGCTCAAGGTTATTGAAGAATCCCATCAGAATTCAGCATGCTCAAACCATTCAAGTTTGAGCGTGCTGAATTCTGATGGGATTCTTCCACTTGTTCAGATTACGAACCTAATGGGGCATAAATTCAAATTGAGGAAAGCCAGCTGTAGAATAGATGTGCGGAAATTTGCCTTTAGCCAGCGTGTGGTTAATTGCTGGAACATACTTCCATCTGTCGTTGTGGCAGTTGATAGGTTAAATAAATTTAAGGAAGAACTGGACAAACATTTAGAGGGAATGGTTGTGTGAATTTTTTTTTTTTTTTTGGATGATGCTACATAAGCTCATATGCTTACTTTCTTGCATCACATGCCATGATTACTATTAAAAATTTTCTGTTTATACTCTGGCACAACAACCAAGTCATTTGAGTTTACAATAAATCATCAATACAAATATTTATCGTATTTAGTAGTCACGGGCTTGAACCCCGGTCCACTCAAGGAACGCGTGCTATGCACTCTCGCTCCTGACCACTTTACTATCCTGCGCCACACTCGATGCAGTATGATTATTATTTCTCTTTGACATCATCCATCTATGGAACTGGATGTATGTGTTTACCTTTGCTTATGTCCAGTGATAGTGTTAGTTCTTGGGAGTAACACCAGATGGTGCAACTATCTGCCTTAACTGTCATCCAATCTCGGGGAAGGTAGGTCTGCTGGAGCAACTTTCACGATGTTTATTTTATTATTAGTTATTTTATTATATTATTGTTATTCTGATATTATTTCTCTCTAATTGAGGGGAAGTACCACCCTGTGACAGGTATTGCTACCATGTACACAGGATGGTTGTTATGTCTGGTGTTACGGTTGGTTATTATTATTCTAATTTATTACTTTTATTATTATACCGGCTCCCAGTGTGATGGAGATGCGTTCGCTTCCCAAAGCGGGACTCGAGCTAGGGTCCATCAGACTGGTAGTCCTCTGTCATACTGACTGGTCAGCATTATTTCATTTTTATTATTAATGGCAAATAATGCAAGAAAGCAAGCTTATGAAGCATCAGCCAAAAAATAGCCAACAATTCTCATTTCACCTATCCATCCCTCTAACAGTTTATCTAGTTTTTCCTTACATTTATTGAAACTACTCACTTCTAGAACAATAAAAGTTTATTCCAACAATCAATCCCTACTGGCTGAAAGCAAAATTATGCACATCTAACCTGCAACCATTCCTCCTGAATATGAATTTATGCCCCTCTCCTGTGTGCAGTTTGAGAAAGAGGAAGGACTGAGCCCACTGAACCCAATCAAGGCATATGAATACCTCAAATCAGATCACCTCGCAGCTGCTTAGTCTCCAAATGCTGCATTTTTCAGAAATGAAGCCTATCTTGGTAAGAGCATCACTTTCTTCCCCCGAATTCTCTGCAACCATTCCAGCAGCTCTATACGCTTCCAAAAATGAGGCCTCCAGACCAGTATGCAGTATTCAAGATGTAACGAAACTGTTGCCTTATACAATAGGATAATTCCCCTTATACTACAAACTCATAGAACTTCATATCTGCACAATTACCTCCAGGTCTTTTTCATTTTCCACTGCCCTGAGTGTGGTACCACACAGCTGGTATGTAATCTGGGATTACTGCTTTCCATATGAAATACCTAGCATTTGTCAATATTAAACTTGAATTGCCACTTCTCTAGTCCATCTGCTTAATTTGTCAACATCTTGTTGCAGTAGCATACTTTGATTACTGTGATTAACTATCTTGCCAAATTTTGTATCATCTGCAAACTCAGACCTGACATGCCTTCATTGGTATGTTCGAGACTCCACTAATTTATCATTAATAAATTAGTGGAGTCTCAAAGGGTTCAGTGATGGTTTGGGCCCAGCACTGAACCCTGTGAGACTCCACTAATAATATTAGTCCAAGAAGAGCAGTGTCCATTGAAAACCACTCTGTCTTCTTCCACTCAACCATCCCCTTATCTATAGCAGCAATTTACCCTTACCAATTTGTATTGGTAAGTTTTGTATTGGCCACACTGTAGCAATTTGTATAGCAGTCTTTTATATGCAACAGTATCAAAAGTTTTTCTGAAATAAGTATATATCAAAATTATTTTTTGCATCCAGTTCCTTTATTACTGTATCATGGTAACCAATCTGATTGGGCAGACAACAATGGCCCATATCAAATCCATGCTGTGACTGCAGTATAACTGCATTCCTGTCTAGATTACCCAGCATTACTCCTTTAACCAGTAACTCCATCATTCTCCCTTGAATAGAAGTCAAGCTAACACATCTGTAATTACTCATGTCTCTCTTTGGAGAGACATGAGTAATTACAAACCCCTTTGTGAATTGGGGATATATTAGCACATCTCCAGCCATAGGGCCATCTGAATCCAGGGATGCTCTCATAATCATGGCTAAAGGTTTCCTAACCTCTTTTGTTGCCTCCTTTAAAATAACTGGATAGATCCCATCAACCCGAGGTGGTTTTTCTTACGTTTAGATTCAACAATTTCTCTATTTCTCCCTCAGTTATCACAAAATCATTGCGCTTTCTGCCAGAATTTGACTCACTTCTGGCATCCCATCCCTAAAAAATTCCTTATGTATGGATAAGATGAAAATTAGCCACTCGATTTGCCTGCAACCTGAGCAGAATCATCAAGTAAAGTTTTTTGCTGCTTTTCTTTGCATTCTTTGCCAGATAAGTCTCACAATCTGCCTTAGCTTGCCTAACCTCTGTTGCAACTTGAGAAAAGCTGTGTTTCCACTGTTTTGACTGCTCTTTTGTCTCTGGCTAAAAGTGATGGACCCATCTTACCTTTGGACACAAACCTTGCAGGGATATTTGTTTGAAAGTGATGCAAATCTCTTGACTTGATAATCTTGTGTGTTTTTGATCTGCTATCAACATCTTTTGAACTGATCATGCACACTTTTTTCCTAATGAGAACCTCTGTTATTATGTGGTACACACGTTCAGATGAGATTTCCAAGATGTTGGAAACGTACTGAACTTTCATTCGTTGATCACTCATTACCAGATCATGCACACTGTCAACTTCTGGAATGATGGACATCGCAGGTCTTCTACAACATGGGTCATCTTCTAGGCTCTCTCTTCCCTCATTTAAATTCTGTTTTCCACTTCTTAAACATAGAATAAGGAAGCCACCCTCTCCCATTGCAGCCATATCCTCGTGAATTGGCCTTGGCATTAGTCCTTTCTTTCCAAAACATTAGATGATTGCATGGTGATTGATTTTGTCCATATTTAGTCATTCACACAACAAAGTTGTGTGAATGACTTAAAGACCTGTAATTAAAAAAAAATAAAATAAGATGCTATTGAAACCGCATGAAACTTGGTGGGTTATTATTTGAAGTGTTATACATTAAATATGGTAATTTTTAACACTGTACCATTACCCTTTCATATTCAGGTCCCAAACTACACAAACCCCCTCCCTTGTATAAGAATCATGTGAGTAAATATACACATTTTTGCAATGACAAAATTTAACTCAGCTAAAAAAATAATGTTATATTTCAACAATAGTATATATATTTTAATTATAAAAAAATAATTGAAAATTCAAAAAATATTGTAAATAAATACATATTTAATTTACCAGGGGTATATATAATATTGTAATTGCTTTCTTAACAGCTTAAATCTGGTAGATCTCACTACAAGTACTTCTGAATTATAGTCATTCCTTAGATTAAAGGTCATTAATATAGTACATAAAAAATTAAAGGTCAATTAATACAGTACAATCTCGGTTCTTTTGGGTTCATAAGATAAAACCAGCAAGTTATAAATTACTGGAATAAGTTACCTACGTGGGTGGTAGAGGCTGACAGTTTGGGGAAATTCAAAGGTCAGCTACAGGAGGAGGGAAACGTATAGGTTGTCTATTTCCTTTTTCTCTTATTATTTTATTTTTTTAAAAATTTTCTTCTTATTATTATTATTTTACTATTTTTTATTTTATTTTATTTTTTGGCTGGTGCCGCATAAGCCATGGCTTCCTTGCACCATGTGACCATTGCTATTACTAACTTATTCAAAATGGCAATAGAAAGTTCTTGTCTAACTGTCTTCTTGACAATCAATCCAATTCAGTAGATACTGCAGCTAGTTACATATGCTCTTTTTCTGTACACAGAAAAAGAGCATATGTGGAGGTATACAGTGGCAACACTGTATACTTCCACTTGTAGAATTTCCGTAGAACATGTGCAATTTATAAAAAACCAATGTGGATTTTTAGAAATTGCACATGGTATCAAATTGCTTAGTTGTTTATGGAACTTAGCTATTTCATTTGGGATGTGTGAATTTTGAATCACCCTGCCCAAATTAATTTTCTAGGTGGTTGTATTAATTATTTGCAATTTCTAATAAAACCATGGAATGTATGTTACTCAGAAATCTGTTGTTGTGCAAGACTGTGTAGTGCTCTGTGATATTTCATAAAACAACCAATTTTAAAGAGCAATGCATATGCATAAAATTTTATTTCAAACTAGAAAAAAAAACTGCTATGAAAGTTTACTTGTTAAAACTTTCTGTTTAAGAGGAAATGAAGAGCAGACTCAAATATTTGAGTCATTTGCAAAAGCAGTAAGCACTGAATATTTAGGAAATTGTTTACAAAATCGAGTTCCACTATTTATGATTTAGCTAATAAGGTAGGAATCTCATTTTAATCATGACAAAGCATTTTGTACAAAATTTGAATACACAAAGGATTGCCACCAAATTCATTACTCATCAACTGATTGACAAGCAAAAGCCAAACCAGGAAGGGTGTCAGGACCTTCAAGAAATGTTTTAGAGAAGCCAACAATTCTTTTCTATGGGGAACATAGGTGACAAAATATGAGTTATAGGTGAAACTCTGAAATAAAGCAATAGTCTCACAATGGAAGAGTCAAAAATCATTGCGCCAGAGAAGTTTATTCCATTGTGAAGTTCATGCTGTTTATGCTTTATGGAATTGGTGGAATCATACAGAACAGAATTCATCAAACAGAAAAACCCATGAATGAACATTTATACAAAGATGTTCTGTGGAACAGAATATTTTGAAATTTTGATAGTTTGTATATGACAGGATTAATTGACTACTGACATGAACGCAGAGCTCTGAGAACATGCTTTCAATTCATTTGGAATATATGTCACTTACTGTGGTATGTAGTAGTAGTAATGGAGGCATGTGATGCAAGAAAGCAAGCATATGAGCTTATGTAGCATCAGCCAAAAAAAAAAAAATTTCACACATCCATTCCCTCTAAACGTTTGAACAGTTCCTCCTTGAATTTATTTCAGCTATCAATTTCCACAACAAAAGATGGACGTTTGTTCCAGCAATTAACCACCAGTTGGCTAAAGGCAAATTTCCGCACATCTGTTCTACAACTGTCTTTTCTCAATTTGAATTTATGCCCCCTCAGGTTTGTAATCTGAGCAAGCAGAAGAATCCCATCGGAATTCAGTGTGCACAACCCATTTGAGGCCTTATACACCTCGCAGGTGCCTTGTCCCCAGCTGCTGCAATTTGTAGAATTTAAGCCTTTCTTGGTAAGAGGACCCCCTTCGTTTCCCCTCACCAATCTTGTTGCCCTTCTGTGTACATGCTCTTAAGCACATCTGCATTATGGACAGTAGATAGATAAGTATTTGTCTAAATGAAAATTTTCCAGTGGAGAATTGGTTAAGGAGGAGGACCAGTTAACTGGCCTCTCTTTTTAGCTAAATTCATTATATTTTTATTTGTGAGGACAACTAAAACTGGTAGAGAACTTAGGTATGAACTCAGAACAAGTAATTTAATAT
Organism: Mastigoproctus giganteus; assembly: GCF_048544385.1. Lineage (NCBI taxonomy): Eukaryota > Metazoa > Arthropoda > Arachnida > Uropygi > Thelyphonidae > Mastigoproctus > Mastigoproctus giganteus. The sequence continues at coordinate 170,675,737 of NC_143583.1, forward strand.
ATTCACATATTGAAGAGGTAAAGAAACAAATTAATAAAGACTAAATAAAAGATCCCTGTTTTCATTTTTCTAGAAATATTTCAAGAATTAACTCAGCAAGAAAATGCCTTTTAGACATATGATCATAAAAGAGTAATCTAACCTATATAAAATGGACATAAATTTATCACAACTCATTATTTATCTGTAGAAAAAAGCTATTCATACAGACTTATTTTATATCTAGTCATACCTTACATACTGTTACACAGTGAATGCAGGCTAAATACACAGACTAATAGATTAACAGTTGCTGCAGGCAGAGGTGAAAGTGATTCTTGCACTGCTTCTACTGGAATGAGCAGCAGCCTGGAAAGCAAGGCACAAAGGAATTCAAGAACTGCTGGGAGTCATCATGGAACAAGTGACTACATGGGCTGTATTAGGGTAACTAAGAGAAAGAATAGCTGCATGTATACTTGAAATGCTAGGAGTATAGTAAATAAATTTGATGTTTTTGTAGTGCTAGTCAAGATATCAAAGACTGATATTGTTGGGATATCAAAGATGTGGTGTCACACAGATATAAGGAATACAGAATTTGAATTTGGTGAGAACAATGTGTACAGGAATGACAGATAAGGTAGAAAGGGAGAAGGGGTTATGCTGTTAGTTAAGAAACACAAATTCTAAGGCAGTGCATCCAGTTGACATGGATGGCCAGTGCAATGTTGAGAGTAGGAGTATGTTATGGGGCTAATGGCTCTGATGAGTACAATAAACAATTATACAGAGAAATAGAGGGATTTTAGCTTTCCAGATATTGCCTGGAATTTGTGGGTTGGTCACTTGCACACTAGCAAGACTTTTGTGAATTTATTAGATAACTATTTTCTACAGCAGCACGTTTAAGAGGCAACCAGGAGTAATACTCTTGATGTGATTATCAGCAGTGATTATTAATGCATCAAGAATCTGGAGATAAAGGAACCACTATGTGTCAGTGATCACAATGTACAAATGTGGGATTTACTTAAAGGTGTAACCACCATTAGGGTTAAAGGAAAGGGTTTTTGCTTTTGTAAGAATGAATGTGGTGGTCTCAGACAGTTTTTAATTTTATATAGGTGGGATTTACTCAAACAGGTAACAACCATCAGGGGTAAAGGGAAGGGTTTTTTGCTTTTGTAAAGGTGACTATGGTGGTCTGAGACAGTATGGTCTGAGGCAGACACTACAATAACCTCCATCAGGATCACATCAATAACATTGCTTCCAATGCATAGCTCACATGCGGGATGCTCTTCCCCGAGACTGAAGGATTCATGCTGGCCATCCAAGACCAGGTAATCAACACCACAAACTATAGAAATTACATGGCAAAGTAGTCGGGAATGTCAGATGACACATGTCGATGATGCCACCTGGCATCAGAAATGATCCAACACATCACAGGGGGATGCAAGGTAATCACCCAGACTGAGTACACTCATAGATACAACCAGGTAGCCAGGATAATACATCAGAAGCTAGTGAGGAAATATCAGTTGACTACAGAAAGTGTGACATACTACAAGTATGAACCCCAGGCAGTAATAGAGACCCCAACCCAAAAGCTGTACTGGGACCACACCATAATAATGGTGTGCTATTCCACACAACAGACTGGACATAACCCTTGTGGACAAGATGGAAGGGGCTACCTGCCTGATTGACATATTGGTGCCCAACAGTAGCAATGTCCAGAAAACCCATGAGGAAAAAATTAGGAAGTACACGAACCTGAGACATGAGATCAAGGAGATGTGGCATATGCAAGAAATAACGACCATCCCGATCATTGTGTCAACCACCGGTATGGTGCCAAAGACCCTACAAAGCAGCCTAGCAGCAATAGGCCTCCAGAGAACACCTACAAGGAACTCCAGAAAGTCGCAATCCTGAACACCCAGGGCCGTGCCATGCTATGATACAGAGAGGTGGCCACATCAGGCGGCACCGTAAGAGGGCGGCATAAGCAGCGAAATCAAAATACGGGAAATCAAAATGGGGCGGCATATCGAAGACTTGCATCATACTGAGAAAATCTACCGCACGGCCCTGTGAACACCTGTAGGATACTCAGAGAGTTCCTCGACCAACTGTAACACGACGTTAAGACGTTTAAGACGTTACACCCATCCTGCATACTTGGTAGCAGTATTCGTCATGGAGTGGAATTCCCCAATCAGGGAGAAATAATAAAAGAGCAACAACAACAACAACAATAATAATAATAATAATAATAATGTTTTTTTAATAATAATAATAATAATAATGACCAGAGGATAATCAAGACAGTAACCTGCCTTATGTTGTTCCCATAATCAAAATGACATCACAACTCTACCTAAGAAAGAAAAAAACATGCAGCATAAAACACCAACATTTCAATATAAATAAAGTATGTTTTTAGAGAAATAAGAAAAGCTTTCTGTTAGGTGGGTAAAAAAAGTAGGAACTGCATGACACAAGACCTTGGATGAGCCTATCATACAAAACTCAAAGTGAACAATGGAGCTGGGAGTCATATAATATTCCCTCTGAAGGAATAAATCACTGGTAACTACAGCCCTCTTACCTCCCCCCTATCTCATTAATTAAGGAAAGGCAAAGTTGTCACATAACTCAGTTTTTTAAATTAATGAATTAGTTTTATTTATTTAATTAGTTTTTTTAAGTGTAGAAATTTGTTTTTCTCATGGAAACACCCCTCCCCCTAAGCAGAGGCCCTACAAGATCCTGACCAGCTGCATAACCAAGAAGAATTCAGGCCACTTAGAGAGTCAGAACATAATTGCCAAACACACACACAAAAAAAAGCATTAGAACATCCTATATTATTTAGTGCACTGAGAAGAAAAGATACTTTTTGATATTTTTGTATTTCTAGATCCTAATTTCAAAAAAAAAAATAAAATAAAATAAAAAATAAACAATCCACTAAGGAAGGTTATTCCAGAGAACAGAAGTAGTAGTGGAGGCAAATGAGGAAGTAGAAAAGTTGGTTTTGTGAGGTTGGAGTTAGTGAATGGATGTTGACTGGTTGAGGTATGTCTGAACTGGTTTGGAAGAGAGTAAAAGGGGTTATGAATACCAATTCAGAAGTACAGTGCCCATGGAACTATTTACAGAAATTTTAGTATTATCATTGAAAGTGAGTACAGGAGCAGTAGACTTTTTTTGTGAGAAAGACAGGACTAGGTTTAAACAAAGGAATGAAGTTACCAAGCTTGCCCCATTATTGAATTACCCAGACTGATATTTAAGAAATTAGTGGTGGATATTCAAGTAGATGAAGTGACTAAGCAGGCTAAGATTTCTCAAACCAGAAGGTAGACTAGTGTGCTATCATCAGAAAAACTATGGATATATGACCTTCTTCAACTGCCTATCTGGTTAGTGGAACAAGGTTATTAATATACGAGAGGAAATGAGTGAGATAAATAACTGGACACTGGGTCAGAACAGCATTAGCATTAGCATTAGTAGAGGCATATGATGCAAGAAAGCAAGCTTATTCAGCATCAGCCAAAAAAAAAAAAAAAAACCCCACTCCCATTTCACCCATCTGTTCATTCGAAATACCTGTCCAGTTGAGCTTTACATTTGTTTAGGCTATCAACTTCTACAACAAGTGATGGAAGTCGGTTCCACCAACCAACCACCCCGCTGGCCAAAGGCAAATTTCCGCACATCTATCCGACATCCGTCCTTCCTCAATTTGAATTTATGCCCTCTGAGGTGATTATTTTGAGCAAGATGAAGAATCCCATTGGCATTGAGCATGCTCAAACCATTCAAAGCCTTATACACCTCTATCAGATCATCTCGCCGGTGCCTAGTCTCCAGACTCTGTAATTTGCAAAACTTAAGCCTTTCTTCGTAAGAGTAACCCTTTGTTCCATTCACCAATCTTGTTGCCCTTCTCTGTACCCGTTCCAGCAGTTCTACATCCTTCTTGAAATGAGGCCTCCAGACCTGTATACAGTACTCAAGATTTGGCCTAACCATTGCCTTATACAAGGGAATAATCACCTCTTTATCCCTGCTAGAAAAATTCCTGTATATCATTGACAAGACACCATGAGCTACTCTTGCAACTCGTCTGCACTGCTCAGAGAACTTCATATCTGCCTGCACAATTACCCCCAGGTCCTTTTCATTCTCCACCACTGTCAGTGTAGTACCGCAGAGTTGATACGTTGCTCTGGGGTTACTGTTTCCCATATGTAGTACTTTACATTTGTCAATGTTAAACTTCATTTGAGCCCATCTGTTCAACAGATGGGCTCAAATGAAGCTGATGGGCTGAGCCCCTCTCAGCCCATCTGTTCAACCTTTCCAGATCCTGTTGCAGCAGCATAGCATCAGTAGTGTCCTTAACGACCCTGCCAACCTTTGTATCATCTGCAAACTTGGACATTAAACTTGATATCCCATCATCAATATCATTCATAAACACCGAAAACAACAACGGATCCAACACTGAACCTTGAGGAACTCCACTAATAACATTAGTCCACGTTGAGCAGTGTCCATTGATTACCACTCTCTGTCTTCTGCCACTCAACCAACCCCTTATCCATAACAGCAATTTGCTTCCAATGCCACACTGCTCCAATTTGTGCAGCAGTCTTCCATGTGCAACAGTATCAAAAGCCTTTCTAAGATCCAAATATATAATATCAAAGTTATTCCCTGCATCCAGTTCTTTTGTGACTACATCATAGTATCCAATCAAATTGGTCAGGCAAGACCTGCCCTTAACAAAACCATGCTGCGTCTGAGCTATAACTGAATTCTTGTCTAGATGATCCTGCAGTGCTTCTTTAACCAGTGCCTCCATTAATTTACCTGGAACAGAAGTTAAACTAACAGGTCTATAATTACTTGTGTCAGCCTTTGATCCTCCTTTGTGAATTGGGATTACATTTGCACATCTCCAGTCTTAGGGGAGAAGTCAGATGACAGCTGTCTACAATCACTTCAATGAGTGGTTAGAGAGAAAACTGCATTCTCAATTGAAAAAACAGTCTGCATCCATAAGATGAGAGCCTGTTTAAAAGATCTTTATGATTGAAAACCACAGCAACTGTTTGAGTTTCACCAAACTTTTCCACTGAATTAGTTCAAAGATGAGTAACATAAGCCAATATATCACAAGTGGATCAACACCGATGAAATCCACACTGGCAATCGTTGGTCAGGTGGAAGGTTTGAGTTAGGTTTGAGAACTCTACTCTAATAATGTATAAATAATGGATTTATACATTATTAGAGTAGAGATAAGGGCAATGAGGTGATAACTGGATGGGAGGGATTTGTAACAGTTTTTAGGAACTGGACAGATATGAGCAAATTTTCAAGCAGAAAGAAGTTGAGAAATGCCATCAGGAGCAGCAACCTTCTTGCCATTAAGAACTTTCAGGATTCTCCTAACATCCTCCTGTCGGAAGACCGGAGAAAGCAGTGAGTAGAGTATATTGGGTATAGTAGAAGGTTGCTTACCAAGACCGCCAAACAAGAGTTATAAGCAGAGTAGGCTGATAGTAAGTTGGTTTTATCTTTAGCTGAGGATGCAACAGAATCGGGAATTTGGATAAGTCAATTGTGATATGCAACATTCTTATCTTGAACACCCTTAACACATTTATTGTCCTTTATCTAAACCACAGTTTAGATAAAGGACAAGATTTTAAGGTATAATGTGGAATAAAAGATATCTTTCCTACAAGAATAATTTCACTGACAGGAGCACTATAGCTATAGAAGCTAATGCGCCTATAAACAACCATACCCCACACACACACTGACATAATCTGAGCAAATATTGATAGCAGAAGATTTAAAACAGTAATCCAACTAAGTAAAATGTAATACAAATCTCATGGATCATCCCATTTTGCATTTTTGTAATTACCAAACAATGCGAGGCTAAGAATGGCCATGAGAGAAAGGCTCTACTGGAGTAGAGATCATCATCAAGTTGTGATCTGAGGTGCCTAGAGGACCACGCCCATTGACAGTGTACGAGAATATGGTAGAGAGATTTTAAGCCAGAGGAGATCAAACAGATAAGCTTCCAAATTAGGAAATCTTTGACAAGGGATATCACAGCATATTTGAAAGAAATGGTTTGATTTCACTTCAAAAGCACTCAAATAAAACTTTTGAAGTGAAAGGAATCAAGAGTGAATAATTAGGAAACTGAGATAAGTAGTGGTTGAGAAAAGCGATAATTGAGATTATTTCAAAAAAGTAAATAAGTGGGGTTGATAGACTGTAGATGGAATGGACATTGCTCTTTGTGTTATAGCGGAGAACCCCAGGGTTCAGTGCTGAGCCCATTGTTGTTTTCAATATTTATTAATAACATCAATGAAGGTGTATCAGGCTTAATGTCTAAGTTTGCAGATGGTACAAAGGTTGGCAGGGTAGTTTAGTGACAGTAATCAGGTTGAGCTACTGCAACAAGATCAAGGAAAATTGGGTCAATGGGCTGCAAAATGGCAGTTGAGGTTTAACATTGACAAATGTTACGCTTCAACTGCCATTTCTCAGGAATTGCACATGGGTAGCAGTAATATCAGATTAACTTACCGATTGTGTGGAACTAACTCAGGGGAGTGGAAAATGAAAAAGATCTGTAGTAAATGTACAGTCTAATATGAATTTCTCTGAGCAGTGCAGAGAAGTTGCCAGAACAGCTCATGTAATTTTGTCAATGATATACAGAAACTTTGCTAGCAGAGATAAGGAAGTAATTATCCCTTTGTACAAGGCCACAGTTAGGTTGATTGATTGATTGATTTAAGAATTCTTGGTGCAAGACTTACTGTCACCATTAGGCCATATCTTGAATGCTATATACAAATCTATAGGCCTCACTTTAGGAAGGATGTAGGTCTGCTAAAAAAGATCCAGAGAAGGCCAACCAGACTGGCGAAAGGAAGGCAAAGGATTCTCTTACCAAGAAAGGCTTCATTTCTGCAAATTGCAGCATCTGGAGACTAGGCGCTTTCAGGAAATCTGATTGAGTTACACAAGCCCTTGAATGGCATGAGTAAGCTAAATGTTGATGGCATTCTTCCACTTTCTGAGAATACATGTATGAGGGGACTAAATTCAAGCTGAGGAAGGATGGTTGCAAGACAGATGTGCCAAAATTTACCTTGAGATAGCAGATAGTTGATTGTTGGAACAAACTTCCATCATTGTTGTTGTGGAAGCAAGTGATCTGAATAAATTCAAGGAAAAACTAGACAAATTCTTGAAGTTTACAGATTTATGGGTGAAGTGTGTTCGTTTTTTTTTTTTTTTTTTGGCTGATGCTTTATAAGTTTTCTTTCTTGCATCATTTTCCACTACTAATACTAATATGTATATTTTTGAAATTAATGAGAAAGTTTTAGTGAGGTTTAATCTTTTCACAGATAAGTTTGCTATATTAGTTTGACTATTCATGATGCATTCAAGAGATAGAGTGGGGACAGGTTGTATTAATCAATGAAATTTTTGGATATGGCTTACACACAGCAAGAATATATCCAGGTCCTCGACATAATTTGGCCTCCAGCATACACTCTACTTGGACTCCCTCCAGTCACTAACTGGCAGAGGCGCCTCCGTAGCCAGGTGGGAAGGAGCAGCAGTGCATAGCACACGCTTCTTGATTAGACCGGGGTTCGAGCCCGTCACCACCAAATATGGAGGATGCGGAAAGGTCAGGGAATGACCACCGCATATCCCGGAGCAATATGGCCTTAGTTGCTAATGCTCCTAAAAACCAAACAACAAACAAACATAACTGGCAGAGTAGTGGCAGTGAGAGCATACATTAGTCAACCTGGATGCTTCCTAGTGAGTTATCAACAGGTTTGGTTTGGTGAACTATCTAGCAGTTGGACTGTGGAAATGTTTTAGAGCTGTACCCTTGAAATGTAAGGGTACAGCTCTAAACCCTTGAAATGTTGGATCCTGCTATGATGCCCGTCATGACCTCAAAATGACATTACTCATATTGCATGATGGAAGAGATGAGGGTTGCAAGAACTTTGCTCTGAAGAACAAAACATGGGTTTGACCACATCAACCCTCCAATAAGAAAGTAGCAATATTTCATTGGACTGTGAGAGTCATCTAATATTTGGTATTGACTGGTGACGTGGGGGGGGGGTGTTCCTCGGTGTGATGTGTATGCCACACTTCACTGCTACTTACATTGCTTTACACTTGGGTGGTTACATCCAGTATATTAGGTTGTTGTTATTTGGTTTTTAGGAGCATTAGCAACTAAGGCCATATTGCTCCGGGATATGCGGTGGTCATTCCCTGAATGACCTTTCCGCATCCTCCGTATTTGGTGGTGACGGGCTCGAACCCCGGTCTAATCAAGAAGCGTGTGCTACGCACTGCTGCTCCTTCCCACCTGGGTACGGAGGCGCCCATATATTAGGTATAGTGGCTCAGACCTTACCTATGGTTGCTAGATGTTCCACCATCATGAAGGTGTAAGCAGAGGATTTGGTTGTCATACAGTGACTAGACTTAACTGAAATTTTGTCCACTTGACTCACAGCTGGGATCCAAATATCGGTTCCACCACTGTTTTAGACTCTCGAGTAGTAACCTGGTCATGTCTGGAAGAATGTCTGTAACAAGCCTCAGGATTGAGTTAAATTCTTAATTCCAATTGTAATATTACCTCTTCAATTTTGAATTTAATTCCATTCTCTCTGCTAGAATAACTATCTACTGTCTGTTATAGTTTAATGAATTTTGAGACCAATTCTAAGAATGGGTGTAAATATACACAAAATGTGGCAATAAAGTTCCCAGACTTGTGCAATAAAAAGAACAGAAAGAGTGAAGGAGCTCAAAAATAGTTTTATTTTTATTTTCAATCAGAATGCACTTCAATCAGGTGGTGATTACCACCTGATTGAAGTGCATTCAGTAAACCATTCTAAAAGTTTCTGAAAAGAGTCAGCAAAGCCATCAAAAGAGATGATATTCAGTTTGGTGGTTACGTTTTTCTTTATGTCTATAAACATCCTGAAATCGCTTTCCTTTGAGGGCAATTTTCACCTTTGGAAAGAGGAAGGAGTCCAGTGGTGCTATTTTGGGAAAGTAGGATGAATGGTTGATCCACACAATATAGATCAACCATAGATCTGACTTTTTCTCACAATTGCAGCCTCACCTGGGAAATACACTTCAATAGTCTTTGAAGAATCAGTATGCGGGTCACAGCATCGACTCTCTTCCCTTCAGGTACAAATTCCTTTTGAATCATACCCTGTTTGTCGAAAAACATGACTGGAATTATCTTGATCCTGGACTTAGTAAACAAAACATTTTTGGGCCTTGGTAATGATTTTGAAGACCACTATATGCTCTGGCACTTCATCTTTGGGTCATACTGAAATACCCAACACTTATCTCCAGTTGTAATACAGTTGAGGAAATTAGGATTGTCTTGACAACTCTGGATAAAGTCTTTGCATGATGACACTTTTTGTTGCTTCTACTCACCCGTGAGACTATGCAGAAATTTTGCACAGACCTTCCTTTTCCGTAAATCTTCATGCAGAATTCGATGAATCGTCTCCTTATTCATATCCAACTCATCAGCCATCATTCTGAGGGTCAAACAACAATGCTACAATTTCTCAAACTTTTGAAAATCTATCCTCATTTTGATAAGCTGATGGAAGGTTTGCAACTCTCTCCTCAATTTGATAGGTTCATGGCCCACTTCTTGGGTCATCATATCCTCACGTCCATCTCTGAACCACATATACCATTCAAAGACTGGTTAAAGTGTGGCTAAACATTTCGCTATTATAAACAGTTTTTAACATTTCAGAAGTTTGTGTTGCAGATTTTCCCAGTTTAAAGAAAAATTTCATATTCATTCATTGTTCCATTGCAAAATTGTGACATTGAACATTAATGCTACTAATAAACTGGCTGTTACATGAATAGGACAAAGAAGCAATATATATTGAACAATTTTTCTACCCCTATCTGATGGAGGAAGTTTGAACTACAACATATCATTTCTGTTAATTTTCAAACTGATCAAACAAGACAGCAACCAGCACCAGTCTTGGAACCCAATAATTATACCCAATAATCTTAAGGGAGGTGGCAAGTGAATGGATTGAACCATTGAGGCTAATTATGCTGACGAGGCTAGTGGGAGCCAGACGTGTTCAAAGCCGCTAAGTGGATTTTCTTATTTATTGATTTGAAATTATTGTTTTTCTAAAACTTTTGATTTAAATTTAGTAGTATAGCATCATCTTGTGTTTTTCTGATTAATCTGGTGTATTTATTCTTTACTCGGCCTTGTAATTGCATAAAAGTATCAGTAAGGGTATCATATCCACATGTTATGAGTTGCACTCCGCTGAACGAGAAGTTTTTTTAGCCATATTTAGTCGCTGTATTGACCAATTGATACATCAAATTATTTTCTATAAGTAGCTTATAGACCTAGTCAGGAACGTTAGTTTATTCTGGATTGAGACAGTGAGATTTGGAAGTTAATTAATACTTAAGTGTCCGTAGATTTACCGTTCGTAACTTGCGCCATTGTTATTTGATACATGTTATACGATATCCCGAACTAGATAGCGTTAGTATAGTATAGTATATAATATAATATCGTCAATTAATCAGAAAAAATCTACTAATTTTGTTAAACTTTGTTGTCAATTAAATTGAACTTTTAACTAAATGCATATAATGACTTAGAATTCAAACTAAACATAATTAATTAATACATAACTTGATACGGACATTATATAAACAGAACTCATAGATAATATTTGATACTGAAAAATATATATAGCATTATAACTGTGTTGGGATACAAGTTTAGGGTTATAATTTTTGTACTGAAATTGAAATTAAATCGAAATCATGACTCAGACCAGAGCAGCAAAGCAAAAGGCTCAAGCTAATGGGAGTGCTGTGGCTCAGAGGAGAACTGAGGGGGACAGTTGCCCTCTGAATCTCAGCCTTTTAAAATGCACTGCTTGCATGATGTTTGTGGAGCAATCGAGTACGGGACATGATATTGCCATGGGGGGGATGTCTTTGTGTGTGCGCAATGTCTACAGAAAGGATAGACGTTGTACTACCCAAATTCCAGTTCTGCATTCCTTATATCTGAGTGACACCACGTCTCTGATATCCCAAAATATCTGCCTTTGATGCTTTGAGCAATACCTCAAATTCATCAAATTTATTTACCAAACTCCTAGCATTGGTGTACAAGCAAGTATACATGCACCTGTTTGTATTCTTAGCTACCCTAACACAATCCATGTGTTTACTTGTACCGCAATGACTCCCAGCAGTCTCTGAAATATCCTGCATCTTGTTTTTCAGGCTTCTGCTCATTCCAATAGAAGCATTTCAAGAATCACTTTCACCTCTGCGAATGGCTACTGTTAATCTATTAGTCTTTGTATCTCCCCCCCCAAAGCTAGCAGTTTTCCAACCCACCTAACACTGCCTCAGGTCAGGACAGGAAGGGAGGAGGGGTTATGCTATTAGTTAAGAAACACATAAAATCCAAGGAAGTGAAGCCAGTCGACATCGCTGGACAGTGCAGTGTCGAGTCAGTTTGGTGTGACATAAGCATTGGGAGATCAAAATTGAGAGTAGGAGTGTGCTATAGGCCTAATGATTCTGATGAGTATAATAAGAAACTGTACAGGGAAATAGAGTGGGCCAGTAAATCAGAGTCTTATAATGGGGGATTTTAATTTCCCAGATATTGACTGGAATTTGTGGGTTGGTCACTCATACACTAACAAGGCTTTTGTGGATTTATTGGATGATTGTTTTCTACATCAGCATGTTCTTGAGGCAACTAGAGGGAGTAATACTCTTGATTTGATTATCAGTAGTGATTCTTCATGCATTAAAAATCTGCAGATAAAGGAACCACTAGGCGGCAGTGATCACAGTGTGCTGAAGTGGGATTTACTCAAAGCGGTAACTACCATCAGGGGTAAAGGGAAGGGTTATTGCTTTCGTAAAGGCGACTATGATGGTCTGAGACAGTATTTAAATTCTATACAGTGGGACCAACTGAAGATGTTACCAACAGCAAATTCAAAATGGGAAGCATTCAAAGAACTTATCTTGGAAGCTACTACATAGTTGGCTTTACATACCAACTAAGAAATATTGTTCAAGGTTTAGGCCTAAATGGTTGTCAGATGAACTAATGAGCCATATGACAGAGAAGAAAAATGTATGGGATACACATCAATTAACACGTGACACAGAAGCCTATCATAGATATAAGTTGATCTGTAACCAAGTTACAAAGGAGGTTAGGCAGGCAAAGGCAGATTACGAGAAATCTTTGGCAAGGGATGCAAAGAAAAACAGCAAAGAGTTCTTTACTTATGTAAACTCTAGAAGGAAGGGGATGAATCAGATTGGTCCACTTGATATCGATGTGTCAACTGTTGATGATCCTGCTCAGGTAGCTAACAAACTAAATGAATATTTTGCATTGACATTCACACATGAAGAGTTATTCAGCGAGGGGAATGCCAGAGGTGTATTCAACTCTGGCAGTAAGCTAGAGAATGTTGTAATAACTGGGAGTAAAGTGGAGGAGAAATTGTTGAAGATAAACACAAGAAAGGCACCTGGAGTGGATGGGATCTATCCAGTTATATTAAAGGAGGCAGCAAAGGAAGTAAGCAAACCCTTAGCCATAATTATGAGAGCTTCCTTGGACTCAGGGGAGGTACCCACAGACTGGAGATGTGCAAATGTGACCCCAATTCACAAAGGAGGATCAAAGGCTGACACAAGTAATTATAGACCTGTAAGTTTAACTTCTGTTCCAGGAAAATTAATGGAGGCACTGGTTAAAGAAGCACTGCAGGATCATCTAGACAAGAATTCAGTTATAGCTCGGACACAGCATGGTTTTGCTAAGGGGAAGTCTTGTCTGACCAATTTGATTGAATACTATGATGCAGTCACAAAAGAACTGGATGCAGGGAATACATTTGATATTATATACTTGGATCCTAGAAAGGCTTTTGATACTGTTGCACATGGAAGACTGCTGCACAAATTGCAGCAGTGTGGCATTGGAGGCAAATTGCTGCTATGGATAAAGGGGTGGTTGAGGGGGAGAAGACAGAGACTGCTAATCAATGGACACTACTCATCATGGACTAATGTTATTACTGGCATCACTCAGGGTTCAGTATTGGGTCCATTATTTTTTTCTGTATTTATAAATGATACTGATGATGGTATATCAAGCTTAATGTCCAAGTAATGACACTATGCTGCTGCAACAGGATCCGGAAAGGTTGAGCAGATGGGCTGAGAGGTGGCAAATGAAGTTTAACATTGACAAATGGGAAACTATGGGATACTACATATGGGAAACAGCAACCCCAGAGCAATGTATCAACTCTGTGGTACTACACTGACAGTGGTAGAGAATGAAAAGGACCTGGGGGTAATTGTGCAGTCAGATATGAAGTTTTCTGAGCAGTGCAGACGATCTGCAAGAGTATCTCATGGTGTCTTGTCGATGATATACAGGAATTTTTCTAGCAGGCATAAGGAGGTGATTATCCACTTGTATAAGCTAATGATCAGGCCACACCTTGAGTACTGTATACAGGTCTGGAGGCCTCATTTTAAAAAGGATGTAGAGCTGTTGGAATGAGTACAGAGAAGGGCAACAAGGTTAGTGAACAGAACAAAGGGTTGCTCTTATGAAGAAAGGCTTAAGTTTTGCAAATTACAGTGTCTGGAGTCTGGGCACCAGCGAGGTGATCTGATAGAGGTGTATAAAGCCTTGAACGGTTTGAGCATGCTTAATGCTGGCGAGATTCTTCCTCTTGCTCAGAATAATCACCTGAGAGGGCATAAATTCAAACGGAGGAAAGACAGATGTAGGATAGATGTGCGGAAATTTGCCTTTAGGCAGCGGGTAGTTGGTGGGTGGAAAAGACTTCTATTGTCTCTTGTCATGGAAGTTGATAGCCTAAATAAATTTAAGGCTCAGCTGGATAGGTATTTCGAACGAACAAGAAGGGGGAAGTGGAAGTGGTTTTTTTTTTTTTTTTTTCTGGCTGATGCTGCATAAGCTTGCTTTCTTGCATCATATGCCTCTACTAATGCTAACTTTATTGTTTCACCTTGTATATTTGAACAATTTAAAATACTTTTTTAATGCTATCCATAATGTTATTTTTATTTATTTATTTTTCTGTTAAGTTTAATTTCAGTTTTGATTTTCTTGACTTTTAACAATATCATCCTTATTTAAACGAAGATTTGTATAGTTTGCATGTTATCATTTGATCCTTCCTTTGCACAAGTCTGTTTTCTAATGTTACAACCAGTTATTTCCTCCCCCCCCCCCAATGGGAATGCTCTATGTTTCCCATTTGTGTCTTTGTCCACTAGGTTTCGCATCACAGGTCTATCTGAAATGATGTGTTACACAGTTCCTACTTTTACTGCCCTTGTCTAACAGAGAAATTTTTTTTTTGTAATACAAACATACTTTGTATTCAATTTTTGATGTTTTGAATTATATCTTTCTTGGGTATACAGGGTGATTCACTACCAGTGCGACAAACTTGCAGGAGGTATAGGGGGCACAAAGACGAATCGGAATCACATAGCATTGCAGGGTCCGAAATGCCTTCGTCATGCGGTAGAGGACGTTGAACGGGAGGTCGCGTGAACAGCGATCCCGCTGGAAGTCAGCATTTGCGAACCGTTTCTGTTGAAGAAATCAAGTAGCAAAAATCCTCCGGAGTGGATAATCCGCAGGCTCCAATGATTGGACGCGTTGCAGATGGTATGAACTCATTTGGTTTGTTGACAATATCCTCCATACAGTGGATTGGGAAAGACCCAATCGTTGGCCTATCGCTCGAGTATTCATACTCGGATTGCCTTCTGCAAGACGTAGGACATTCTCCTCATTGTGTGGCATCCTCGTTGTTCGCTCTCGATTCATGGTACCTCTCGTGAAACAACCAGTCTAACGTAACCTTATGTGCACACGTGCGAAAATTGTATGATGAGGAGCACGCCTGTGCGGGGATTGTTCCTGGTACAAGCGCAGAGCGGCGCGCCCATTACAGTCCGCAGCTCTATACGCGAGGTGCACGTTGGCCAGTTCAACGCTTGAATACTCGTCCATCCTACTACCTCGGGAACCAGTTCGCAAATGCTGACTTCCAGCGGGATCGCTGTTCACACGACCTCCTGTTCAACGTTCTCTACCGCATGATGAAGGCATTTCGGACCCTGCAATGCTATGTGATTCCGATTCGTCTTTGTGCCTCCTACACCTCCTGCAAGTTTGTCGCACTTCTAGTGAATCACCCTGTATAGTTGTGATGTCGCTCTGATTATGGTAACAATATAAAAGCAGAATGCAACTCTGAATATCCTCCATTCACTCTGAGGATGGAAATGTGAAACTGTTTCCAATATGTTGTTGGCAATATTCCCTGCTAACTGTTGACATGATATGCAAGTACCATGCCAGTTGAACATCATAACTCTGTTATATACTATCAAAATTGTGTTGGAGAAATATAGAAATGTTTTCTATAAATGAATGATAAGTTATATTCTGAGTCTTTAAAATTTACATCCAAATATATGTAGGCATTCAGAATTACAACTTTACCATGCAAACTGCAACAAATACAAAAATTCAGACTGACTAGTAATAGTTTTGTTAAATTTAATAGTGGCCACATTCTTAACTATCTTGCTTATATTTATACTACTGATAATTGGGTAGTGTTTTGCAATACAGCCATAGCTTCATTTGGAGTTAATACCAGTGAGCATGCAAAGATGTTAATGATAGATTTAAATATCTTTTAAAGTATGCTTTTAATCATGTTAATTATCTCCAAGCAAATAAGGCATTATTCTTTAGTAAAAGATTTATAATAGGTCCAATAAATTGAGCCATTAAATCTTGTCTTAAAGTTAGTTTGAATGAGCATTAAAAATTCCAATACCACTGACAAAAAAGTATGCTGATGTGAGAGTTCGAAATAAAAAAATGAAGAAAATTCCTCCCTCAATCCCTTGAAATTTCATTAGCTTATATGGGGCATTACAGCCTAGGTTGCCGTTGTACCCATAAACTAGAAATCAATCAATGAACAATTAGCTTATCTTTAATAATGAGAGTAATCCACAGAGGTATGTCACATATAAGAAATCTTCCATTCTCTTTGGCAGCTACCATTAATATTCGAAGTGTTTATAAAAGTAGGCATAAACTTTTACTCTTTAAAATTAATGTCAAAACAGCACATAAAATTGGCCCATAAATTTGTTTGCTACTAGTCAACAAAGACAACAGCTTTGAACTTTACACTGTAATGAAAACAAAACTAAGCTTCATTAAGTGTGTTCTCTATGCCTCTTCATTGTCTCCACATGACTCCTAGCACTAGTGACAGGTGCAGGCAATTTTGTGAAACACTCGCTCCTCCTTACAGTGAGCACAAAACACGTGTGTAATTAATCTACCATATAAAAATTAATGTGTATTCTATACATAGAATAATGATAATTACTTTCTGGCAATTAACCTTCAATAAAGATTAATTATTAAGCATTTAACAATCATTTACAATAACAAAAAAATGAGAGACAGTTGGTATTCAATCTATGAGGTTTTTTTTTTTTTAACATGCTTGCATCCGCCTATATATGTGAGAGTGCATTCATTGTACAGCAATATCTCGGATAGCACTGATAATTGGTAACGAAACTGTTCCGTGTTATGTGAAACCATGCTGATTGAGATATAATTATAATGGGTTTTAATTGAATGTGTACCAGAGAAACAGTCAATAAACAAATTATAATAAATCTATAAACAATTTGCTGTTGATAGCCAATTAAAAGGATTTGAAATTAAAAATATTGCAAAAATTTTATTAATGAAAGGTAGTATCATTAGAGATGAGAAAAAAGCTTTATTGTTTATTTAGGTATTTCAATAATAAAGTCCGGTGAAGTTGTCACTTCTTTTTCTCGGCATACAGTCAAAAACTTGTAAGCCGAAAAAAAGAAGCATCAAAGAAGCATTTTTGTAGCATCAAAACCCATCTTGTAAAATTTGCCATATCTTGATGCTACATTCAACATCTGGATCTCCATTCATAATCACCTTGCAGGCCATGTCAACCCCACTCCATGAAAAACTTTCTCCAATTCTTCTGCTGAAAATTTTTTTGGTGCGACTTCAGAATTGTTTTCCTCTTCTTCATATGCAGTTTGCTCATCAATTTCAAGGAGAGTTGCATCATTTAAGTCATTTGCATGTGAGTCAATGCAGTCACATACATTGACAGTGTCAAAAAGTTTAAAATCACAAGTCTTTTCCAATCTTCAAAATGTCTTTGGAAATTGTCTGAATTCATAATTCAAAACCTGTGAAATAATTTGCCAAATGGGGCAAAACATGCTGCCAAACAGAATGCATGTTGTTGCCAGTGATTTCTAGTCAAGATGCAAATATATTTTTGATCGTATTTAAAGGAGTAAAAAATAAATTGTGAAATGAAAAGCTATCATGTCGTCTTCTCAGGATGGAATTAAGAATACCGAACATTGTTGCACTTTGCTAATGACTGCCCAAGGGAAGCTACTGACACATGTGCATGTGAGACAATAGAGTTTGCACTGCAGCATATATGTCTAGGCTATTGAATGAGTTTTAATATGTACAGTAAATTTTTGACTTAAACTTAATTGAAAACCGTGCTGTTTGAAGCCGTCCTAAGCAAGGTATTGCTGTACTGCAATTTTTGTAATATTGAGAAATGATAGCATTCCAAAAATTTATAAATAATGGTTGAAAAGTAAAAGCTAAACAATTGCTTCTGAGCCAAAGCTGTAAATCAGAAAAAAGCTCAAAATTTTATCGGTTTATTAAATGTACATAAACTTTATCTCAATATAAGAAAAAAATAAACAAACTGTGTACCAATTTATAAACAAAAATCAAGCAGTTGTCAATTTCACATGCCTTTACTTTTATGCACTCATTTATTGACAGCTTATGACCACACATGCATTTATAGTACAGTACTGGGTGTTTTTTGAATTCTTATATGCATAAAGCCACATTATTTGGGCACTTTTTTTGAATGCTTATATGCATAAGAAACAGCAAACACCTTAATTTTGCCTGGAAGTTGTCATTATACAAACAATGTTCACTTTAAAATAGTTCTTGAAGCTCAGTCGTTATTCGCATTACCAAGCTTTAATAGCAAGGAACACAGATTACACTACATTATAAAAAGAAGCAATAGTTTAATTACCACTGCATCAGTGGTAATTAAACTAAGCCTGGCGAAAGGAAATACAGATGTAAACTATATCCAACATCTGATAGGTGTCAAAGAGAGCATGTGGATGGATTACTAAGCAACAGGAGACTTAAAGATGTATGACGGTAGAGTTGATAAGTGCATCTCCTCCCTCTGCTTTACTATACAAATGGAGAGTATTTATATCCCTAGAATTAAAATATCTGGGCCTGTGGGAAACCTATAATAAGCTACAGTTAAATTCTAAGGATATAAATACTCTCTGTTTGTTTAGCAAAGGAAAGGGGGAAGGGTGCAGTTATTGAATCTGTCTTCATATATATACAAAGGGTACTAGGAAAGTTTTGCAATACAGCTTTGTTTATTTAATTTTTTCAAAGTAATTTCCTCTACATTCAATACACCTCTCCATCCTCCGAAACCAATCTTTAAACCAGTTCTGCCAAGTTTCACTAGGGAGTAAAGCACACTCGTTGTCCCAAGCCCGTAGAAGGTCCTCATCACTGGAAAACCGCCTCCCTTTTAGCTTCATTTTCACATGCGGGAACAGTGCAAAGTCGCAGGGAGCAAGGCCTGGACTGTAGGGAGGGTGCTCGAGAAGCTTCAGTCCTGTCGTGGTCAAATATTCGGTGCAGGCTTTGGAGCGGTGAACTGGAGCATTATCGTGATGGAGGTACCAGGTGTCCATTCTTGACTTTGGCCGCAGGTTCTTCATAGATCCAATGACTTTAGGCAGGCATTGTTCAGTATACCACTTAGCTGTGACTGTCTTCTGCGTGTCCAAAACGACACGTTCCACAATTCCACTCGATTTGAAAAATACAGCTATCATTTTCTTCTTTACAGATCGGGATTTTCTGACAATTACGGGTGTGTCGTCATCATCAAAGACCCAAACTTTGTTTTGAGCCTTGGTCGGCAGATCGTAATAGTACAGCCAAGTCTCGTCACCTGTCACGATGTTGTTCACATACCGAGATTGTCCCTTATCAAACTTTTTTAACATCTCCCGGCACCAAGTCACACGTCGTGTCATCTGCTCTTCAGTCAGTTGATGCGGCACCCAGAGAGAACAAAGTTTCTTCATGTGCAAATGATCTTGCAGAATCGAACGAATTGCTGGTGCATTTAGGCCCAAAGTATCCTCTATCTGTTGGTAGGTCACTCGCCTGTTTTCGTCAAGCATTTTCCTCACAGCAGTAACATTTTCCTCCGTAACTCACGTTCGTGGCCTTCCCGGCCTCTCAGAATCCTCCAGAGTGAAATTCCCCCTTTGGAATTCTCTATACCACCTGAATATCATTGTACGATGTGGACAATCATCATCTAGTGCAAGAGTCATTTCTTCTAAGCACTGGTCTATGGTTAAACCACGCACGAAATTATACCGCAAAACTGTCCCTATCACATTTCGTGACCACGATGCCATCGCAAGCACTTTACACTCTCACTACTAATGAATAACTGAGCCCATCGACTTGGCGCGGCGGCCACTATCTGATATCCATATGGCTATTATATTGATTAAACAATATAATAGCCATATGGATATCAGATTTTCTGTTATCATATGGATAACAGAAAATCTGATATCCATATGGCATGGATATCAGATGTTGCCTCATATGTGATATGAGGCAACATCTGATAGGCATCAAAGAGGATATGTGGATGGCAGCAGGAAACATAAATACAAAGGGTACTAGGAAAGTTTTGCAATATGACGCAACAATGAATCAAAGCAGCTTCCTGTGATTCATTGTTGCCTCATATTGCAAAACTTTCCTAGTACCCTTTGTATTTATGTTTCCTGCTGCCATCCACATATCCTCTTTGATGCCTATCAGATGTTGCCTCATATCACATATCCTCTTTGATGCCTATCAGAATAAAAGACAAAAGGGAAGGATTACAAATACTCTGATTACTGTCATTAACAAGTGCAGCCATCTTTGTATTATCAGCAATTTAGGCATCAAACTTGAAATACATCAACATTAATAAATGTTAAAATAATGGGGAGCCCAATAGTAAACTCTGTGGTACTCCACTACTCTTTCTAGACTAATCCACGAAGAGCAGTGCCCATCTCTAACCACTCTTTGTCTCTTACCACTTAACTATTCATTCATCCTTAGTTTTAACTTGCTGCTGATGCAGCTTTATTCCATTTTATACAACAGTTGTAACAAAAGCTGAGACCCCCCTCCTCCAAACTAGCAGTTTTCCAATAACTTCAGCTGTCGACAAATGGTCTAATATGCTAATAAGCACTGGCCATTCTAAACAAAATTCTATGCCAATCAGTCTTGCTTTTGCAATATTCTCTCTACGGCTGAAATAATGGGGTCTCAGAGATAAAAGCAAGAACTCTCCAAAACTATGCACTGTCCAAATGCTGTTACCAGAATTTTCTTCCAAAACTCCAGCAGATAAATTATATTTATCATGGTTGCTTGAGTATAGTTACCCAATGTTGGCTTTTAAGTGAAAATTGTTAAATTCTGTATGCCCATAATTGGAAACAATAAAAAATAAAAAAAGGCATTTCAATATTTGAAAAATAAGACAAATCTTATTCACTAAAATTAAATAAATAAATAAGAAAACTGGAAGAAATGCAGTACCCAATTATAAGAAGGCATCTGATCAAATTGGAAGCATTGGCATGGAAAATTTCATTAACATGAGCAACCAGTCATAATTAGCAATGACAGATGAGACAGAGTCCTGGTGACAAACACGATATTCAAAAATTCAAAATCTTGATATTCAATGGTGTTTAAAGGAACCTCAAGTATGGAAAAAGTATTCAAAAGAACTATTACAAAAATTTTTTTGTAGCTCCCAGATGTTTGGTCAATTATAAGACAAAGTACATGGTGTTTCCATGACTTTCTCTCTATCACTGGGCGTTACTAACCATGACAGGCAGTTCTTATCAAAATGTTTTACTGATTGTCGCTTTCTTTTTTTTTTGAAAGTGGTGTGTTGTCTGATGCAAAGAAAATGAAAAACATGCAATTGAGAAATGGTATGCAGTAGTCACCTTGGGAACTTTGCTCTACATGCATTTATTGATTGCAGTCTCTGTTATGATTATATCAGTAACTGATGTATTATAAGGTTGTAGTAATCAGTCAATTATTATTAAGTAACTTATTATTACAACCTTACAATATGTTTAAGGACTTTATTTTCTGTTATTTTTTTTTTATTATAGAAAGATTAGTTTTTAAAGAAAACAAGTAATATGCTTTTACAATAATTTTCCAATGCATAAGTATGTTGGAAAATGATTAAACAATATAATAGCAAATGCAGAATACTCAAATCAATAATTTAATGATTACAAAGGAACACACACACATTACCTCCATCTTTTTTAATTTTTCCACCACCTAACTGTGGTGATGAAGAATGATGGCTTGTATCGCCATTGGGCCCTATTTTGTTTTCTTTCCCTGTACTGTAAGAAGTAGAACTATCCACTCTATTTGCTTTATCTGTTAAATCATAGGAACGGGATTTATGGATATGGGTTACTTCAGTCGTCATTCGGCTAATCAAACTGCTGAAACCCTTTATAAAACTACAATTAAAAACAGAATATATTAAGTTTATAGTAGCTTATAATAACAACAACAATAATAATATAATATAATTTTATTCATCAAATGAAAAATACAGTTCACAAAATGTTCAGGAAGACAACTTATCAACAAATTGGATTACTGTACCATACAATTCAAATAGATATAGAATAAGTATTTAATGAAAATATCAAAAATATATAAAAAAAAATGAAGAATAACAGATAACCTCCATAAAAATTTGTTTCCTTCTACAATGCTGCAAGAGGGAAATACACATGCACCCATGCATGTGTACATACACACAAAATCCATAATAGGTATTCTAATATTACAAATCAAGAACATTCTTAATAAGAACTTCATCTTATTAGATGAAGACAATTTAGAGATAGACAATTTTTTGCTATTATAAATTTCATCTAATGTATATTTGTAAGTATGTCTATATTAATATTTGTTTAAACAGTGAGGACATTTCAAAACAGGATTTCTTTTCTTCCTCATGTACAACTTGAGGAAGAAAAAAAATTTTTTTTTAATCTGACTGCATCAAAAATCTCTTTCAGATTCAGGTTCCTAATATTTAAATCAAATTTTAACTTCTGTGCTGGAAACAGATTATATATCTTAAAAAAACCTGTTTATTTTTATGCTCATTTCCCCAGATATCATTTCCAAGTATCATCTTCAAAATATGCAAGTTACTGCATATGGTAATCTCGGAATAACATACCAACTGTGTGGTACGGTGAGTAGTGAAAAACAAAAAAAGCCTGGGATAGGGTGATTGATTTAGAAATTCTTGGCACAAGAGCTACTGTGGCTAAAATGCACCTGAAAGATTTTTTACGACAGTTTTGTATTCGTATTTTGTTGTGAATAGTTTCCAAGAGTCAAGGAGTGCCTATAGCTTACTGCAAAGATTATATTTGGTTTCATATTAGATTATAGAAATTTATTTCCCTGAGGAACCGAAAAATGTCTGCTATGTTTTTTCTATCTTCCAGTATAGTTTTGAGAGTGAGAGTGATGTTTGGTTATCAGCTCTTGGAAGCAACTTCGGTGTTCATCTGTAAAAGCTGGACATGTAATCAGTACATGTTCTACTGTTTATTGTGTGTGTGACAGATAGGACATAGAGGGTGATCTTCTCCTCGCAAAAGATGACAGTGGCTAAAATGAGCGTGTCCTATTCTTAACCTTGCAAATATCACTTCGTCACATCTGTTTTGTTGTTTGCTGGATTTCCATGGTCGGAGTAAACTTTTCATTTTGTGCAATTTGTTATTGTTTAGAACTCGCCATTGCTGTTGCCAGTGGTGTATCCCGCTATTATGAATAACTTTTTTATAATCTGTAGAAGGAATGGATTTCGGTGTGAAAATGTTGCTGTCGGCTTCCTTAGCAGCTTTGTCTGCTTGTACGTTACCATATTACCGTTAGGGGTAGAATTTTTTTCAGCCTGGTCTGTACTTGTTAACAGGAGAGACTGCATCTACAGAGATGGGATACACTTAAACAGAAAGGGTACAAGAATGTTTGCTGATGCTATCGAGGCAGTGTTAGGTGGCTTGGAAAACTGCTAGATTGGGGGGGGGGGATACAAGGACTAATAGATTAACAGTAGCCACTGGCAGAGGTGAAAGTGATTCTTGCACTGCTTCTATTGGAATGAGCCGCAGCCTGGAAAATAAAATGCAGGCTATTTCAGAGACTGCTGGGAATCATTGGGGTACAAGTAAACACATGGGTTGTGTTAGAGTAGCTAAGAAAAAGAACAGGTGCATATATACTTGCGTGTACACCAATGCTAGGAGTTTCGTAAAAAAATTTGATGAATTTGAAGTATTGCTCAAAGCATCAAAGGCAGATATTGTTAGGATATCAGAGATGTGGTGTCACACAGATATAAGTAATGCAGAACTGGAATTTGGGGAGTACAATGTCTACAGAAAGGATAGACAGGATAGGAAGGGAGGAGGGGTTATGCTATTAGTTAAGAAACACATAAAATCCAAGGAAGTGAAGCCAGTCAACATCGCTGGACAGTGCAGTGTTGAGTCAGCTTGGTGTGACATAAGCATTGGGAGATCAAAACTGAGAGTAGGAGTGTGCTATAGGCCTAATGACTCTGATGAGTATAATAAGAAACTGTACAGGGAACTAGAGTGGGCCAATAAATCAGAGAGTCTTATAATGGGAGATTTTAATTTCCCAGATATTGACTGGAATTTTTGGGTTGGTCACTCACACCCTAGCAAGGCTTTTGTGGATTTATTGGATGATTGTTTTCTACATCAGCATGTTCGGGAGGCAACAAGAGGGAGTAATACTCTTGATTTGATTACCAGTAGTGATTCTTCATGCAATAAGAATCTGCAGATACAGGAACCACTAGGTGGCAGTGATCACAGTGTGCTGAAGTGGGATTTACTCAAGGAGGTAACTACCATCAGGGGTAAAGGGAAGGGTTATTGCTTTCGTAAAGGTGACTACGATGGTCTGAGACAGTATTTAAATTCTATACAGTGGGACCAACTGATGATGCCAACAGCAAACTCAAAATAGGAAGCATTCAAAGAACTTATCTTGGAAGCTACTAGGCTTTACATACCAACTAAGAAATATTGTTCAAGGTTTAGGCCTAAATGGATGTCAGATAAACTAATGAGACATATGGCAGAGAAGAAAAATGCATGGGATACATATAAATTAACATGTGACACAGAAGCCTATGATAGATATAAGTTGATCTGTAACCAAGTTACAAAGGAGGTTAGGCAGGCAAAGGCAGATTACGAGAAATCTTTGGCAAGGGATGCAAAGAAAAACAGCAAAGAGTTCTTTACTTAGGTAAACTCTAGAAGGAAGGGGATGAATCAGATTGGTCCATTTGATATCGATAGTTCAACTGTTCATGATCCTGCTCAGGTATCTAACAAACTAAATCAATATTTTGCATCTACATTCACATGTGAGGAGTTATTCAGGAAGGGGAATGCCATAGATGAAGTAAACACTGGCAGTGAGCTGGATGATATTGTAATAATTGAAAGTAAAGTGGAGGAGAAATTGCTGAAGATAAATACAAGAAAGGCACCTGGGGTGGATGGGATCTATCCAGTTATATTAAAGAAGGCAGCAAAGGAAGTAAGCAATCCATTAGCCATAATTATGAGAGCTTCCTTGGACTCAGGGGAGGTACCCACAGACTGGAGATGTGCAAATGTGACCCCAATTGTGACTCACAAAGGAGGATCAAAGGCTGACACAAGTAATTATAGACCTGTGAGTTTAACTTCTGTTCCAGGAAAATTAATAGAAGCACTGGTTAAAGAAGCACTGCAGGATCATCTTGACAAGAATTCAGTTGTAGCTCAGACACAGCATGGTTTTGTTAAGGGAAGGTCTTGCCTGACCAATTTGATTGGATACTATGATGTAATCACAAAAGAATTGGATGCAAGGAATAAATTTGATATTATATATTTGGATCTTAGAAAGGCTTTTGATACTGTTGCACACGGAAGATTGCTGCATGCACAAATTGGAGCAGCGTGGCATTGGTGGCAAATTGTTGCTAGGGATAAAGCGATGATTGAGTGGCAGAAGACAGACAGTGGTAATTAATGGACACTGCTCATCGTGAACTAATGTTATTAGTGGAGTCCCTCAGGGTTCAGTGTTGGGTCCATTATTGTTTTCTGTATTTATAAATGATATTGATGATGGTATATCAAGCTTAATGTCCAAGTTTGCAGACGATACAAAGGTTAGCAGGGTTGTCAAGGACACTACTGACACTATGCTGCTGCAACAGGATCTGGAAATGTTGAGCAGATGGGCTGAGAGGTGGCAAATGAAGTTTAACATTTACAAATGTAAAATACTACGTATGTGAAATACCAGAGCAACGTATAAACTCTGTGGTACTACACTGACAGTGGTAGAGAATGAAAAGGACCTGGGGGTAATTGTGCAGGCAGATATGAAGTTCTCTGAGCAGTGCAGACGAGCTGCAAGAGTAGCTCATGGTGTCTTATCAATGATATACAGGAATTTTTCTAGCAGGGATAGGGAGGTGATTATTCTCTTGTATAAGGCAATGGTCAGGCCACACCTTGAGTACTGTATACAGGTCTGGAGGCCTCATTTCAAGAAGGATGTAGAGCTGCTGGAACGAGTACAGAGAAGGGCAACAAGGTTAGTGAACGGAACGAAGGGTTGCTCTTACGAAGAAAGGCTTAAGTTTTGCAAATTAGTGTCTGGAGACTAGGCACCGGCGAGGTGATCTGATAGAGGTGTATAAAACCTTGAATGGTTTGAGCATGCTCAATGCCGATGGGATTCTTCCTCTTGCTTAGAATAATCACCTGGTAGGGCAAAAATTCAGATTGAGGAGAGACAGATGTAGGATAGATGTGCAGAAATTTTCCTTTAGCCAGCGAGTAGTTGGTTGGCGGAACAGACCTCCATCCCTTGTGGAAGTTGATAGCCTAAATAAATTTAAGGCTCAGCGGACAGGTATTTCAAATGAACAGAGGGGTGAAATGAAAGTGGGTTTTTTTTTTTTTTTTGGCTGATGCTGCATAAGCTTGCTTTCTTGCATCATATGCCTCTACTAATGCTAATGCTAATATATTCCGACATGACTTGGGATCCAGCAAAATCTTATGTTATGACCTTGTTCAAGGAGCCTTGATACTCAGCACTGAATTTGTTTTTGCAGTGGGTGTTTATTAGAATTGACATTTTGTACAGCCATCATGGAGCTAAGGGAGTCAGTAAAAATGATGCTATTTGGTGAGCTTGAGTGTTCGATTTGGTTTAGCATTAACATTATGGCTTGCAGCTCTGCAGTATAAATGCTGCAGTCTTTTGGGATGTGGTGGCATCAGATGTGTAAACAGCCACTCCCACATGATAATCAGTTTTTGAGCCATCTGTATATAGGAAGCAATGATCTAAAAATTGCAACTTATAAGCAGCATGCAGATGCTGATATGGAAGTGCTTGTTTGTCCCAAATGTGGAAGGAGAAATCATATGTAAGCTGTTTGATATCCATGGTGGTGTAGACTGCTTCGTCAGTGGAGTTATATTATTGAGGTTAAGATTTCTACTGAGGAGAAGGCTTTTTAATCTCATGCTCGCAGGTTTATTGATTCTTTGCTGTTGTTGGTATTGTCGTTTCCATTTTAATGTAAAAAAAAATATTCCTGTATGGGGTGACCAGGTAGGGATTTTATTTTAGTTGCATAGGAAAATAATTGATTGTGTCTTCTGATTTGTAAGGGAGGTTTTTGGGCTTCCGCATACAGGCTCTGCACAGAAAGCTCCAAGAACTATTTAGAGTGCGCAGTGATGTCTGGGTCAAGCCATCTCAGGGCACTAGGTCTCACCAAGTCATAGACTGGGGCATCACAGTCTAACTTGGAATGAATGAGTAGGCTATATAATCGTAATAGTATTGTTCTATCTGCAGGACATAGCGGACAGGACCTTCAAGATATTCATTTTCTTCAGACACTGAACTCTTAAGTAACTAATGTGCTCCAAAAAGGTTAATTTTCTGTCAAAAACAACCCTAGAAAACGGACACTATTTTTAACTGGGATGATCTGCCCTTTCAGCCTGAGTTCGGGATCAAGATGGAGACTCCTTTTCCTGCAAAAATGTATACATACAGTCTTTTGGGTGGAAATTCTGTATCCATTTCATGACTTTGATTATGGCTACTTGCAATTGTCGTTCTATTGTTCTCATATACTGCACTTGATAAGAAATGCTGAAATCATCTGCATAAACAGTTGTGATAATGTTGGCTGGTATTTGTTCTATTATTGTGCTGAATTGTACTGCAAAAAGTGTGGCACTTAGTACGGATCCTTGAGGGACCCCCCTCTTCCTGAGAGTATGTTCTGGAAAGCGTATTGTTAAGTCGAATTTGGAATGTTCGATTTTTAAGAAATTTGCTTATGTATAGAGGTAAGTGTCCTCTAAGACCAAGTTGGTGTAGTCCTCTAAGGATACCATACCGCCATGTAGCATCATATGCTTTCTCAATATCAAAATTAACTATGACTTCATGTTGTTTTCTGAGGAAAGTGTTTCTTACCTGATTTTCCAGATGTATATGTACATCTAAGGTAGAGTGATTTTCCGAAAGCCATATTGTGCAGGATTGAGAAAGTTATTGCTTTCTAGATACCACGTTAGTCTATTATTGACAATTTTCTCCAAGATCTTGCCCAAGCAGCTGGTCAAAGCGATAGGGCAATAGTTCGGTGGGTTTGATTGGTCTTTTCCCTGCTTCAGGAAAGCCAGTATTATTGCATGGTGCCATTGGTCTGGAAATGTATTCTCAAGGTATATTTTATTAAATAAATCTAACAGGACTAATAGAGATTTTTCATCTAATTGTATTGCTTAATGTATTTCATTGGGTCCAACTGCGCTGTGTTTCGTCTGTAGCAGTGTTTGTTTTAATTATGCTACTGTGAGTGGCAGGTTGTATTGTTCATAGTGATTGGTGGAAAATTTTAGGTTTATTTTTTCAGCTTCCTTCTTGTAAGTTTTGAAAGCAGTTGAGAATGTGCAAATGGCAGATGTATTGGCAAAGTTTTTGCCAAGCACATTGACGATATCTGAGGTATTTGTGACTAACTGTCCTTTCCAATTTAGTAGTGGCAATGGATTTATTTGGGAATTGTTTGTCATTCTTCTGATCTTCTTCCAGATAAATGTAGCGGGTGTGGAACTGGTTATAGTGGATGCAAATTTGATCCAACTCACTTTTTTGCTGATTTTGTGCACTCTCCTGACATTAGCTCTGGCTCTTTATTTGTATCAGATTGTCCACTGTTGGATTTTTTGGAAAGTAATTCCAGGCTCTATTTCTCTCTTTTTTAGCTTCCTGACACTTGCTGTTCCACCATGGTTTTGGATATATTCTGATGTTAGAAAATATTTTAGGTATTTTCTTTTCCACTGCTTGAAGAATGGTATTTGTGACATAGTCCACTGCTTTTTGTACTGATTCTTGTTTAATGGTGTTCCGGTCTAGTTTTGCTAATATTCTGAAGGTTTCCCAGTCTGCATCATATATTTTCCATCTAGGATGCCTGGCATGGGGTTTTCTTCATAATTTTCAAAATTATGGGGTAGTGGTCACTGCTCAATGGGTTCTCATGCACAATCCATTGGATCTTTGGGAACGGTATTGGGGAACAGATTGATAGATCTAATGTGGAGCTGCTTTTTGATGGTAGGTGAAAATATGTGTGTGTGTGTGTGTGTGTGTGTGTGTGTGTGTGTGTGTGTGTGTGTGTGTGTGTGTGTGTGTGTGTGTGTGTGTGTGTGTGCGCCATCATTCACGATCATGAGGTTGTTCTCATTTATTATTTTCTCAATTTGTTTACTCTTCTGATCTATTTTGGGATCGTCTCATAGGGGGTAATGTCCATTTAGGTCATCTAAAATGCAAAATGGAGATGGCAGTTGAGCAATCAGCTCTCCAAAATCTTTCAATGGGAAATCTTGACTAGGAGGTGTATATATTGACGTTATGGTATTGTTGAAGCTTATTGCTAGTCTTTGAAGCTTATTACTAGAGGTAAAGGTCACACCTTATATTTTATCGGAATTAAGTTATATTTTTGAAAAACTTGTTTTTTATAAATAGAAATTTTCATACATTTTTATAAATAAATGTATGATTATGTCAAAAGAGACTGTTTACAAAATTATTTCCCTCTAATCATATAAGAAGTGGGGAAAAGTTCCGAAATCCAGTTCAGATATAAATCCAGGTAGCCAATATATGACATGCAATGACTGCATGGTGCACTGTTTGATAGATTTAGCTATCTCAAATTTTGATAGAATGCATTGTCACGCAAATTAGGAATATGTACAAAATTCAGCCTTCTATCTCTATTAGAAGTGACTTTCACAAGGAGTATACTCCTTGTGAAAGTCTGAATTTAGGAATTTATTAATTATGACCTATTTCTATCTACTAGTTTTGTACTATTTTTAAAAATACATATTTAAAATATGGAAATTTTAAAATATGTATTTTTTGTTTATGTATTAAGATCCAAATATCATATATTTGGATCTTAGAAAGGCTTTTGATACTGTTGCACATGGAAGGCTGCTGCACAAATTGGAACAGTGTGGCACTGGAGGCAAACTGCTGCTATGGATAAAGGGATGGTTGAGTGGGAGAAGACAGAGAGTGGAAATCAATGAACACTGCTCTTCATGGACTAATGTTAATAGGAGACTCCCAGGGTTTAGTGTTGGGTCCATTGTTGTTTTCTGTATTCATTAATGATATTGATGATGGTATATCAGGCTTAATGTCCAAGTTTGCAGATGATATGAAGTTTGGCTGGGTTGTTAATGACACTAATGACAGTGCGCTGCTGCAACAGGATCTAGAAAAGTTGAGCAGATGCGCTGAGAGGTGGCAACTGAAGTTTGACATTGACAAATGTAAAGTACTGCATATGGGAAACAGTAACCCCATAGTAACATATCAACTGTGTGGCACTACACTGACAGTGGCAGAGAATGAAAAGGACCTGGGAGTAATTGTGCAGGCAAATATGAAGTTTTCTGAGCAGTGCAGCGGTCTGCAAGAGTAGCTCATGGTGTCTTGTCAATGATATACAGGAATTTTTCTAGCAGGGATAAGGAGGTGATTATCCCCTTGTATAAGGCAATGGTCAGGCCACACCTTGAGTATTGTATAAAGGTCTGGAGGCCTCATTTTAAGAAGGATGTAGAGTTATTGGAATGAGTACAGAGAAGGGCAACAAGATTAGTGAATGGAACAAAGGGTTGCTCTTATGAAGAAAGGCTTAAGTTTTTCAAATTACAGTGTCTGGAGACTAGGCACTTGCGAGGTGATCTGACTGAGGTGTATAAAGCCTTGAATGGTTTGAGCATGCTCAATGCTGATGGGATTTTCCCTCTTGCTCAGAATAATTGCCCGAGGGGGCATAAATATTCAAATTGAAGAAAGACAGTTGTAGGATAGATGTGCGGAAGTTTGCCTTTAGCCAGCGAGTGGTTGATTGCTGGAACAAACTTTCATCTGTCGTAGAAGTTGAGAGCTTAAACAGATTCAAGGCAGAACTAGACAAATATTCGGAGCGAGTGGATGGGTGAAATGAGAAGGGGGTGTGTGTTTTTTTTTTTTTTTTTTTTTTTGGCTGATACTATATAAGCTTGCCTTCTTGCATCATGTGCCCATGCTAATGCTAAGCTATTAATATACGTATAATTAGGAAATGATGTTACATGGTAATTTTCTATGAAATTTTTCTTTTTAAATAACTACTGCTATTTAAAGAGAAAAATTTAAACTTAGTTTATTTATTAGCCTTATTGATTAAATGTACTATATAGTTAGGTAACGTTTAATGAACTTGCCAGAACATGTCTGCCATACAGCAGGTGGTTAAAAATGTAACAGCCAAGTATGGCTTGCTGATGAATTCTGGGCAAGGTTCCTGAAATGTTACTTAATTGTACAATACATTTAGTCAATAAGGCTAATTTAAACTAACTTTAAAAAGAACATGGTATAATTTGTGATATGGTATAATTTGAGAGAAAAAATGTCATAAGATATTAAACTTTATTTTTCAGTTTTGAGAAATTTGTATTTTTTTTTTTGTAAAAGAAGCAAATAGTAGGTTTGTATAACCTTCTATTTGCATTTTTAGGCCTAAACTTATTAGTACAGCAACATGCACAGAAGCAAAGCTTACATAGCACCAGCAAAAACAAAATAAAAAAAATCCCCATTTCTTTAAATAATTTAGCCAAACTTGCCAATTTGGTCAATAAGGTGCAGAAAGGGGAACTATAGGAAATTTTGGAATTGGTGAAAGAAATGAAAGAGGTGAAAGACTTGTGGAATTTGCAGAATCTCAAGGATTGTCAGTATTGAACACCTTTTTCAAGAAAAGGGTGAACAGAAAGTGGACATGGAAGAGTCCAAATGGATTAAGAACTAATGAAATCGACTTCATCCTCACTAACAGAAGATATATTGTGAATGATGTTACCATCCTGAATAAGGTAAATGTTGGAAGTGATCACAGAATGGTAAGATGTACACTTGATATAGATGTAGGAAAGGAAAAAACTGACTCGAGAAAATAATACAAAGGTCTTTGAGATAACAGAAGAGGAGAAAAAGCAGTATTTTCTGGAACTTAAGAACAAGTTTGAGCTTCGGCAGACTGCTCGGAACCAAGATATCGATGAGGAATATTAATACTTTCTGAAAGTGATAAAGCCCAAGAAACCTATAGGGGAAAAGAAATCCAAAGAAGAAAAAATTAGTCAAGAAACACTTGTCATGATGAATCGAAGATGACAAATGAAAAGCAAGAAAAACACTGACAGGGAGAAAATTGAGTATACTGAGTTATGCAAAGCCATTAGAAAGATACTCAAAGAGGACATAAGAAGATTTAACACAAGAAAGGTAGAACAAGCATTAAGGGAAAACAAAGGATTTAAATCAGCAGCCATGAGCAGTAATACAGAAAGACAAAGGATACTGAAACTGAAGAATAGCGATGGTGTACTTATAAATAGCAGAAGACTACTATAGAGAATTATACAAGGAGCGAGGGAATGATGTTAGCAGTGGGAAAGATGGATTGCAAATTAGCAACACATATGACATAACCGATATTCTTCCTGATGAGGTAGAACATGCACTGAAGAAAATGAAGAATCAGAAAGCGCCGGGGGAAGATGAAGTTACTGTAGAGTTGTTAAAATTGGAAGGAAGAGACATAACACAAAAACTGGCAAGGCTCTTCACAAAGTGCATTAGAAAAGGTGTGACGCCTAAGCAGTGGAATAATGCAATCATAGTTTTGCTGCATAAGAAAGGAGATAAATCAGAAATTGGAAATTATAGACCAATTAGCTTGTTATCCCACATCTACATTGTTCACAAGGGTCATTACTAACAGATTAGAAAGAATGCTTGATGAGAATCAATCGAAAGAGCAAGCTGGCTTTAGGACAGGATTCTCAACTATGGATCACCTTCACGTAATATCACAGCTAATGGAGAAAGCAAATGAATATAAAACACCATTATGCCTGGCATTTGTGGATTATGAAAAGGCATTTGATTCCATACAGCATAAGGCAATGTTTCGGGCACTGGAAAGACAAGGCATAGATACCCCACATATTATGATTTTGAAGAAAATATATGAGAACGCTACCTCCTTTATTAGACTAGACAAAGACAGTAGGAAATTTAAATTCGAGAAAGGAGTTCGACAAGGAGACACAATATCTCCGAAGCTGTTTACTGCTGCCCTTGAGGAAGCTTTCAGAAGATTAGACTGGTAGCAGAAAGGAGTCAATGTGAATGGAGAGTACCTAAACCATTTACGATTTGCAGATGACATTGTGGTCATAAGCCACGATCCCAAAGAATTAGAGGAAAATCTTAATCAGTTATGCACAGTTAGTAAGGATTTTGGACTAAAGATGAATATGGCTAAAACAAAAGTAATGATGAACAAGTATGCCACAGAAAGGGATATAGTGATTGAAGGAGCAGTAATTGAAAAGGTCGAGTCATATACTTATCTGGGACAAGTTTTTAGCTGTAATAATGGTAAATGGCTGGAAGTCAAGAGAAGAATAAATTTTGGATGGATAGCATTCAGGAAATATAGTCACATACTGAAGAGCAATATCCCAGTTTGTCTGAAATGTAAAATAATGGACCAATGTATACTCCCCACCATGACGTATGAAAGTGAAACTTGGGCACTCACCAAAAGAATGGAAGAGAAGCTGAGAACTACACAGCGAAGAATGGAACAAATTATATTGGGAATCAGACTGTTAGATAAGAAGAGAACCACATGAATTAGGCAGCAAACTCAAGTAAAGGACATTCTTATCAAAACTAAAGAACTAAAATGGTCTTGGGCAGGACACATAGCTCGAAGACATGATGACAGATGGACTAAGAAAATAATAGAATGGTACCCAAGAGAAGCTAAGAGAAAACCTAGAAGACAACAACGAAGATGGACAGATGAAATTCATGAGTTTGTGGGTAGTAAATGGATGGCCATTGCACAAAAACAGAAGGAACTGGAAAGTTGCTGGAGAGGCCTTCATCCTGCCACGGATTGAAAATGACTGATGATATCCAAATGTACTATACAGTTAGGTAAAGTTTAGGGAACCTTCAAAACCTATTATCAGAACTTGATGATATGCTGTCTTTCTTGCATCACAGACCAAAATTTCATAAGCTATTAACTTTATTTTTCAGTTTTGAAATTTGTATTTTTTTTTTCTTTTTTTTTTGTAAAAGAAGCAAAAGAAGGTTTGTATGAATTTCTATTTCCATTTTTAGGCCTAAATTTATTAGTACAGCAACATGCACAGGAGCTGTTTTTTTTTCGTTTTTTTTTTGCTGATGCTGTGTAAGCTTTGCTTACACAGCATCAGCAAAAAAAAAAAAAAAAACCCATTCCTTCAAATAATTTGGCTAAACCTTCCTTGTTAGCCTTAGTGACCAAATACTATATAGTTAGGTAATGTTTAGGGAACCTATCATCAGAACCTGATGATATGCTTGCTTTCTTGCATCACATGCCTCCATTACTATTAAATTCATTCAATTATCTACCTCCAAAACATTAGGTGGAAGTTTATTCCAACAAATAATTAGTCTTTGGCAGAAGGAAAATTTCAACATTATTTCATTATGGTCGTATTTCTGTGCCCACAGCTAATCTTGTTGTTCTTCTCTGCACCCTTTCCAAGAGATTCTTCCTAAAATGAGGTTTCGAAACCTGTTTATAGTATTGCATATGTGGCCTATCCACTGCCTTATACAATGCGATAACAGGATAATGCAAGAATAATGGGATAATATAATGATACACACGAACTTTGTCCATGCAGATAAAGTTCTTATCTCTCAATGACAGAACCTCATGAGCTGTTCCAGCAGCTTGTTTGCACTGCTCAAAGAATTTAATGTTGGACTGTACAATTGCAACTCAATCTTTTGCTTACTCCACTACTTTGAATTTTGTACTATACAGATGGTATGTTATTCTGGAATTACTGCTACTCAAATGCAGTACTTACGTTTGGGTGGCAGTATTCCAGCCCATCTGATCAGTTTATTTAGATCCTTTTGAAGTAGCACAGACTAATTACTGTTATAAATTATTGTGCCTATCTTTGTATCAGCAAACTTAGACATATAACTTGAAATACAGACATCAATATCTTTAATAAATATTAAAAACAAGGAAGAG
Source organism: Mastigoproctus giganteus (assembly GCF_048544385.1). NCBI lineage: Eukaryota > Metazoa > Arthropoda > Arachnida > Uropygi > Thelyphonidae > Mastigoproctus > Mastigoproctus giganteus. The sequence continues at coordinate 170,711,088 of NC_143583.1, forward strand.
GACCAACACCAACCCCTATGGAACCCACTCATCGCATTAGTGCTTGAAGAGCAGTAACCTTTTATAACAATTCTTTGCCTCCTATTATTATCCATGATAATAGCTGCAATATAGCAATCCTATACGTAGTCCAGTATCAAAGGCGTTACTAAAAATCTAAGTATATGATATCAAAATTCTTTTTTTGAATCCAGTTCCTTTGTAACACCCTCATAGTAACTAATCAGATTGGTAAAGTATGGTTTCTAACAAATCCACTGCTGTGATTGCTGTATTGTTCCAATCCTATCAAGATAATCTTGCATTACCTCTTTAACTACTGATTTCATTATTTTACCTAGCACTGAGGGATGAAACTTACAGGTCTGTAGTAACCTACGTCAGCCTTTGAAATATCCTAGTGAATAGGAGATACGTTTGCACATTTCAAATATGCAGGTATCTCTCCTGACGATAAGGATGCTTTCGTTATGATGGCTAAAGGTTTAACTAACCCTTTTGCAGCTTTAATATAACTGGATGGAGACTCCACTGGCCCCAAGCTCTGTTCATCATTTTGCTTATAAATATCTCTCAGTTTGGAGTTGAGTGAATCATCTCATTAACTGGTAGAGAGTGCATGTTCTTTGTTAAATGTTTAGCTGAAATAACTAAACTATACCAGTGTCTAAAGTTGACACTTTCTAAAGATGTTTCTCTTTTTAATGTCATATAATTTTCATATATATATATATTTCTGAACTCTGAACTGTCTTCAGAAAGACCACAAAATTATTGTAAAAGAATATATATCGAAAATACAGAGTATATAAAAGAAAATGGAAGAAAATGAAAAAGGTAAGAGTGTTTCATGGTATAGGATAACTGATCGTCTAGTAACCCAACGACCATAATGACAAGAATATAAGACAAGAAATAGAATGAAGAGATACAGAAAAAGAAGTATATGGAAAAAAAAGAAAGCAACAAGTGAAATCATTATATAAGTAAAAAAAAAAAAAAAAAAAAATAAATAAATAAAATAACACACACACACACACACACACACACACACACACACACACACACACACACACACACACACACACACACACACACACACACACACACACACACACACACACAGAGATAAAAAATACAAATAAACATAGAAAAGTATATACAGGTGAATATATAAGTAATAATAGAAGTGTAATATAAGTATAAGAGAGTTCTTTCAATTCTTTCTTCCACTCCTTTCATCTTGTATATTAATGCCAATCTTCCATTTCCCAGAAATCCAATTCATAGTTTTGGTAATGATGGCATATTGCACTCCTACTTCCAGTTTGCGAAACCTCGGCCCCAACTTTTCGAATATCCGCTACCAATTCCTTAAATGCCAATCTCTGGGTAATTCTTCGGTGGGACAAAGATACTTAGTCAATTTCAATCCTTCTAGTCCTGTTTTATAGATCGAAAAAAGGATTCTTTTGCTCCAATGCTTATCTTCGATTTCACTCTGATTTTTAGGCAAGATATCTCTATTGGGGATTATCCTAACTTCTAATCTCTCTTGACATAAGCATATTACAAATATCGCTTCCTCTGCATTTAAAAAACTGGGTTTTCTCTTTTGCCCTCGGTATTACTTTTCTTGCAAACAGCTGTTCACTCTGTACAAATCGCAAATCCCACCTACCATGGCATATTGTTCTCAAATCAGTGGGAGTGTCTCCAAAAGTTCTCTCAGGTTTCTAGATTCCATTCAAAAGAGGGCAGTTAAGTATTAATGACTTATTTCTAACAGAGTTTCTCTACTGTCTCATAGATATTGTTTCAGCTGCCTTTTCAATAGATACTTCCACGGGCACTGTTCTTCTGAATTAGCTTCTATAATTCTCTCTCTCTCTCTCTCTCTCTCTCTCTCTCTCTCTCTCTCTCTCTCTCTCTCTCTCTCTCTCTCTCTCCCAAGACATCCTTTTAACTTATCATTCTTTTACTATCCAATTTCAAACTCACAGAACTAACTTTTCTTCTTCCTCATTTATTCATTTAGCTTCTGTTTTCTGGAACAACTTTCATACGTATTTCTTGAAAATTACAATCTACAGAAGTTCAAGTCTAATGTCAACAAAGAACTTCATCTTCTCAACTTTCAGCCCATGCATGGTACTAAGTACTATAGGTTCTAATACCTCCCATGTTTGTGGTTTTCATAAAAAGAAACCACCTCTCTCTCTCTCTCTCTCTCTCTCTCTCTCTCTATGGGGAGTATTTTTATGCACGAAGGGGCTAAGTGATATTAAAAACCAAGAATTTATTTAAAATTAAAATACCATACCGAATTTTATCCTACTGTGCAGACAATTTTGGCAACTTTATTAAGAAATGCATGTGCATTATTTACTTACCTCTTTTCTCTTTTTTCTTCTTCTTTATCAGGGGTTGTTATAAACTTTGGGGTACATTCGGCTGACAGGTCCCCACTAAGACAACTGGCTGATGTACTACTACTATCTGTTCTTTGCCTAATAGGAATTAAAAAAAAAAAGTGTCCAAGCAGCTTTTTACATTCCATTTTTGACTATGCATAATGGCATGATAAAAAAGAAAGGTCTAGAACAAGCTTAGTGGTTATTTTCTTAATCTCTTTCTCTCTCTCTCAATATTTCAAAATTCTTTAATTTTTCATAATTAGGGTTTATACTAAATTCAGCCAATTTATTTTGTTGTGACTCACTGCTCTGATAATGCATAAGCAGCCTGAAGACTTCAAAATGCTATTATTAATTATTTTACAACTATGTTAATCACTCCACAAAAATATATTCTACTTCAAGCGAAGCCCAGAATTCAGTGAATTCTCACAGTAAAGAGAACAAGAACAGAAATATTTAATTATTTATTTATTTATGCAATGATATTAGAATGATCAGTTTTCAGCTTAGATTTCAATAAGGTATAATGTCCTACCTTAGGCTGTTATACAGCATACCCTCTTCATGGAAACTATGTACCAATCCATGGAATATGTTTATGGAAAAATATATTTCATTAATCCAGTCAGTGTGTTTATGATTATGTTTGGTGGATACTGACACTATGCTTAGACAAAAAAAAAGCTTTTTTTTGCCATATGCTTAGGCAGGGCATATGGCAAAAAAAATTTTCAATTACTGCAGAACACTTTCACAGACCAGGAATTGAGATACACTGCTATACTTTAGAGCAGAGGTGAGCAACCTTTCATGGGGCAGGTAAAATGAAATAAGTATGGGATGGGCAATGAAATTTTTTGAGACTTCCATATACAGCAATACCCCCACATAGCACTGATAATTGGTACCGAAACTGTTCCGTGTTATGTGAAACCGTGCTGATTGAGGTATAATTATAATGGGTTTTAATTGAATGTGTACCAGAGAAACAGTCTCTAAACAAATTATAATAAATCTATAAACAATTTGCACTTGATATCAATTAAAAGGATTTGAAATAAAAAATATTGGAAAAATTTTATTAATGAAAATGTAACATAGTGAGAGATGAGAAAAAAAAAGCTTTATTGTTTATTTAGGTATTTCGATAATGAAGTCTAATGAAGTTGTCTCTTCTTTTTCTCAGCATACAAGTCTTTGTAGCATCGAATCCCATCTTGTAAAATTTGCCATATCTTGAAGCTACGTTCAACGTTCGGATCTCCATTCATAATTGCCTCGCAGGCCATACAATCCCCTCCCCGCAAAGCTTACTCCAATTCTTCTGTTGAAAGTTCTTTTGTTGCAACTTCAGTGTTATCCACTTCAGAATTGTTTTCCTCTTTATTATATGCAGTTTGCTGATCAATTTCAATGAGAGTTTCATCATCTAAATATCATTTGCATGTGAGTCAATGCAATCATCACATTGACAATTGAAGGTTTCGAACCCCAAGTCTTTTCTGATCTTCACAATGTCTTTGGAAATTGTCTGAACTGAAAACTAGTGAAAACCAGCGAAATGGGGCAAAACATGCTGCACAAACAGAATGCATGTTGTTGGTAGTGATTTCTAGCCAAGATTCAGATATATTTTCAATTGCATTCCTGATGTTATCATTTTTCCAAAATATCTGTAAAGATGATGATCACACTCCTGTTGAAGCTTCAATCACTTGGAAAAAGTTTGCTGCAGATAATATGCCTTGAATGTGGCAATTAAGCCTTGATCCATGGGTTGTAAGAGAGACATTGTGTTAGGTGAAGAAAGCATATTTTTATATTTTCATTCAGATCAGAAATTTCAGGTGGATGGCCTGGTGCATTGTCTAAAAGCATCAAAATTTTGAACTCCATCCCTTCATCTTTGCAGTAACGTTCAAATGCCGGACAAAAATAATTTGTGAACCATTCTGTAAACAATTCTCTTGTACCATGCTTTCTTATTGGATTGCCAAATTACAGACAATGTGCTTTTTACGCAACACTTTAGAGCTCTTGGGTTTTCTGCTCTGAACGTGAGTAGAACAGAAACTTCAATATAAAATCCCCAGATGAGTTTCCACCCAATAAAAGTGTTAAACGATCTTTTGATGCTTTATATCCAGGTTGGGCCTTTTCGTTTTCAGCTAAAAAAGTTTGTGAGGGCATATTTTTTCAGAACATTCCAGTTTCGCTGACATTGAAAATTTGTTCGTCCTTGTAGCCACCTTCTTCAATGATGTCTTTCAATTCATTGGGAAATCTTGCAGCAGCGATTTTGTTTGCACTTCCCCCTGAGATACGAACATTGTGAAGCCCAACGCAGTTTTTAAATCGGAAAAACCAACCACAACTGGCTGTAAATATTTCTTCTTCATTTTCTTCTTTTTCCTTGAGTGTGTTATAAAGGCTCATGGCTTTCGCTTGAATGATGTTTTGACTCAAAGGAATTCTCTTTTTATCACAATCTTCTCTCCATATTAATCAATAGCGAACTTCTTTGCTTAGTTATCACTTTCATCATGTAAGATGTTGTAGAAATTCCCTGCTCTTTAACCTGATCCTTCTTTCAAATAATTATTCACAGTGATGTATAAAAGTATTCATTTATTCCATTTTCCTGCACGATTTTAGCATGCGATGCACCACCTTCATGGCACTTGATAACATCAAGTTTTTTTTCTAATGTAAGCCATTTATGCTTAGTAGCTCCACCGCTTTCATTACTTTTCCCTTTTTTGACTCATTGGTTCATATTTAAAGGGGTAAAAAATAAGTTGTGAAATAAAGTTTGACAGCTATCACCTTGTCTCATCAGGTTGGAACACTGAACACTGTTGCACATTGCTGCTGACTGCCTGAGGAGGGCTATTGGCACATGTGCATGTAAGACAATAGAGTTGGCACCACAGCATATATGTACATACCTAGGCTATGACAATGCAGCATATAATTATGTAGAGAACGTGTCTAGGCTATTGGTATAAATTTTTGACTTAAATTTAGTCAAAGTTTACTGCTTCTTCTGAAAACTAATAAATTTATTATAAGTTAAGATACAAAAATATAAACAAACAGGAACTTTCGGTGCACTGGAACATTATAGTCATAAAACAATAAATTTTATGACTATTATGAAACCTGATACTAAAGGCCTTTTCACAGACTGAAACTTAATTGAAAACCATGTTATAGTGAAACCTGTGCTAAGCGAGGTATTGCTGTATACCTAAATTTTTAAGATTCCTCCTAATTAATTATACGGTGCTTAAAAAAGTAAAATGATTTCATATTATAAATACACTGTTTACCTGTGTAGCCATTAATTCTCAGTGTAAACCTTTTTTTTTTGTTCTAATAAAAATATTACCATAATCTTTCCATAATTATAAGGGCATCCTTGTATTCAGAGGATGCCCCTATGGACTACAGAAGCGCAAAGTAAGTAAGTAAGTAAGTAGCAGCCATTATCAATCCACTGCAGGATGGAAGCCTCCTCAACAATTTGTTGAGGTAAATAGACCATAATCTGCCTCGCTGGTCCAGTGCGGGTTGGCAGATAGACCGTATTTAGCAGTCAGAGGCTTGAACCCCGGTCTACTCAAAGAGCGTTTGCTATTGCACCCATGTTAGAGAAGTGCAAATATATCCCAAATTCATAAAGGGGAATCAAAAGGTGACACAAGTAATTACAGACCTGTTAGCTTAATGTATGTTCCAGGGAAAATAACGGAATCACTGGTTGAAGAAGTAAGGCAGGAATATTTGGACAGGCATGCAATTATACTGTAATCAGAGCATAGAGCATAAAGGTCTTCTAAACAAGCTTCCATCTTATGGCTTGCCAACTGTTTTTAGTAATTGGTTATCCAGTTTTCTCTCTGATCACTCACTGAGGGTGATGGTAGATGGCTCTCTGTCTTCTAACTTCTCCACTAATGCCGGTGTCCCACCAAGGTTCAGTTCTTTCCCCCATTCTTTTCCTCTTGTATATTAATGACCTTCTTCCATTGACTGCAAATCCTATCCATAGTTTTGCAGATGATAGCACATTGCATTCCACTTTCCATTTTGAGAAACCTTGCCCTGCTCAATCAGCTTCAACTTCTCGAAAATCTGCTACAAATTCCTTAAATGCTGATCATCAGGTAATTGTCCAGTGGGGCAAAGACAACTTATTGATATCAACCCTTCTAAAACTCAGTCTTGTCTTATATCTCGCAAAAAGATTCTTCTGCTCCTATGCTTATGTTTAGTGACACTCTGATTTCTAGGCAAAATGATATATCTCTTTTGGGGATTATCCTGACTTCTAATCTCTCTTGGCACAAGCACATTACAAATATTGCTTCTTCTGCATCTAAAAAACTTGGTTTTTCTCTTTCGCTCTCAGCGTTACTTTTCTTGCAAACAGCTGCTCATTCTGTATAAATCGCAAATCCACCCTGCCTTGGAATATTGTTCCCATATCTGGGGCGGTGCCCCCAAAACCTCTCTCAGGCTTCTTGATTCCATTCAGAAGAGGGCAGTTAGGTTAATTAATGATTCATCTCTAACAGAGTCTCTCCACTCGCTTTCTCATAGACATACTGTTTCTGCTGCATGCCTCTTCTACAGATACTTCCATGGGCACTGTTCTTCTGAATTGGCTTCTACAATTCCCGCTCTCTCTTTCAAAACAGTCCGAACACATGACGCCACCAGCCAACATCCATTTACTGTCCAACTTAAAACCCACAGAACCAACTTTTCATCTTCCTCATTTATTCATTCAACTGCCGTTTTCTGGAACAACCATCCTTTATACGTATTTCCTGAAAATTACAATCTACAGAAGTTCAAGTCCAATGTCAACAAATATCTTCTTTTGTCTTCCCAACCTCCAACCCAAGGATGGTACTAAGTACTATAGGTTCTAATACCTCTCGTGTTTGGGGTTCACATAAAAAAAAAAAAAAAAATAGATCTGTCAAGGGGCGGTGTTGTCTAAACATTCTGGCAGGTTACTATGGTGCAGTGACCAAGGAACTGGATACAAAAAATAATTTTGACATATACACTTGGATCTCAGGAAGGCTTTTAACACTATTGCATATTTGATTGCTAACTGGAGCAATGTGGCATTAAGGGCAAGTTACTGCTATGGAAAAAGGGATGATTAAGTGGAAGAAGACAAAGAGTGGTTATCAATTCGGACTGCTCTTTGAGGATGAATGTTATTAATGGAGTTCCCCAGGGTTCAGTGCTGGGTCTATTGTTGTTTTCAATATTTATCAATGATATTGATGAAGGTATATCAAGCTAAATGTATAAGTTAGCAGATGATACAAAGGTTGGCAGGGTAATTAACAGCAGTCATTAGGTTGAGCTGCTACAAGATCTAAGAAAATTGGGTCGATGGGAAATGGCAGTTGAAGTTTAACATTGACCAATGTAAGGTATGGCATGGGTAGCAGCAATCCCAGAGTAACTTATCAACCGTGTGGTACTACACTCAGGGTAGTGGAGAATGAAAAATTGCTGGGAGTAACTGTGCAGCCAGACATGAAATTCTCTGAGCAGTGTAGACATGCTGCCAGGCCAACTGATGAGGTTTTGCCAATGATATACAGAAACTTTGCTAGCAGGGTTAAGGAAGTGATTTTCCCTTTATATAAGGCCACGGTTAGGCTCCATCTTGAGTACTGTACACAGGTCTGGAGGACTCATTTTAGGAAGGATTTAGATCTGCTGGAATGGGTACAGTATTCAACCAGATTGGTATAGGGAACAAAAGGGTGCTCTTAATCTAGAAAGGCTTCAGTTCTACAAACTGTAACATCTCGAGACCATGCACCCGAGGGAGATCTGACTGAGGTATTTAAAGCTTCGAATGGATTGAATAAGCTGAATGTTAATGGTATTCTCCTACTTGCTGGGACTACTACACACAAAGGGGCATAAATTCAAGTTGAGGAAGGATGGTTGTAGGATAGATATAAGGAAGTTTGCCTTCTGCCGGTTGATTGTTGGAAAAGGCTTCAATCTGTTGTTGTGGAAGTGGATGGGTTGAATAAATTGAAGGGAGAACTAAACAAATTTTTGGAGGGTACAGATGGGGAAACTTTTTTTTTTTTTTTTGACTTTCTTTCTTGCATCATTTTCCACTATTACTACTACTACTTTCTTTTTTTTTGTATATCAAAAATGGATTATTACAAAGTGTATTAGTAATTAATCTTATTATTAAAACAATATATATAAAGTTTTCCTTATTACATTTATTATATTATTTATAGTTAATATTTAATACAAATCAGAAGTTACTATTAATTAATAAAAATAACTTCCTTTGATTAACAATAATTATGTTATCATTCTTATTATTTAATTCAACTTTTCATTGATTTAAGGTAAGGTCTGTGCCAAGTGGTAAGGTGCCAGATCCTGCCAAGTAGCTGTAAGGCAATTAAAAGCTGATATAATCATATGGTTGTTATATGATAATATAAAGTTGACTATGAAAAGAGAAATTTGGGACTGTTTAGCAGTATTCAAAAATAATTAAAAAGAAAGTTTGGTACCTGCCATGTGACCAGCCATAATATATTATTGACCCATATTTAATAATAATAAGAATTAAATAATACATTAATTTCTTCTTCCAGTCACATAGTTCCCTGATTTGATGATTTAAACATAAAAAAACTGAAAATACATCTTACCATACAGAAGAAGAGGTACAGAGGATTCATTAGATACGTATGCTATATCTGTGTGGTAAATATTTAGACTCTTAGATTAAAATAACAGTTTAATGGTTAGCGCGTTCGAAGAATACAGAAGATTATGCAGTGGTTAATGCCATATGAAAGGAATGTAAATCTGAAATACAGGAAAAAATATTTTAAAACGTAAGAAATGCATTCATTGGGGGTTAAGACTGTGCAAATCAGCATGAAAATATGTTTATGGTAAGAAAATGTTGCATGCTTTATGGTTTCGAGAAAATTATTTTAAAATATATTCAACATAATTAATTGGAAATATTGGACATTAATTAGACATCAAAGAAGGAAGAAGAGGGATAATAGTGTAACCTTATGAATAAATTCATTGACTGAAGATAAAATAACTACTTGTGCGAATCTAATGAATAATATATATACTGTATCTGTTTTCATACATAGATGACCTCAGGAAACCAGGCGAAAACCAGTTGTAATCAGCCTATTGCACTAAGTGGGGCTTTGCTGTAGTCACCTTTCCTCTTCAAGAGCATCTTGTGGGATGCTGATGACTCTTCCTATGATTAAAGCCGGCCCCTTTCAAAATCAGCCACATGGTAGACAATGGTATACCACCACATTATCTGATGCCACAGAGACTATAAGAAAACCAACTCCAAAAACTGTTGTTAAAGAAAGACCTGAAACTAGATGGAAGGATGGGATCAGTGAGCTTCTGGGCGTGACATTTTGAAATGTCACTCATATAGCACATGATCGATGCAGTTGGAGGAATTTGTTGGTAGCCACAACAGCTCCTCAAGGAACTATGTGACTGTAAGAAGAAGAGATGAATGTATTATTTAATTCTTATTATTTTAATAATTAATTAATATTCTTACTATATTTTAATAATAATGTTTATTATTATTAAATATAGGTCAATAATATATGATGGCTGGTCACATGGCAGGTGCCAAACTTTCTTTTTAATTATTTTTGAATACTGCTAAACAGTCCCAAATTTCTCATGTCTTAAGAGATTGCAGTAGTTGCTGTATATACTTTTTAAGTTTTAAAAAAAAAATAAAATGTTATGAATTTTACAACTTTTATTTAAGAAAAATATAAAATAAATAAAATTAAATTTAAAAAAATGTTTTAGAAATAAAACAGAAACATCAGTTTTTTTAAAAAAAATTTTTTTGATATTCCACACATGATGACAGTTCATCTGTCATCATGTCTTTGAGCTATGTGTCCTGCCCAAGTCAATTTCAATTCTGTAGTTTTGATAAGAATGTCCTTTACTTGAGTTTGCTGTCTAATCCACGCGTTTCTCGTCTTGTCCAAAAAGTCTGATTCCAAATGTAATTTGTTCCATTCTTCACTGTGTAATTTTTGAGCTTCTTTTTTATTCTTCCGGCGAGTGTCCAAGTTTCACTTCCACAGGTCATGTGGGGAGTATACATCGGTTCATTATTTTCATTTAATGACAAATGACTTACAGCCATTTATCATTATTCAGCTAATAACTTGTCCCAGATAAGTATATGAATCCACCTTTTCAATTTCTGCTCCCTCAATGATTATATCCCTTCCTGTAACATACTTATTCATCATTACTTTGTTTTAACCATATTCATCTTCAGTCCAAAGTAATTACTAACTCTGCATAACTGATTAATATTTTCCTTTAATTTTTTGGGATCACAGCTTACGATCACATTGTCATCTGCAAATCATATATGGATTAGGTACTCTATTCACACTGACTCCTTTCTGTGACCAGTGCAACTTTCTGAAAGCTCCTTCAAGGGCAGCAGTAAACAACTTTGGAGATATTGAGTCTCCTAGTCGAATTACTTTCTAAATTTTAAATTTGCCAGTGTCTTTGTCTAGTCTAATAAAGGAGGTAGCGTCCTCATATATTTTCTTAAAATAATAATGTATGGGATGCCTATGCCTTGTCTTTCCAGTGTCCGGAACTTTTCTTTATGCTGTATGGAGTCAAATGCCTTTTCATAATCCACAAATGCGAAGCACAATGGAATTTTATATTCATTTTCTTTCTCCATTATCTGTGATATTATGTGAAGGTGATTCATAATAGAGAATCCTGTCCTAAAGTCAGCTTGCTCTTTTGGTTGATTCTCATTAGTTTCTTTCTAATCTGTCAGTGATGACCCTTGTGAACAACTTGTAGATGTGGGACAACAGGCTAATTAGTCTATAATTTCCAATTCTGATTTATCTCCTTTCTTATGTAACAAAATTATGATTATTCCACTCCTTAGGCATCATGCCTTTCCTAATGTAATTTGTGAAGAGTCTTGGCAGTTTCTGAGTCATGTCTCTTCCTCCTAATTTTAACAACTCTACAGTAATTTCATCTTCACCTAGGGCTTTTTGATTCTTCATTTTCTTCAATGCACGTGCTGCCTCATCAGGAAGGATATCGGGTATTTCGTATGTGTTTGCTAATTTGTGATACATCTTCCACACTGCTGGCATCATTCCCTTGCTCCTTATACAGGGTGTTTCAAAAGTGATGGTCAATAATTTATAGGTAAACTGCACAGACTACAATATGCAAAAAAAGCCCAGTAAACACGGGGCCTTATGTGAATCGTTTTTGAGATATTGCACATTTCTAGTTGGGATCCACCACTAACAAGGCGAACTGTAAAGAGTTGAGATCTACCACTGACTTGTTTGGTTAGGTTATGCTCATTCTCTCCCTTTCCCCTCTCAATGCTCTGAGACATAGCAGGCATACTAGTACTTGTCAATGGATAGTCAACATGGCAAGAGGTTACAGCAATGAATAGTATGTGGACATGCACTTCATGTATGGTAAAGCCAATGGCAGTGCAGTTGAGGCTGCACGTTTGTACCAAGAAACATTTCCCAAGTGAAGGCAGCCCAATTCATCAGTGTACATCAATGCCTTAGAGAAAATGGGTGCTTCACACATGAAGTATGAGTACGTAGGCCCAGAAGCATAACACCTGATGTTGAGGAAAGGGTGATAGAAAGAATAGAACAAAATTCAGGAATTTCGACAAGGATGGTTGCTCTGTAAGAGCGTGTACTGAGTCATAGCAGTGTGTGGTGAATATTACATTGCATATTACTGTACCCTACCATATCCAGCATGTACAAGGTCTCAGAAATACAGAGACTTTGTACACGCTGGACGCAGCAATACAGCAATACCATCCCAGACTGAACTTCTGCCAGTGGATGCAAAAACAGTGTGTCCTGAACCCTCAATTTTTAAACAACATTTTGTTCATTGACGAAGCTGGGTTTACTCATGATGGTAGTTTTAATTTTCATAACTGTCACATTTGGTCCGACGAAAATCCTAATGCAATTCACGACATCACCAAAGTTTGTGATTCTCCTAGTAGTCCTGCCCAGGCATTCTCATTGAATGCCTGGGCAGGACTACTAGGAGACCATCTAACTGGACCACACTTTCTGCCAAACAGGCTAACGGAAGAGCTGTACATTCAGTTCCTGCACAGAATGTTTTTCCAGACCTCCTTGATGATGATGATGATGATCATGTTCCACTTCAGCAATGCCAGAACATGTGATTTATGCATGATGGTGCACCGGCACATTTTTCTTGAGTTGTGACTCGGTATCTAACTGGAAGGTATGGTCGGCGGTGGATAGGTAGAGGTGGACCTGTAATGTGCCCTCCCAGATCACCAGACTTAAATCCTATGGATTTTTGTATCTGAGATCATGTAAAAAGCTTGGCGTACACTTCTGACATTAACACAGTTGAGGAAGTGTTGGGTTGAAGGAGCCTTTCAGCAAATCAGAAATTACCCAGGAATGCCTGGAAGGATTTGCAACTCAATGCAGAGAAGACTACAAAGCTGCATATAGATGCAAGGACAGCATTTTGAACACCTTTTGTAACGTCCTGTTAACATCTGTAAAATCCTGTGGTGTTGAAAAAAAAATTAAAAATGAATTATATTATGTTTAATAAAACCACCCTTAGCAAAGGATTCACAGCTTTTGCTAAATGAGTGCTCCTGTAGTCAGTGGCGGATCTTAACAGAAAATGTGCATTATCTCGAAAACGGTTCATTTGCGGCCCAATGTTCACTGGAACTTTTTTGCTTATTTTAGTTTGTACTATTCACCTTTAAATTATTGACCATCAGTTTTGAAACACCCTGTATAATTTTTATAGTAGTCTTCTGCTATTTGAATTATGCCTTCTCTGTGGGGTACTATTTATAAGTACTCCACCACTATTCTTCAGTTTCAGTATCATTTGTCTTTCTGTATTAGCATTAGCAAGGGCACATGATGCAAGAAAGCAAGCTTATATAGAATCAGCCAAAAAAAAAAAGAAAAAAAAAAAACCCCTTATTTCGCCCATCCCCTCGCTCCAAATGTTTGTCAAGTTCTGCCTTGAATCTATTTAAGCTATCAACTTCTACGACAGATGGAAGTTTGTTCCAGAAATCAACCAACTGCTGGCTAAAGGCAAACTTCTGCACATCTATCCTACAACTGTCTTTCGTCAATTTGAATTTATGCCCTCTCAGACAATCATTCTGAGCAAGAGGAAGAATCCCATCAGCATTGAGCATGCTCAAACCATTCAAGGCTTTATACACCTCAATCAGATCACCTCGCAGGTGCCTAGTCTCCGGACACTGTAATTTGCAAAACTTAAGCCTTTCTTCGTAAGAGCAACCCTTTGGTCTGTTCACTAATCTTGTTGCCCTTCTCTGTACTCATTCAATCAGCACTACATCCTTCTTAAAATGAGGTGTCCAAACCTGTATACAGTACACCTGTTAATTTATATGTATCCCATGCCTTTTTCTTCTCTGCGACATGTCTCATTAGTTACTGACATCGATTTAGGCCTAAACCTTGAACAATATTTCTTAGTTGGTATGAAAAGCCTAATAGCTTCCAAAGTTTGATATTTATATATACACCTTTAAGAAAATATAGCATGAGGAGGATGCTGAATGAATAAATATGAGCTGTGTCCATTACATTAGAGCAGAAAAAGATAGTGGGAAAGTTACAGAGTGATGAAAAGTACCAAAGCCTACAACAGTTAAAAGTTGATCTGTAATAGTACCAGAAATAAGATAGTGAGGCCGATGCTGAGTATGAGAAAGAGCTCTTTAAGAGAGCAAAAATTGGGGAAAAAGAATTTTTCATGTATGTGAATAAAAACGCAAATCAGATCAGACACGTCTGCACTGGGTGTGTTAAAGACTTAAATAACCCAGCTGATGTGGCTGATGAATTGAATAGGTACTTTGCATCAGTTTTTACTGATGAAGGACATTTCATGCTGAGGAGAAATGCATGCTGATTTTGAAATTACAGTTGAGTGTTTATTAAAAATACTTTCAAAGCTAAAGTCAAGTAAAGCTCCTAGAGTTGATGACATATACCCAGTAATTTTGAAGAAGGCAGTCATAGATTGTATTAAACCATTGATATTAATCATAAAAGCATCATTGGACTCAAGAGAGAGAGAGAGTCCTTTGGATTGGAGAAGTGACAATGTATTGCAAATACATAAAAGTGTTTCTAAGAGTGAAATCGGTAACTACAGAACAGGTAGTCTGACTTTAGTGGTAGGGAAATCTTCAAGGCAATGATTAAGAATACAACCCAGGGACATCTAGATAGGAATAACATTCACATTGTTTTTGTTAAGTGGAAAATCATGTTTAACTAATCTAGTAAGCTATTTTGATGCAGTTTGATAAAGATGGATTACAGGGTGGCTGACAGTTGTGATTAATGGATATTCTTCAGATTGATGTAACATCAGAAGTGTGATCCTCAAAGATTGGTTCTTGGACCACTGTTGTTCCTGATTTTCATAAACGACATCGATGAAGGAATAAGGGCACCATGTCCCTTATGACCAATTTGATTGGGTATTATGATGTGGTCACAAAGGAACTGGATGCAAAGAATAATTTTAGATCCAAATTTCTAATTTCTAAGATCCAAATATCATATATTTGGATCTTAGAAAGGGTTTTAATACTGTTGAACATGAAAGACTGCTTCACAAATTGGAGCAGTATGGCAGTGGAGGCAAATTGCTGCTATGGATAAAGGGATGGTTGAGTGGGAGAAGACAGAGAGTGGTAATCGATGGACACTGCTCTTTGTGAACTAATGTTATTAGTGGAGTCCCCCAGTGTTCCATTCCATCTGGGGAAGATTGAAGTCCCCCATGATTAACCATTCGCACTTGCTTTTACATTTCATCTTCATGTATAGACTCTCTTCATACTCTTCACAATCTTCTGGTCTGTGGATTACTCCCACTTTCATTATACCTTTGCTTCCAAGTAACTCACACCACACAGATTCTAAGCTGGCAGATGTAAATTCAGACTCAGCAAAAGTTCTATTCACACCTAGGCTGCTTTTCATAAGAAGCACGACCCCACCACTCTTTTCTGCCCTATCTTTACTAAATACATTATATGAACCATAGCAGGACTTGTCATCCCCAATTTCCGAGCAGCACAACATTTCAGTTAGTCTTATTATGTCCACATCGGTTTCCTAACCAGGTGTTCAAATTCACCCGTTGTACTGGCAACACTCTTGACATTATGGTAGACACAGAGTAAGACTAAGTGTTCTTCTATAGCTTACTACCTTGCTGCACCCCTTGAAGTTATTTATGCATGTTTCTCAAGCTTAAACTTCCCACTTATTTGAATTTGCTACCCTCATTCACATCTTGCCAACATTGGTTGTTGGGGCAAAAAACAAGAATTGAGAAATGTGCAAGCATTACTTGGACCCATATCATCAGATAAAGGCGAGTCTACATTACCCTTCTCCCCCCCTCCCAACTAGCACTTTCCCTGTACTCTTAAGGCGACTTCACTGATGCTGGCAAAAATCCTTGCAATAACTTTGTTCAAATGAGTACCATTTCTACAAAATAGATATTTTCTATCTACACGTGTGGGTCACATTGATAAATTTCACCCCCTCCCTCGCTAGAGCCTTGAGAATTCCTTCAAGTCTTGAGGGTTAATCCACAAGGCTTTCAGCATATAATCTCACTTATCGTGTCTAGGCAGAATTGTAGACACACACATTCTGACCTAACTCACGGCATTTTTTCAGCATGGGCCTATATTTATCCAACAAATCATCATGTCGTGTTCATTTAATATCATTAGTCCCCACATGAATAATGATGCTCTTTTTATATCCCTTAAAATATGATCTGTTAATAAAATGATTAACGATAGGTGGAACAGGACCAGGGTAGTTCTGCCATTGGCAAAAGTTGTAGCAGATATCATCTTTTAAGGGTACAAAAGGTGATATTGTTGTATACATTGGAACTAATGATATTAAGAGTAGGAGACCGGCAGATTTACTTAACAAGTAGAGGTCAATGTTGAAAAAAACTTTGAGTTAGGGGTGAATTTGAAAGTGTCTGCAATTCAGCTCAGACATGATAGGGGGGAGTATATGATGAGAGCCTTCTCGATCAATTCGGCCCTGGAGAGACTGTGCAAGACTTACGGGGTAGAATTTTTCTCAGCCTGGTCTGTGCTTGTTAACAGGAGAGACTGCTTCTACAGGGATGGGATACTTAAATAGCAAGGGTGCAAGAATATTTGCTGATGCTATTGATGAAGTGTTAGGTGGGTCGGAAAACTGCTAGCTTGGGGGGGGATACATGGACTAATGGCGCCTCCGTAGCCAGGTGGGCAGGAGCAGCAGTGCGTAGCACATGCTTCTTGATTAGACCGAGGTTCGAGCCCATGACTACCAAATACGGAGGATGCGGAAAGGTCAGGGAATGACCACCGCATATCCCCGGAGCAATATGGCCTTAGTTGTGAATGCTCCTAAAAAAAAAACCAAATAACAAAATAACATGGACAAATAGATTAACAGTAACCGCAGGCAGAGGTGAAAGTGATTCTTGCACTGCTTCTACTGGAATGAGCAGCAACCTAGAAAACAAAGCACAGGGGATTTCAGAGACTGCGGGAGTCATTGCGGAACAGGTAAATATATCGGCTGTGTTAGTGTAGCTAAGAATAGGAACAGGGGCATGTATACTTGCGTGTACACCAATGCTAGGACATTGGAAAATAAATTTGATGTGTTGTTCAAAAACATCAAAGGCAGATATTGTTGGGATATCAGAGACGTGGTGTCATATAGACATAAGGAATGCAAAACTGGAAATTGGGGAGTACAATGTGTACAGGAAGAATAGGCAGGATAGGAAGGTAGGAGGGGTTATGTTATTATTTAAGAAAAACATAAAATCCAAGGAAGTACAGCCAGTTGACATGGCAGGACAGTGCAGTGTTGAGTCAGTTTGGTGTGACATAAGCACTGGGAAAGCAAAATTGAGAGTAGGAGTGTGTTATAGACCTAATGACTCTGATGAGTATAATAAACAACTGTACAGAGAAATAGAGTGGGCCAGTAAATCAAAGTGTTTTGTAAGGGGGTATTTTAATTTCCCAGATATTGACTGGAACTTGTGGATTGGTCACTCACACACTGGCAAGGCTTTTGTGGATTTATAGGATGATTGTTTTCTACAGCAGCATGTTCGAGAGGCAATTTGAGGGAGTAATACTCTTGATCTGATTATCAGTAGTGATTTTTCATGCATTAAGAATCTGAAGATAAAAGAACTACTTAGTGGCAGTGATCACAGTGTGCGGAAGTGGGATTTACTCAAAGAGGTAACTAACATTGGGGGTAAAGGGAAGAGTTTTTGCTTTTCACAAAGGTGACTACGGTGGTCTGAGACAGTATTTAAATTATATGCAGTGGGACCAACTGATGATGTAACCAACAGCAAATTCAAAATGGGAAGCCTTCAAAGAATTAATCTTGGAAACTACAAAGCCTTTCATATCAACTAAGAAATATTGTTCAAGGTTTAGGCCTAAATGGATGTCAGATGAACTAATGAGACTTGTGGCAGAGAAGAAAAATGCATGGGATCCATATAAATTATCAGGCGACACAGAAGCCTATGATAGATAAAAGCTGGTCTGTAACCAAGTCACAAAGGAGGTTAGGCAGGCAAAGGCAGATTACAAGAAATCCTTGACAAAGGATGCAAAGAAAAACAGCAAAGAGTTCTTTACTTATGTAAACTCTAGAAGGAAGGGGATGAACCAGATTGGTCCACTGGATATTGATGGTTAACTGTTGATGATCCTGATGAGGTAGCTAACAAACTAAATGAGTATTTTGCATCTACATTCACACATGAGGAGTTATTCAGGGAGGGGAATGCCAGAGGTGAATTAAACTCTGGCAGAGAGCTAAATGATTTTGTAATAACTGAGGGCAAAGTGGAGGAGAAATTGTTGAAGATAAACATAAGAAAGGCACTTGGGATGTTCGGGATCTATCTGGTTATATTAAAGGAGGCAGCACAGGAAGTAAGCAAGCCCTTAGCCATAATTATGAGAGCTTCCTTGGATTCAGGGGAAGTACTCAAGACTTCGTTTATAGCTCAGACACAGCACGGGTTTGTTAAGGGGAAGTCTTGTCTGACCAATTTGATTGCATACTATGATGTGGTCACAAAGGAACTGGATGCAAACAATAATTTTGATATCATACATTTTGATTTTATATTGTTGCACAAATTGGAGTAGTGTGGCATTGGAGGCAAATTGCTGCTATGGATAAAGATGACAGAGAGTGGTAATCAATGGAAATTGCTCTTTGTCGAGTCCACTAATGGTATTAGTGGAGTTCCCCAGGGTTTAGTGTTGGGTCCATTGTTGTTTTCTGTATTTATTAATGATACTGATGATGGTATATCAGGCTTAATATCCAAGTTTGCAGACGATATGAAGGTCCGTGGGGTTGTTAATAACACTAATGACAGTATGCTGCTGTAACAGGGTTCTAGGAAAGTTGAGCAGATGGGCTGAGAGGTGGCAACTGAAGTTTAACATTGACAAATGTAAAGTACTGCATATGGGAAGCAGTAACTCCGTGGTACTACACTGACAGGCAGAGAATGAAATGTCCAGGCAGATATGAAGTTTTCTGATCTGTGCAGAGGGTTTGCTAGAGTAGCTCATGGTGTCTTGTCAATGATATACAGAAATCTTTCTAGCAGGGATAAGGAGGTGATTATTCCCTTGTATAAGGCAATAGACAGGCCACACCTTGAGTACTGTATACAGGTCTGGAGGCCTCATTTCAAGACGGATGTAGAGCTGCTGGAACGAGTACAGAGAAGGGCAACAAGATTAGTGAATGAAACAAAGGGGTACTCTCATGAAGAAAAGCTTAAGTTTTAAAAAAATTACAGTGTCTGGATGCTAGGCACCAGCGAGGTGATCTGATGGAAGTGTATAAAGCCTTGAATGGTTTGAGCATGCTCAATGCTGATGGGATTCTTCCTCTTGCTCAGAATAATCGCCTGAGAGAGCGTAAATTCAAATTGAGGAAAGACAGTTGTAGGATAGATGTGTGAAAGTTTGCCTTTGGCCAGTGGGTGGTTGATTGCTGGAACAAACTTCCAGCTGTCATTGTAGAAGTTGATAGCTTAAATAGATTCAATGCAGACCTAGACAAACATTTGAAGCGAGTGGATGGGTGAAATGAGAAGGTGTTTTTTTTTTTGGCTGATGCTATATAAGCTTGCTTTCTTGCCTCTTGTGCCTTTACTAATACTAATGCTATATTGGCACACACACTAATGTTAGGGGCAGTGTAAATAAATTTGATGAATTTGAAGTACTGAGTAAGTTATCAAATGTAAACATTGTAGGAATGGCGGAGATGTGATGTCACTCAGATATAAGTGATGCTGAATTGAATTTTGGGCGTACAATTTATACAGGAAGAACAGACAGGACAGGAGGGGGGGGGAGTGGTTATACTCTTAGTTAAGAAAAATATTAAATCTAAATCAGTGCATCCAGTTGACTTGGGTAACAAGTGCAATGTTGAGTCAGTTTGGTGTGATATAAGCACTGGGAAAACAAAATTGAGAGCAAGAGTGTTTTATAGGCCTAATCACTGTGATGGGTATACATTTTTGAGATGTCAACTGGAATTTGTGGGTTGGTCACTCAGACATTAGCAAATTTTTGTGGATTTCTTTGATGACTGTTTTACACAGCAGCATGTTAGAGAGACAATAAGAGGAAGCAACACTCTTTATCTGACTATCAGCAGAGATTATTCATGCATTAAGAATCTGCAGATAAAAGAATCAGTGGGTGGATCACAGTGTACTAATGTGGAATTAATTAAAGACATAATGCTCTCAAAGGTAAAGGGATAGACTTTTTCTTTCGTAAGGGTGACTCTTGGATGTTACCAACAGCAAATTCTAAATTTAGGGTGACATCAGCATTTGATTTAAGACCTTAAACACTTTGTTTGGTCTCCTTGCAGATTCCTAGCTTTTTGATACTGCAATTTGTAGAACTGAAAATTTTTCTTGCTAAGGTATCCTTTTGTGTCCCTGACTAATCTTGTTGCTCTTCTTTGCACTCATTCCAATGTATCTTCATCTGTATCTTCAACGTATCAACATTTCCTTATACTATGAAATTACTTCCTTATATAACAATATGATCTCTGACTTGTCCCTCCTGGCAGAATTCCTGTATATCAATGACAGAGCTCATTTGCTCTGCTATCAGCCTGTCTACACTGCTCAAAGATCTTCCTGTCAGTCTGTATAATTACCCTCAGGTCTTTTTCCTTCTCCCTTACCCTGAGTGGAGTACTACCCAATTGGTATAGTATTTTTGGGGTTACTGCTTCACATATGCAGTACTTGGCATTTTCATTATTAAATCGCAATTGCCACTTCTCAGCCCATCCCATAAATTATCCAATTTATGTAGGTTTTGTAGCAGAAGTCAAGATATATAAAAACTTTAAATGAGAATACAGTAAATTTATCACAAAAGTAAAATGAATAGAAAAAGTAAATAGAAGTTTGTATTTGAAATCTGGATTGCTACATTTTTGTTTCAATATTTAATGCTTGCTTCATTTTTTTTTTTTTTTTTGACACACTATCATTCCTTAATGCATTCATTGTTTACAATAAGGGTACTATGGATATCTATATGCAGGATCTTTATATAAATATTTACAAACAAAATGTATAACAAATCAAAATATGAAACATGCAAACATGGGCATCCGTAAACTGAAATAATTCTAATGAAACAGAGTGTTTTTGAATTTTTTCAATGGCAGACAAAGAGATCTGAGGAATTAATTAAAAACAAAGAGCAATGTTGAGAAAAAAAAAAAGTCATGTAGAACTGAAAGTGTCTGAAATTCTGTTCCAGATATGACAGGAGAGAGTACATGATGAGAGACTTGTCAATTAATTCAGCCTTGGAAAGACTGTGAAAGGCTGACGAGATGGAATTTTTATGAGCACAGTTTGTGCCTTTTAACAGGAGCAACTGTTTTTAGATGGATGGGATACAATTGGATACAGGAGTGTAAGATTATTTGCTGATACCATCGAGGCAGTTTTAGGTGGGTCGTAAAACTTCTAGCTAAGAGGGAGGGTACACAGACTAAAAGATTAACAGCAGCTGCACACAGAGATCTAAGTGATTCTTGCAGTACTTCTATTGGAACTTGCAGCAGCCTGGTAAACAGGTGTCAGGGATTGAAAGGCCTGCTGGGTGTTTTTGTGGAAAAGCAAATGCATGGGCTGTATTAGAGTTAACAAGAGAGAAAACAGGTGCATTATATAATTGTGTGTACATTAATGCTAGGAGCATAGTAAATAAATTTGTTGAATTTGTAGTACTCCTGAAGTCAACAATTGGAGACATGGTGCCACTCAGATACAAAGGAAGCAGAATTTGAATTTGGCAAGTACAATGTGTACAGAAAGGACAGGACAGGAGGAAGTTTCTAAGGCAGCACATCCCAGTGGACATGGGCAGCCAGTGCAATGTTGAGACAGTTCGGTGTGACATAAGCACTGGGAAAACAATATGAGACGAAGGGCATTTCAAAGGTCTAAAGATTCTAATGAGTATAATTAACAACTGTACAGAGTGGGCTAGTAAATCAGATCACTATACAACTCAGCATCTAAAAATTTTGAAAGGACATCTCATTTCAAAACTTGGTGAGACTGTGAGCATGATTCAACCTCTGGTTTCAAATAAAAGTAAAAATTCTCTAATGATAAAAACACAGAAGCTTATAATGTCCTAAAGACAAAAATATAGAAGGTTATAGCTGAGTCCTCTCTAAATTCTGCCAGTCTTAAAACAGCCAAAAATTAAAAAAATTCTCGAGGTTAAAATATCATATTGCAAAAAAAAAAAAAAAAAAAAGTTGTTCTTGGCAACATGCATTCATTTTTTACCATCTGACCCTGAAAAATATTTTTTGCTTATGTTTACTATTTATTTATACAGTACCGCATTTTTTTGGTTTTTCTGACAATCCTTCCCATCTCAATTAACATGAACTAACCTTACGAAAATTTTATATTGTTTCTCAGAGCAAAACTGGAGTTACAATTAATAAGCTTTCGGCTGGGAGGCAGCCTTCTTCAGATTGAATACATGAATGGCAGTTGGAATAGAGATGTACACTGCCAGGATGATGTGTGAGGCGCGTGGTTAATTGTTTGTTGATGTTTGTGGCTGTGACATATGGTGGTGACGTGGCCAGCGTTTGTCTATGGATAGAATTACTGCCTCTGTGATGGGGTTAACTTGGCAACCACTGTTCCTGTTCAAAGAGGCATCCGAGCATTTTATATTTAACGATTCCAACCAGGTGCGCTTTAGGTAATGGTGGGACCTGTCCACAACCACGACATCGCAGTGTGGGTCGATGTCGTGGCGGGTTGTCCAGACATGCTCGGCGATAGCTGAGTGTTCTACATCTGCCAAACGGATCGCCCTTTTATGTTCTGAGAGACGTTTCTCGAGTCGACGTCCAGTCTCTCCAAAGTAGCAGCTGGTGCAGTCACGGCAAGAGATGTGATAGACCAAACCGCTCTGTAGAAGAGTGGGGACGGGCGGAGAAGAGTGGGGAAGGTGTTTTTACGTTGGAGATAAGAGAACGCAGTTTCTTGCCTGGGAGTTGGATGCATTTTATCCCAAATGATCTTAGGATTCTACTGATCTGTTGTGACAGGTTGGGGTAGTATGGGATAAATGCCCTCGTGGATGACTCGTCACTGTTGGCGTTGCTGTTGGTCGTCACGTTGTTGCGTGCCTGTAGATCACACCTGTCAAGGACGTCGATGGGATAGCCACACTTCGTAAGGTCTACTTTGACTCTGGTGATCTCTTTGCGTCTCTCATCTGCGGAGCTGGAGTGTGTCCAGGCGCGAGTTAGCAAGGTTCGGGCAGTGGAGAGGAGGTGGCCCCGCGTGTGTGCTGACCGGAAGTTGGTAAATTGGCCAGCACACATAGGTTTGTGATAAACTGTCGTCTTCAAGCATGTGTCTTCGCGCCGGACAAGTGTATCTAGGTATGGTATAGAGTTGTTCGACTCCAGCTCAATCGTAAACTTTATGAAGGGCGATAGTGAGTTGAGGTGGGTTAGGAGTCATTGACCTGAGTCTCTAGGGATGACAACGAACACATCGTCTACATAGCGACACCAAAAGGCGATGTGATCTGGCGCGTGTGTAAACGCACGTCCCTCTAACTCCTCCATCACGATGTTTGCTGTGACAGAGCTGACAGGGGAACCCATGGCTGTGCCATGTATCTGCTGGTAGATTGAGTTGTTAAACATGATTGCACCCCCTGTTAAGCACAGTCTGAGGGCGGTGGAAATGTCATCAGGCGTCAGCCTAGTTCTGTCGCTAAGGGTTTCATCGTTGTCCAAGAGTTGTTTTGCACAAGAGATGGCATGTTCCACTGGGATGGAGGTAAATAGTGATATTACATCGAACGAAGCCATGACTTGATCCTGTGAGATGGATATAGAGTGGATCCTTTCTATGAACTCAACACTGTTGGAGACGGTGTAGGTGGTCTTGCCAACTAGAGGAGAAAGAAGTCTCGAGACAAACTTGGACAGCTCGTAAGTCGGTGATCCACAGCAGGATACAATTGGTCTTAGTGGTGTGTCTTCTTTGTGCACCTTCGGCAGGCCGTAAAACCGTGGGATCTGACACCCGGAGGCACGGAGGTGATTACGGGTTGACTGTGTGACTGTGTGATGCCGAAGGTGCACAAAGAAGACACACCACTAAGACCAATTGTATCCTGCTTTTTTACTATGAACTAACCTGTGATTCCTTTAATTCAGTGTGCTCAATTTTTATATTCAATGAGGAAATACTAAAAAAACAATCAACTCTTTTTCATTAATCACTGCCCCAGGGTTCTAATCTAATTGCTAATTTCAATGTTCAAGAGATATCTAGATATATAAATGTGTCTATCTCTTTGCACACTATCTTCTCTTTTCAACAGATACTGTAAAAAAGCTATTAGCCCCTTCCACCAATGGCTGGTTACGTATATAAATTTTTATTTGGAAAATTAAATGCACTAGGCATAATCCTTATGGGTTTTGATAATTAACTATATAATATCGGTGTAAATACACCATAGTTAACCCATATATTTGAGCTACGATTGTAGCGTAGAAGGCATCGTTTTAATTGTATCTCATAATGTGGTTGCCTTCACAACAAGATAGCTACTATTGAATTACTTCAAATAAATAACGCTTCTCTAGTAGAGAAGGCTACTGTTATTTATGGTACCGCTGAAAATAAATAACAGTAGCCTTCTCTCCTAGAGAAGCGTTATTTATTTGAAGTAATTCAATAGTAGCTATCTTGTTGTGAAGGCAACCACATTATGAGATACAATTAAAACGATGCCTTGTATACAATTAAAACGATGCCTTGTACGCTACAATCGTAGCTCAAATATATGGGTTAACTATGGTGTATTTACACCGATATTATATAATAAATTTTTATATAATAAACCGTGATATACTAATTTGAGTGTATTTTTTATTTTTAAAAATAATATGAAGGTTTGGTGTGAATTTAGTATTTTCTGGTAAATTACTGGAGAAAGAGAGAGAGAAAAAAAAAAAAAGTTTCCACTAGTTACATCAGCTTTAAATGTGCATTTTCTCAAAAAATATTCCAAAGTATATAAATTACATATATTGATCTCACAAAATTCAAGGGATCCTTGTAAAAAATTAGGTAAATGTTAGTTTTTTTCACTGCAGTGCATTTCTTGTTTTAAAGGGATTTTTGAATGCACTGACAAAAGAAGCCACTTTTAAAATTAAAAATTAAGTAGAGCCTAAAATGAATATTTGCATTAAATTCTTAATGTATTTCCGAATGCACAAACTCATGTAATCATGCTTAACTGATTAGTTTAATTAAATTTAAAGGTTGCACCAAGACAAGTGAATAATAAAGACAGCACTACCAATTATGTGTGGGTTGTTTATTATAACAATGGACAACTGATGTTAATACAGAAAACCTGGCTCACATCTGGTGAGTATGGGCTTGGTCCTGAGCTGGATATCATCATTCTTCTCTTTCTTGGTGATTCCTTTCTACTTCTCTCTCTCTCTCTCTCTCTCTCTCTCTCTCTCTCTCTCTCTCTCTGTCAGGGTAACTAAATTTTTTTTTTGGCTCGTGCAGCATAAGCCTCAGGCTTCCTTGCACCATATGGCTAATGATAATAATAATATCCACAGTGCTTATGTTGACAAGTAAACTGAAGGTATCAATAATTACTTGAGTCTGACATTTCTTGGATTTTACAGAGATGAATTTCATTACTTTAGAGATGTAAACAGGTGCATATGTGGGTGTGTCTTTAATGATAATCAGACATAAAAAGAAATAAAATCCAAATTTGGTTTGAATTTTTGAGCTTTCATTTAGCCATAATATAAAACATTAAAAAATCACCCCACCCCCCCAACATTAATATTGATATGCAAGTAAAGTGTTGCTTGCAATCCTAAAGTACAAACTCTGGTTTGTCTTAAAATTCAACTATATAGTAATACAATGAACTAATGTCATAGTTTGAGGCTTTCTGCCCCTAAAATTTTATAACCAATAAGCTGATGCCCTGCACCACAAAATTGTCCATCTTTATTTGGACTTTTTTGTGGTAATGAAAAATTTGCAAAAAGAAGAAAATTAAGCCCAACACATCTGCATCACAAAAGGTTGAAGGCATCCTCAGTGTAAACTCAAACACTTAAGTTTACCTTCAGCCTTTCATGATGCAGATGGTGTTGAACTTTTCGACTTCATTTTCTGCTTTTTACAAATTTTTCATCACCACAAAAGAGTGCATTTAAAGATAGGCTGTTTCGTGGTGCAGGCCATCAACTTATTGGTTACAAAATTTTAGGGCAGAAAGCCTCAAACTATTACATTGCTTAGAGAAATTGTATCTTTCATACTGTGTAAATAAGTCACAACAGGATTGTCAGCTCTTGTACTGTTCCGAAGCTATTTGGCCTCTCATCAGTGGGTGGGTACCTACCCACCCACTGATGAGAGGCCAAATAGCTTCGGAATAGTGCCAACTTCTTGGTGGTATTTAATTGAGAATAAGTAATAGTACTCTTCTCTTATGGGGAAGTTTACTTATTCAAAGTACAACAGGATGGTAACTAGCTGTGAATAATTTTACAATATGAAACATTATAATAATGATGTCTAATCAACAAACTTTTGTTTTTCTTAAGATTATACTATGTAATGATGAAACTACACTATACTATGTAATGATGAAACTACACTATACTATGTAATGATGAAACTACACTAAAATTCAACTATGCAATAAACAACATCATACTTACTAGTGGATTAAAAGTATTAATTTTGATATGTACAGTAAACCCTCGTTAATTCAGATGTTGGATAGTCTGAATCAAAATATGAAAAATTTTGTTCACAGTTGAATACTTTGAAAGACAAACGAGATTTAGGAAGGCAGATGAGTAACTCTCACTGCACACAGATTGACTGCTCAGAGAGAGAGAGAGAGGGAGAGAGAGAGATGAAACATACATTACATTGACTTGTGTGTTGTTCAGTATTGTTGTTGACCCTGAGTTGGATGGGTTATTGCTTATATCGCTTCATCACCATACTTCTTTATATGTATATACATATGTACGTAAATTAACATATTTTATATAATTATGGGTTCTAAAGAATTAAAAACTGAAATAAAAAGAAAACATTTTACTTTAACTATTATTAACAAGCTCAAAGTGATAGAAAAACTTGAAAATGGTGTTCCTGGAAATAAAAAATTGCTGAAGAATTTGGTATTGGCTAGCAGGCTGCCAGATATCAAAAAACAACAACAAAAAAAATCTATAAAGATATTTCCTTTAAAATTCAATGTGGGGAGGGATAAAAGCAGTGTATCAAATAGACAGACATTAAAAAAAGCCAAAAGAAGCGTTTTCTGGAATAAGTTGTATTCACAGTAACGATAAAGTGGACACATTAGTGCCACCTCATAAATGTATAAAAGACAAAACATCTATCCATCTATCGATGGATTAATGTATTGTCTTTTTATAGTTAAATAAAAGCTCTACAGTGATTTTTTAAATTTATTTTCATCACCACTCCCTATATCATTAAATTTTCCATTTATTTGTGTTACAAGTTTTTTTTTTTTTTTTTTTTGTCTTTTAGGACTATCTTTTGCTTCACTAATCTCGATTATTGCTTAATCCGGATGACCTTCCCCATCCCCAATTATTTCGGATTAGTGAGGGTTTACTGTATATGTATTGAAAAACTGTGTGTGCATACTTGTGTTTAGGCACAAGTGTTTTTTTTTTTTTTTTTTTTTTGTTCTCTTTTTCTAAGGATGTCACATATAAGCAAAATGTTTCTACTTCTTTCCGAGAACAAGAAATTTGTTGCTCTCGGAATCAGTAAGTTTTGGATTACTTTACATTTCTGTAAGCTTTATTTCAATTTGATCTTATTTTATCTTATGTTGTTTGATATTAATTTCAATTTTAGACTTCTTTTAATCCGATTCTTTGTTGGGTCAACAGTGAATGTACTTGCAATAACGATAGTATTATTTGGCGTCTATTTGCCCTAACCTCCATGTTCAAAATTCAAAATGTAATTAATTTATTCATTTATGATTATTGCTTGAATATATTTTACTACAGAAACAGCACATTCCCATACTGATGTGTTTCCTTTTGATTTTGGTGGTTGACACTTGAAAAAACTAATTAAAAATATAAATATTAAAATTTGGTGGTATACAACAATATCCTTTGCAATTATTTATATATTTTTTAGTTTTGTGTACTCTGCAAATTTGATATGATATTATTAAGATACCGACCCTGAGATATACTTTTCAGATAATCTCCCAACTTATATACTTGCTCAATCCTAAATATACCTTTATTAATTTACTGTACAAAATGTCATAATTCTACTTTTCATGCAATCTTCTAACCTATATACTTACTCAACTATATACTCATTATGGTTAAGGTTTAATTGCTTTAGCATTGATCTCAGTCCATAAATTACTTTCAATCATAATACCTAAACTGTGTGTGTGTGTGTGTGTGTGTGTGTGTGTGTGTGTGTGTGTGTGTGTGTGTGTGTGTGTGTGTGTGTGTGTGTGTGTGTGTGTCAATTATATGGTGACAGGATCTATCTCCCTTATATTTAAGTTTATGTCAATTAGACCATTTTGTCATATTTGGATTGAAATTTTTAAATTTGATGTTAAAATTTGATTAAGTATTACCGTTTAGATTTCACGGTTTCTAAATTTAAATTTTGCCTAATCAACTGTTTATTTCAATTAGAAAATTGTTCCCCATACTCTATCTATCAATAACCTCTTATCATTATCTAAAAACTTAACTGGTGAACTTCTGAAATGAACATAAACTGATTTCATTTGAAGCAAAAAATATTAAAAACAGAATAGCCACTGTGAGGAGATATGGCACAAACTACTCTCTACAGCTAGCCGTTTCACATACTGAAGAGTGAACATCACATACATCCATTGTGATGTTTGCTCATATTATTATTATTTTTTTACCTCAAAAAAAAAAAAAAAAAAAAATCAGTTTATGCTTGCTTCAGAAGTATACTAATAATGATTTTAGGCTAATCCAAGGGCAGAGAAAAACACTTCCATTAGGGAAAACTGTTCATTGGACAAAATTTAAATTTATATATTGTAAAATCTATTAATTATAATATCATCATCATCATCAGCCATTTTCAATTCACTGCAGGATGAAGGCCTCTCCAGCAACTTTCCAGTCCCTTTTGTTTTGTGCAATGGCCATCCACTTACTATCCACAAACTCGTGAATTTCATCTGTCCATCTCAGTCTTTGTCTTCCAGGTCTTCTTCTAGATCCTCTTGGATACCATTCTGTTTTTTTCTTAGTCCATCTGTCATCATGTCTTTGAGTTATATGTCCTGCCCAAGACCATTTTAGTTCTTTAATTTTGATAAGAATGTCCTTTACTTGAGTTTGCTGCCTAATCCATGTTTCTCTTCTTATCTAACAGTCTGATTCCTAATATAATTTGCTCCATTCATTGCTGTGTAGTCCTCAGCTTCTCTTACATTCTTTATTTTACATTTCAGACAAATTTAGATATTGCTCCTCAGTATATGACTATATTTCCTGAATGCTATCCATCCAAAATTTATTCTTCTCTTGACTTCCAGCCATTTATCATTACAGCTAATGACTTCTCCCAAATAAGTATATTCAATGAATTCAATTTCATTAGTTGTTAATCCATTTGGGCTCTTCCATGTGCACTTTATGTGGACATGGAAGTGCAGAAAATGGATTAAAACTCCCCCCCCCCATTCTCTATAATTATAATATGCCAAACTGAATTACAAAATTTATCAAACAAAAATAAATGAGAGAGAGAGATCAAAACAATAAATAATATTTTCCTTGTATTTCTTAGAAATTAAGGTCATTCATTTCCTCAAATTGAAATGCAGAAGCTCACCAGCGAATAAAAACATAGTCATTCATGTGGCATCTGCCACATAAATGACTATGCTTTTATGGGCTGACCATGTTTTATGGGCTGTTTGCTTTTTGCAGGTAAAAATCAGATATTTTTATAAAGAAGCTTCAGTAAATTGGGAGTACTTTATTAAATAGCTATTTCTTCACACATTGGCACATATCAGCTATTTTTATTTCAGTTTCATCTGATAAGAATGTTTGAAGAACAATCATATTCAAAAGGTAAAAGAAAAGCTGTATGGCAAAATTTAGCCAGCTCGTGCTGGCCTTTTGCAGATGCCACATGAGAGCTGTCTGAAATATAATGAAATGAAAACAGAAAATAGTACAAAATTAGAGAATACTGGCAGGGAAAGGTACATAGGAGGATTTCGTTTCATTTATAAATGTTTAAAAAATAAAGAGTAGCATGTCAGATGTATGCAACATGGAGTTAATGATGTTTATAAATAAATAAATACATTGTACAACTGACCTAAGTCCTTCTGAATCAGGAGAAAGGGTTGGAGTTGAAGATGAGTTCTGTTGATGACGAAAAAAAATATCTAATCCTTCTCCTAAATTTTGAATATCCTCTCTTATATCTTTGCTCTGGATAGCAGGACGGGTAGGAGCACGTGTTTTCAGCCTCTTAGGTCTTGCTTTACCAAGGTGCTCTAACTTTTCTGATGTAGGAGAAAGACTTGGTAAACTTTCCACTAAAATAAGACAATGCAAAAAAGGCCAACCAGTTATGATAAACGTTATGAACAGCATATCAAAACTTAATGCTAATTTATAGTTTTAAGTACTACCTTCCTAAATACAAATATTTCAAAATTTATGAATAAAATAAGAAAAATATTAACACTTAGAGTGCTAAAATATCAAATATAAGTTGCAAAAAATCCTCTGCTGATGGAAAAGCAGTAACATAAGCATCATTTAAAACTTTTCATTTTATAGCCTTATGAAAATAACTCAATATCAAATTAGAGAAATAGTATATCCAAAACAATATTTCTGTACTTAGTATCCCTCCCAAAAGAAAATTAAAATAACAAGAATGGGATATCATAAATTTTGGTTAAACGAACAGTTAAATGTAGAGAGAAAAGAAAAAGAGAAAGAAATAGTAGTAAATTGAATCGATATTAGATGACATTAACAAAAAATATATATATATTTATCAGATATTTTTATAAAGAAGCTTCAGTAAATTGGGAGTACTTTATTAAATAGCTATTTCTTCACACATTGGCACATATCAGCTATTTTTATTTCAATTTCATCTGATAAGAATGTTTAAAGAACACTCACATTCAGAAAAGTTTTTTCTCCCTCTCAGTGCTACATTTTTGTAGTTTTAACTTCTTCATAAAAAATGAATCATATACAAACATAAATTGCCCATAATTTCTTTTCCTTTCCTATTTTCTTTTATGTAGTTACTCAAAAGGTTATTATCACTAAGTTGGTGTACTAAGTTCAGGTTTTAATAATAATAATAATAAAAATAAAAAATTGTTTCAACCTCAAAAGCCTTCCCAAAGAATTTTATATGCTTATATGACATTTAAATTGATGCTGCACTCAATTAGAAACAACCTTATTAAAAAAGAATGCACAATAAAAATCAATTTGTAAATAATTAACTCACCATCAGCATCCTTTGGTAGGAGATCAGGAATGTCATCTGCTGCTATCCCTTCTACACTATCTAGATTTAAAATACCCATCTTTTTACTCACTTCAGAATGAATAATATAAATAATCCTGCTTAATCAGTGAATATTTTTATATACACACACACACACAAAAACAAAAAAAAAAACAAAAAACAAACAGAATATAAAAAGATGCAATAAAACAAACTGTGATCCATTTACTAAATAAGTGTTAAGACCAATTGGTTTTTTAATTAAAAGAAAAGTGCTTAGCCCAGAATGAATAAGTAAAAGAAGAAAGTAGATAAAACAAAAATGAAAAACCAAAAGAAAGTTACATAATCAGATCAAAAAATAATAATAAGAAAAGCAATTCCAAATGAAGGAGCCAAAGATGAAAGATGAACTGAAAATAACTTTAAACAGAAAACATATATGCCAATAATCCTGCCAAAAGTCAACACACTTTGTTCAAATTTGAACATACCAGTCCCATTTCACTATCTTCCAGTGTGAACAGGTATATACATGTGTGTGTGTGTAGTCAAGTGGTCATGATTAACAAATCTCATAACTAAATTAACATTCTCTCTGGACATATAAGATTTTTTCTTTTTTACCTAGTCAGGTAAGTCTCTTGAAAATCAGAACATGATACTTTTGTTTACTTAAAACAAGATTAATGCACCCAACACACTCTTTTATCATTACACCCCATCCAGCCATCAATCCCACCTTTGATCTCCTCCTTGTAAATAGTCTGGGTGCATTTAGTGCTCAAGGATTGTGTAAATGTTGCTGTTTTAGATATCCTGTAATAAAAACTGCTGCTGTTTATTTGTGTTGTTCTTTTTTATCGGGAAATATCATTGTTGTAATTCTCCCAGGATTCCATCAATCCTGGGAGAATTACACAGGGAGTTACAGAGAGAATTACCTGGGAGAAAAACACAGAAGAAAACATAAACATACAACTATCAAAGTCAACCCAGAGCATTCAAGACTGCATGAAACTTAGTTTGTTCAGCATACCTAGTGGAGCAGTGTGGCATTAATGGTGTGTGTGTGTGTGTGTGTGTGTGAGAGAGAGAGAGATTATTAATGTATAGTGTTCTTCATGGACTAATGGTTATTAGAGGAGTCCCTCCAGGGTTCCGTGTCGGATCAATGTTGTTTTCTCTATTTATTAATGATACTGATGAGGATATATCAGGCTTAATGTCTAAGTTTGCAAATGACAATGGTTGGCAGGGTGTTTAATGACAGTAATCAGGGTAAGCTGTTTCAACAAGATATATAAAAATTAGGCAAATAGGCTGAAAAATGGCAGTTGAAGTTTAACAGTGACAAATGCATGACACTGTATATGGGTAGCTGTTTTGTTTGTTATTTGGTTTTTAGGAGCATTAGCAACTAAGGCAATATTGCTCCGGGGATATGCGGTGGTCATTCCCTGACCTTTCCGCATCCTTCATATTTGGTGGTCACGGGCTCGAACCTCGGTCTAATCAAGAAGCGTGTGCTACGCACTGCTGCTCCTGCCCACCTGGCTACGGAGGCGCCCTATATATGGGTAGCAGTGATCTCAGTTTAATGTACCAACTTTTGGTACTACATTCAATGGAAAATGAAAAAGATGGGGGGGGGGGGTTTATTGTGCAATCAGATATAAAGTTTCTCTGAGCAATGCAGATAGGCTGCCAGAGCAGCTTATAAGGTTTTGTCAATGATATACAGAAACTTTGCTAGAAGGGATAAGGAGGTGAAAATCCCATTGTACAAGAAAAAGGTTAGGCTATATCTTGAGGTTAGCTTATACAAAGGTCAGACTACACTGCATACAGGCCTGGAGGCCTCATTTTAGGAAGTATGTTGATCTGGTGGAATGGATGCAGAGAAGGGCAATGAGATTGGTGAAGGGAAAGAACGGGTGGTTTTACCAAGAAAGGTTTCAGTTCTGAAAATTGCAGTGCCTGGAAACTAGACACCAGCAAGATTATCTGTTGAGGTGTTTAAGGCTTTGAATGGATTGAGCAAGCTCAATGGCGATGGCATTCTTCCTCTTACTCAGACTATATACAAGAGGGCATAAATTCACATTGAGGAAGGATAATTCTGGGTAGATATGTGGAGGTTAGCTTTTGGACAGGGCTACATTGACTGTTGGAACAAACTTCCATCCGTTACTGTGAAAGTGGGTGGTTTAAATCAATCAGAACTAAACTTATTAGAAGGGATGGTCAAGTGATGTGGGAAGGTTTTTTTTTTGTAGATGCTTTATGATGCAAGAAAGCTGATGCTTTCTTGCATCATATGCCCCACTATAATAATAATAAAAAAGGAAATACCAGTACATATTGTAGTTATTTTTTTTACAACTGTGAATGGAAAACATTGAGCTAATTTATACATTTGTTGAGAAGAGGACTGAAAAGTCATTTTGATAGTTTTCACCAGCCAATTAGAATTAACTGGGCCATACTATTTGCTATATTTAGTTTAGTATAAAGAAAATTGGGGCCAAAACAAATCACAGTAAATGTGTTCTTGAAGTGAGGGTCCGTTTTTTAGGGTAAAAAAACACAGTGCAATGGAGGTGAAATAACTTCTCCAGGAACAGAAACATTAAGAAAAGTTCCAACAGCATATTTGGCTAAATAGATATGGATGAATCAATCAATATTCAAGTCTTCGTTTCAGGAATAAATATTAGTATCTTAACATGCAAAGGAAACCAGACACTTCTACTGCACCAAAACTAGTCACTGGCCAAAGGAAACACACATATATATATATATATATATATATAACTCATTTTGTAATTTTTTGCACTTATTTGGACCCATGCATATTGATTTCAGTGTCACTTAACAGCAAGCATATTTTAACCTTGTTATCATGTGAATAAGAAAAAATAGAGCTATTTAGCAGATTAAGAAGACACAGCAGAATCTGGCTTGGATTTTCTCTCCTTACCATCTATGAGATCTTAGGTATTAGCATTAGCTTTCAGTTTTGTCCTAGGAAACAACAGAAGTAGAGTAGGATCTTCAAAAGATTTGAATTTTAATAGGATACAGCATCCCTGCTAGGTGGTAGTATAATTGATAATTACCAATCTCTGTAGCCTACATATTTGAAACCTCTTCTCATGTTAGTGCTACTTAAAAAAAAAAAAAAAAAAAAAAACTTTGTTTTAGATGTGGCCTGCATACAAGGACAAAGTAATCTGCACATAATCATATCCTTATAGTGGAATTATAATTTCTTGTGGAGATCAGGAGGAGATCTCCACAAGAAATTCTTTGATAAATCATTAACAAGATGCCATATGCCCTCTTTGCTGCTTGTTTGCACAGCAGAGAAAAATTTTGTATATTTCTGTATTCTAATCCTCAAATCCCTTTCTTCCTCAATCATTTTTAATTGAACCCAACTGAGTTTACGTTATTTTTTAAATATTTACACCTGAATTTAAAATTCTGCATTTTGTAGTGACCAGACATTTTTGTTTTCTAGGATTTGTTTCAGTTTTCAGAATTTTTGTTCTAAAAGTTTCATTTTGGGACACACAAATATCTGCCCAGTTTCCCAAAATTTTAAACATAATGATTTACCCAGCAGTTTATATTATCTCTATTTGCAGAAATTCATTTTCCATCTCAAATTAGATAAAAAAAAAAATAATAACAATAATAATAAAAAAAGGCTTTTGCATTTCTAGTCCTGGAAAAACCACTTATTTGTGTAACTTTAACAAGACTGAATTCTAAGTTAGTATGGACAACAGCTGAGCATACATTTCCCTTTCCTCTCTTCTATATATAAGCACTTTTAGTAGTATCAGTAACCACTTTTTAGCCCACAGGCAAAAGAGGCCTGTGGACTAAACGGTGAAATTCCATATGGACAGACGACCTACTTTGCAATCTCCATTGATTCTACTCAAGGATATATTATTTTCAATACTAGTTTGTCCTAATTTGTAAATTTCAGAAATTTGTTATATAAAAGATGTAATGCGCATCAAGTTATTAACAAAATTCAAAAACTCTAGTTAAGTTGCATTTTACTCAACAGAAAATATTTAATCCTCAATTGACTGAGTATTCAATCTTTTGGACAGTTCTTCCTTGAATCAATTTAAACTATCAATTTCCAAGACAGATGAAAGCTAGTTCCAGCAATCAACAACCCACTGGCTAAAGAAAAATTTCTGCACATCTGCAACAGTCCTTGTTTTAAATTTATGCCCCCTCAAATGTGCAATCTGAGCAAAAGGAAGAATCTCATCAGCACTGAGCTTGCTCAAACCATTCAAAGACTTATAAACATAAATCAGATCCCCTTGCAGGTGCTAAGACTACAGATGCTACAATCTGCAGAACTTAAGCCTTTATTGGTAACAGCACCCCTTTGTTCCCATCACCAATCTCGTTGCTCTTCTCGGTACTCATTCCAGCAGTTCTACATCCTTCCTAAAATGAGGAATCCTGCATGCAGTATTCAAGGTGTGGCCTGACCACTGCTGTACACAAAGGGATAATCACCTCCTAATCCCTGATAGCAAAGTTCCTATATATCATTGACAAGACCTCATGAGCTACTCTGGCAGCCTGTCTGAACTGCTCCAAAATAATCATACCTGACTGCACAATTCCCCCCCCCCCATCCAAGTCTTTTTAATTCTCCACTAGAATGAGTGTAGTACTGCACAGTTGGTACTTTACTCTGAGGTTACTGTTACCCATATGCAGTACTTTGTATGTGTCAAAGTTAAACTTCAGTTGCCACCTCTCAGCCCATCTGCCCAACTTTTCTAGATCCTGTTGCAGCAGCGTACCATTATTTCTGTCATTAACAACCCTGCAACCTTTATATCATCTGCAAACTTGTACATTAACCTTGCCTAATATACCTTCATCAATGTCACTGATAAATATAGAAAACAACAATAGTCCGAACTCCAAACCACGGGGGGACTCCACTAATAACATGAGTCCGCGAAAAGGTCTGTCTTCCCCACTCAATCATCCCTTCATCCAGAGCAGCAAGTTGCCCTTGATGCCACACTGCTCCAATTTGTACAGCAGTCATTTATGAGTAACAATATCAAAAGCCTTTCTGAAATCCAAGCAATGATATCAAATTATTTTTTGTATCTAGTTCCTTTGTGACCACACCATATTAGCCAATCAATTTCCTCAGGCAAGATTTCCCCTTAACAAACCCATGCTGTGTCTGAACTATAACTGCAGTCTTGTCTAGATGACCCTGCTTTTCTTCTTTAACCAGCGACTCCATTATTTTCCCTGGAACATAAGTTAAATTCATCATCATCAGCCATTTTCAATCAACTGCAGGATGAAGGCCTCTCCAGCAACTTTCCAGTTCCTTCTGTTTTGTGCAATGGTCATCCATTTATTACCCACAAACTCATGAATTTCATCTGTCCATCTCCGTTGTTGTCTTCCAGATTTTCTTCTAGCTCCTCTTGGGTACCATTCTGTTATTTTCTTAGTCCATCTGTCATCATGTCTTCGAGCTATGTATCCTGCCCAAGACCATTTTAGTTCTTTAGTTTTGACAAGAATGTCCTTTACTTTAGTTTGCTGACCAATCCATGTGTTTCTCTTCTTATCTAACAGTCTGATTCCCAATATAATTTGTTTCATTCTTCGCTGTGTAGTCCTCAGCTCCTCTTCCATTCCATTCTTTTGGTGAGTGCCCATGTTTCACTTCCATAAGTCATGGTGGGGAGTGTATATATTGGTTCATTATTTTGTTTCAGACAAATTGGGATATTGCTCCTCAGTATGTGACTATATTTCCTGAATGCTATCCATCCAAAATTTATTCTTCTCTTGACTTCCAGCCATTTATCATTATTACAGCTAATGACTTGTCCCAGATAAGTATATGACTCCAACTTTTCAATTACTTTACTGCTCCTTCAATCATTATATCTCTTTCTGTGGTACACTTGTTCATCACTTTTTTTTTTAGCCATATTCATCTCTAGTTCAAAATCCTTACTAACTGTGCATAACTGATTAAGATTTTCCTCGAATTCTATGGGATCGTGGCTTATGACCACAATGTCATCTGCAAATCATAAATGGTTTAGGTACTCTCCATTCACATTGACCCCTTTCTGCGATCAATATAATTTTCTGAAAGCTTCCTCAAGGGCAGCAGTAAACAACTTTGGAGATACTGTCTTTGTCTAGTCTAATAAAGGAGGTAGCATTCTCACATATTTTCTTCAAAATCATAATATATGGGGTTTCTATGCCTTGTCTTTCCAGTGCCCGAAACATTGCCTTATGCTGTATGGACTCAAATGCCTTTTCGTAATCCATAAATTCTAGGCATAATGGTGTTTTATATTCATTTGCTTTCTCCATTAGCTGTGACATTAGGTGAAGTTGATCCATAGTTGAGAATCCTGTTCTAAAGCCAGCTTGCTCTTTTGGTTGATTCTCATCAAGTATTCTTTCTAATCTGTTAGTAATGACCCTTGTGAACAACTTGTAGATGTGGGACAACAAGCTAATTGGTCTATAATTTCCAATTTTTGATTTATCTCCTTTCTTATGCAGCAAAACCATGATTGCATTATTCCACTCCTTAGGCGTCAACCTTTTCTAATGCATTTTGTGAAGAGTTTTGCCAGTTTTTGTCATGTCTCTTCCTCCTAATTTTAACAATTCTACAGTAACTTCATCTTCCCCTGCAGCTTTCTTGTTCTTCATTTTCTTCAACGCATGTTCTACCTCATCAGGAAGGATATCAGGTATGTTGTATGTGTTATTAATTTGTGCTCCATCTTCCCCACTGCTGGCATCATTCCCTCACTCCATGTATAACTCTTTATAGTAGTCTTCTGCTATTTGAATTATGCCTTCTCTGCTATTTATAAGTACACCATCGCTTTTCTTCAGTTTCAGTATCATTTGTCTTTCTGTATTACTGCTCATGGCTGCTGATTTAAATCCTTTGTTTTCCCTTAATGCTTGTTCTACTTTTGTGTTAAATTTTCTTATGTTCTCTCTGAATCTCTTTCTAATAGCGTTGCATAACTCAGTATAATCAATTTTCTCCTTGTCAGTGTTTTTCTTGCTCTTCACTTGACCTCTTTGGTTCATCATGACAAGTATTATTAACAAGAAGTTAAATTAACAGGTCTCAAATTACTCATGTCATCCTTTGATCCCCTTTGTGAATAATACATTCGTACAGTCTGTGGAGGATCTCTCTGAAGTGAATCATTCTCTCAAAATTATGGCTAAGGGTTTGCTTACTTCCTTAGCTGCCTCCTTAATATAACTGGATAGAGTCCATCCATCCCAGGTGCCTTTCTTACCTTTAACTTCAACAATTTCAATTCTAATTTTCTCCCAGTTATTACAAAAATATTTACTCCCTGTTAGAGCTTGATAAGCTTCTGTAATCCTCTTCTCTAAAGAATGTCTCGTGCGTGAATGAAGATGCAAAATACTTATTCAGTTTGTCAGTAACCTTAGCAGGATAATTAACAGTCAAACCACTGATATCAAGTGGAACAGTTTGATTCATTCCCATCCTTCTAGTGTTTCCATAACTAAAGAAGACTTTGCTGTTTTTCTTTGCATTCTTCTCCAAAGATTTCTCAAAATCTGCCTTCACTCGCCTTAACTACTTTATGACTTGATTAGAGACTAGTTTATATCTATCAGATTTCTATGTTGCCTTATAATTTATATGCATTCCATTTCTTCTCTGCTACATATTTCATCAGTTTCTTTGACATTCCTTTTGGCTTAAACCTTGAACAGTATTTCTTAGTTGGTATGAAAAGCCTAGTAGTTTCTATGATTAATCCCATGAATGCTTCCCATTTAGAATTTGCTGATAGTAACATCACCAGTTGGTCCTGCTAGTCACCTTTTCAAAAGCAAAATTTGCTGATAGTAACATCACCAGTTGGTACCACTAGTAACCTTTTCAAAAGCAAAAACCCCTTTCTTTACCCTTGATGGTAGTTACATCTTTAAGTAAATTCCAAATCAATACACTGTGATCACTGCAGTTTAGTGGTTCTGTTATCATCAGTTTCTTAATGCATGAATAAACACTGCTGATAATCAGATATACTCCTTGTTGTTTTTCTAACATCCTGATTTAGAAAACAATCATCAAATAAATTCACAAAAGTCTTGCTAGTCTGTGAGTGACCAACCCACAAGTTATAGTAAATATCAGATATTAAATAAAGTTAAAATCCCCATTATAAGACATTCTGATTTAACAACCCACTCTATTTCTCTGTACAGCTGTTCATTGCATTCATTAGAGTCATTAAGCCTATACACCATTACACTCCTACTCTCACTCTCATTTTTGCTTTTGCAGTGCATAAGTTTCGGTGTGACATAAGTCACACCGAACTGACTCAACATTGCAATGGCCACCTATGTCAACTGGATGCACTGCTTTAGATTTTGTGTTTCTTAACTAAGAGTTACACAAGTTACCATCCCCTCCTTGTGGTGGGGAGTGTAACTCATGGTGAGGAGTGTGATTGGACTATCCCCATCACAAGGTCAAATGACTGAAATTAAATTTATGTTTTGTCTTTGTGTTGGGTAACACAACATAAAGACCAGCTGGGTCTTTATGTTGTGTTAAACTAACCCTACTAGACAGGTAGAGTTGAACAACATGAATGAAAACCAAGTCGTATATGGGTGAAAACCTGGGTGGCAACTTGGGATGGAAGCTCACTCAAATGATAAATGTCCTTTTTGTATACATTGTACTCCCCAGGTTCAAATTCTGCATCCCTTATACTGTTGGGATTTCAGTTACACCCAGTCTCTGAAATCCCAACAATGTCTGTATTTGATATCTTGACCAGCACTTCAAATTCATCAAATTTATTTACTATACTCCTAGTATTGGTATACATGTAAGTATATATGCAGCTGTTCTTATTCTTAATTAACCTAATAGAGCTCATGTATTCACTTGTTTTGTAATGACCCCCCCCCCCAACACCTTGCTTTCAAGGCTGCTGCTCATTCCAGTAGAAGCAGTGCAAGAATCACTATAACCTTGTCATGCGGCTATTGTTATTCTATTAGTCTGTGCATCCCCCTGCTTCCAATCTAGCAGTTTTCCGACCCACCTAACACTGCCTTGATAGTATCAGCAAATATTCTTGCACCCTTTCTATGTAAGTGTATCCCATTCCTGTAGATGCAGCCTTTCTTGTTATCAAGCACAGACAACACTGAGAAAAATTCTACCCCATGAACCGTGCACAATCTCTCCAGGTCTAAACTGACTGACAGGACTTTCTTTATATACTCCCTCCTATCATGTCTGGGCAGAATTGCAGACAGTTTTTTCAAATTTAACCTAAGTCATTACCTTTTTTTATCATTGCCCTGTATTTGTTAAGTAATTTAAACACTATCTGAAACCACTGCAGTCAACTTTAGGAAAGCAAAAGCTGTTTCCCTTTGTCCTTGATAGTTTTTACATCTGTAAGTAAATCCCACATCAATACACTGTGATAACTGCAACCTAATGGGTCTTTTATCTGCAAATTTTTAATGCATGAAGGGTCACTGCTGATAATCAGATCAAAGGCAGTGCTGTCTCTCGTTCTCTCTCAACACAATGGTGTAGAAAACAGTAATAAATAAAATTCACAAACTTCTTGCTACTGGGTGAGTTGACCAATCCACAAGTTCCAGCCAATATCTGTAAAGTTAAAATTCCTCATTATAAGACATTCTGATTTAGTGGTTCATTCTATATGTCTGTACAGATACCCATTACACTCATCATAGTCATTAGGCCTATTAACACACATAATTTTCATTTTCCCATTGCTTATGTCACACCAAACTGACTGCACATTGGATTGGCACCTTAGATTTTACATGCTTTGTAAGTAAGAGCATAAACCCCCCTCCTCCTCCTCTCCTGTCCTGTTTGTTCTTTCTGTACACATTGTACTCCCCCCATATTCAAATCCTGCATCCTCAATATGTGAGTGATACTCTCCAATAACTTCACAATGTTGGCATTTGATAACTTGAAGAACACTTCCAATTCAAATTTATTTACTAATGCTCAAAATGCTCCTAGCATTCATGTACATGTAAATAAACATGCACCTGTTTTTACTCTTAATAACAGTAACACAGCCCATAAACTTGCTTGTTCCATGAAGAAACCAAGAAGGCCTTGAAATCCCTCCAGCCACATTTTCCTGGGTGATACATGTTCCAATAGAAAAGTGCAAAATTATTTACACCTCTGCCTGAGACTGCTGTTAATCTATCAGTCAGCGTAGCCCCCCCAACAGCCAGCAGTTTTCCAACCTGTATAACACTGCCTCAATAGCATCAGCAAATAATTATTTGTTGATGCTGGGTGCAAGATTATAACCTTGCAATCAGCATCAGCAAATAATTATTTGTTGATGCTGAGTGCAAGATTATAACCTTGCAATCCTTCTATTTAAGTGTATCTCATCCCTATAAAAACAGTTCCTGCTGTAAACTACCATAGACCACACTGAGAAAATTTTACCCCATGAGTTTTGCACAGTCTCCCCAGTTCTAAACTGGTTGATAAGGATCTAATTATGTATCTCATCATATCCATTACATAAGAGTTCAGTTAGATTCATGCTTATTTTTTTTATATCATATACCTGTAAAACTCCTTGTCCTTCATCGTCTTAGCCAACAATTTCTCATAATTAGTTGTCACCAGGCTAATCCTTTCTGTTGTACTATTATAGATTGCCTTAAAGTATTGTAGACTTCAGGACCTTCCTCTCATGTCATCTTTTACTCCTTAATTAAACTGACTAGCTTTATAACCATCCATCTAGGCTTTCTTCTCCTGATGTTGTACTTTCTTAATGAACTCATCGCCAGGAAAAGCGATTGCTACCAGAAAAAAGGAAATAGGACAGAATTTGTGCACAACTTTGGTAATACAGACCCGTGGGAGCGATTCTATAACATTATAAGAAATAAATTATTTATACAAAATGTGTATGGATCGATTGTTCTGTAAACATTATTCTAGATCATCTTTTTCTACATGACAGCCTCTGATTCTGATTTTCACACTAATATTCATTGTGCCAATTCTCTTTATGTTTCTTCAATTAAAACTGAGCCTTTTAGTGTCATTGAATTGGATACAGTGATCAAGTAAGTGAAAGTTAAGAAAAGCCCAGGAATGGACATGCTGGAGAATATTGTGCATTTTGCCAAGATTAAGCCTAGTATACTTTTACAACTTTTTAATAAATGTTTAGAGGCTGGAATTTTCCTGGATTTGTGATAAACTGCCCTTATCAAGTTGATTAGGAAAGCAGACAAGCACCCCTCAGGAAGCAAGGTCTTATTGACCAACCTTGGTAAGCTATTGGAACATCTAATTGCCCTGCGATTAAACAACTTGTTATTGGAATGGGGTCTGATTGCACCTAATCAATACAGATTCACTGCAGGAAGGTCCTGCGAGGATGCCCCTGGTGACTTAATTTCTTCTGTTGAATACTCCAGTTTCAAGTATACTGTAGCTATCTTTATTGACTTTGAGAGTGCTTTTGATTCCTTTTGGTGAAAGAGAGACCTTGAATGTCTATGTAATGTTGAATGTCCCAGCAACTTTAGCTTCTAATTAAAAGCTATTTTTCTAACAGATTTATCACTGTCAGATCTAAGTACAGACAAATTTTGCATTAGGTCTTTCAAGAGTGTCCCCAAAACTATTTTGGGACTATTTTTCTGGAATTTTGTTTTGCATGGTTGGATTACTCGAACTTTTGATAACGTGAAAATCATTGCATGTGTGGTGATATACAATTATCTCTGGTGGTATGGAGTATTAGGGTATCTAGGTGTTGGACCTGATATAGCTTCAGTCCTGGGCCTTTGGTATGCACCTGTGTCATTAACTACTGGTAGGGACCATATTGGGGGTCACAGAAGAAAAGTTTAGAGTATCAGGATTCAAGAGTTTTTTAGTTTGGTTCAGTGCTTGGGCTTTCCACCCACCATGGAGTCCAAATGGAACGCCTATTACCCGGCAAGCAATAGATGCACTCGGAAGTGAGACCCTGGGGCTACCCAGATACTATATCCGCATTGCTACCAGCCTGAATCCTGTTCCTCAAACCATGAGGGTAGGGGCATAACATTGACGTGGTTGACCCCTGCAGGCAAATCCACTAGCTGATTGATCCTGGCTGAGCCATCAGGACCACCCGTTTTGTCAAAGCAGGAGCCAAAGTAGTGTGTTGAAGTTGGGCCCTCAACCACCAGGATCCTCCTTTCTGAGTTTCCATGGGTTGCAGCATATGGCAAACATGCTGGGTTCCTATGGTGTTAGCCTGGAACCTAGGCTGTGGGTGTTGGATTCCAGCGATGATAGTCTAGAAGATCTGCATCAACTAGATGTACTGCATTGGATTCTATGTGTTTCTTAACTAAGAGCATACTCAACCCACCAGAATTTTCTTCTTTTTGTATGCATTGTACTCACTATATTTAAATTTTACATCCCTTATGTATGAGTGGCACCAGGT
This sequence comes from Mastigoproctus giganteus, assembly GCF_048544385.1. Taxonomy (NCBI): domain Eukaryota; kingdom Metazoa; phylum Arthropoda; class Arachnida; order Uropygi; family Thelyphonidae; genus Mastigoproctus; species Mastigoproctus giganteus. Next base: position 170,755,588 of record NC_143583.1, read on the forward strand.
TTCATTCCAATATCTGTAGAATTTCTGAATTTGAAGACATTACCCGGAAGTGAGTACTTCCGGGTAATGTCTTCTTAGTTCAGAAGTAAGTACTTCTGAACTAAGTACTTCAAATTCATCAAATCCATTTACAATACTGTTAGCAAACAGTGTACAAGCAAGTATACATGCATCTGTTTCTGCACTTAGTATTTCTAAAAGGTAATGTATTTGCATGTACCAGTATGGGCTTGGCAAACCCAGGGTCCTGAGCTGAATATCATCATTCTTCTCTTTCTTGGTGATTCCTTTCTACCTCTCTCTCTCTCTCTCTCTCTCTCTCAGGGTAACTCAGGAATTTTTTTTTTTTTTTTTTGGCAGGTGCAGCATAAGCCCCAGGCTTCCTTGCACCATATGGCCAATAATAATAATGACTCATTCCAATCCCCAACATGTTTCTTCCAAGGCTATACTGCATGGAAATGTTGCATCTTTACGTAACAATCTCAGGCCTCTCCATAAAAGCTATTTCAACTGTAGTTTCATAGCACACTAATGGCAAATACAATTTCATATACAGTAAACCCCTGCTATTCACGGTCGCTATTCATGAGGTAGAACATGCATTGAAGAAAATGAAGAATCGGAAAGCCCCGGGGGAAGATGAAGTTACTGTAGAGTTGTTAAAATTGGGAGGAAGAGACATAACACAAAAACTGGCAAGGCTCTTCACAAAGTGCATTAGAAAAGGTGTGATGCCTAAGCAGTGGAATAATGCAATCATAGTTTTGCTGCATAAGAAAGGAGATAAATCAGAAATTGGAAATTATAGACCAATTAGCTTGTTATCCCACATCTACAAGTTGTTCACAAGGGTCATTACTAACAGATTAGAAAGAATACTTGATGAGAATCAACCGAAAGAGCAAGCTGGCTTTAGGACAGGATTCTCAATTATGGATCACCTTCATGTAATATCACAGCTAATGGAGAAAGCAAATGAATATAAAACACCATAATGCCTGGCATTTGTGGATTATGAAAAGGCATTTGACTCCATACAGCATAAGGTAATGTTTCGGGCACTGGAAAGACAAGGCATAGTTACCCCATATATTATGATTTTGAAGAAAATATATGAGAGTGCTACCTCCTTTATTAGACTAGACAAAGACAGTAGGAAATTTAAAATCGAGAAAGGAATTCGACAAGGAGACACAATATCTCCGAAGCTGTTTACTGCTGCCCTTGAGGAAGCTTTCAGAAGATTAGACTGGTCGCAGAAAGGAGTCAATGTGAACGGAGAGTACCTAAACCATTTACGATTTGCAGATGACATTGTGGTTATAAGCCACGATCCCAAAGAATTAGAGGAAAATCTTAATCAGTTATGCACAGTTAGTAAGGATTTTGGACTAAAGATGAATATGGCTAAAACAAAAGTAATGATGAACAAGTATGCCACTGAAAGGGAAATAATGATTGAAGGAGCAGTAATTGAAAAGGTGGAGTCATATACTTATCTGGGAGAAGTTATTAGCTGTAATAATGATAAATGGCTGGAAGTCAAGAGAAGAATAAATTTAGGATGGATAGCATTCAGGAAATATAGTCACATACTGAAGAGCAATATCCCAGTTTGTCTGAAACGTAAAATAATGAATCAATGTATACTCCCCACCATGACTTATGGAAGTGAAACTTGGGCACTCACCAAAAGAATGGAAGAGAAGCTGAGAACTACACAGCGAAGAATGGAACGAATTATACTGGGAATCAGACTGTTAGATAAGAAGAGAAACACATGGATTAGGCAGCAAACTCAAGTAAAGGACATTCTTATCAAAACTAAAGAACTAAAATGGTCTTGGGCAGGACACATAGCTCGAAGACATGATGACAGATGGACTAAGAAAATAGCAGAATGGTACCCAAGAGGAGCTAGAAGAAAACCTGGAAGACAAAGGCGGAGATGCATAGATGAAATTCATGAGTTTTTGGGTAGTAAATGGATGGCCAGTGCTCAAAACAGAAGGAACTGGAAAGTTGCTGGAGAGGCCTTCATCCTGCAGTGGATTGAAAATGGCTGATGATGATGATGATTCACGGTCGCTGATTTAATATAAAATGAAACCTAAAAAAATGTGAATTTTAAAGCACCGTGAACATTTTCTGCCATAAAAAAAAAAACATGGACATGGCTAAAATTATCTTTCCCGGTCAAAACAGCGCTCAGTGGGTGGGGGGAGAGGGGTGACAAAATCCTGGCGTGGATGTTTCTTGCTAATCCTTGTTCAGTGTGTGTTATGCGCTTGTCATGGGAGGTTTCGTTGTTTGCTTTTAATTTTTATGCTTATAAATTGAATAAATTTATCAATTTATAAATTGATATGTTACAAAAGTGATAAATCTACCGTTTTGCAGTTTAAAACAGCCTTTTTGTGAGAGTGTTAACGGAAGAAAGTGACTATTGTGGACAAGTTCTTTCTAACCTGTACAAAAATATGGCTACGAATAACAAGGGAAATGTGAAAAGATCAAAGAAGGTGATGACATTAGCGAATAAAATTGAGTTATTAGACAAACTTTCTAATGGTGAAAGTGTCTCCTCAGTGTCAAAACATTATAAAATCAATGAGTCAATGGTACGATGAATCAAAAAATCGAAAGAAAGAATCCGCTGTAGTGTCTGTTAAAAAGGGCTAATCGCTTCAAAAATTTGCTCTGTAACTCGTTTTTTTTTTTTTTTGGTAGTTGTTGGCGCATCGGCTTCTGTGGCCATAGTGCACCTCCCAAGGTTTTTGCGTACTTTGATCCAAGCCCGAGACGGGATTCGAACCCGCGACCTTTGGGTTGCTAGGCAGGCACTTTAGCCACCTGGCTAGTCCGGTCGGCTCTGTAACTCGTGATGTTAAATTAGAAAAAATGGAAAAAGGTTTAAATCTGTGGATAGAAGACTGAACTCAAAATAAAATTCCGTTAAGTTCACTCATCATTCGTGAAAAGGCAAAACTCCTTTATCAACACTTTAGCGAAACCGGTGATAGCTCTGGCGGGATAAGTTTTTTAGCTAGCAAAGGCGCTGGTTTGAAAGATTTGTTTGAAATTTCTAATAAATATTACATTTAATATTAAATTGTTTCTTATTTTCATTTCGATGCCATATGCTTGCATTTCACTATGTACTGTCTATGTACATAGTCATATTATGAAGGTATATATAATACATACATAGACATAATTTTAGACTAGTTTTTCTTATATACTGTATTTTATACTTTGGAACGGAACCCCTTTATTACTATGGGAGCCATAACTCAGTATTCGCAGCATTTCTCAGGAACGTAACCCCCGCGAATAGCGGGGGGGGGTTTACTGTATTATTATTATTATTATTTTTTTTTTTTCCTGAATACTTGCAGTTGGTACTGACAACTAAAATTTTGCATGGAATAATAGATATTACTTGATATGATTATAAATGAACAGATTTCAGATTATGTTTCAGCATGACAAAGTGATAGTTCCTTTGTAGGAAGAAGAGAATTTGAAAATCTTTCTTGAGTAGAAAAGGATTAGTATAACTATTGGGAAGTGCAAGTTAGCTTATTTATAAGGAAATCCTTTGTTAACCCCAGGGTCTCACATCTGGTGAGTATGGGCTTGGCACACCCAGGGTCCTGAGCTGGATATCATCATTCTTGTCTTTCTTGGTGATTCCTTTCTATTTCTCTCTCTGTCAAGGTAACTCTGAAATTTTTTTTTTAGGCCAGTGCAGCATAAGCCTCAGGCTTCCTTGCACCATATGGCTAATAATAATAATAATAATAATAAAAAAAATCCTTGTTTTATTTGATTTATAGGTACAGGTTGAATCGTGCACTCAGCTTAACGATTAATGTGATTAATTCATCCTGCGAGCGCATTACGCAAGACAGAAATGCATTAATCAAATACAATAATCAATAGGAAAAATTATAATTGGTTCGTGACCTTCAGAAATGTCCATAAAGAATTTATGGACATTCGCGAACTCTGTAAAAGATAATGAAAATAATTATAGAATTAAATGCTTATTGCATAAAATACACAATGAAGAAACCATTTGTTACCGAAATATTTGAACAGAGTAGTTTGAACAGTGTTTGCTTTCTTTTTTTCATCATACAATTTCCAATAGCTAACAACAAGCTTCCCTAGCACACTGGAGAAATAACATGCTTCCTTTGATGTTAGATTCAACAACCATTACTTTCTTGTTTGAGTTCTCTGCGATACAAAAGATTTCACCTAGTTCTTTTACTGTTACCTCTTTTGCGGTAACATTTTAATCTGACTCATTTAAAAATTAGATTAGAATTTTTAAGTCTAAGTCTGCACGTGACTTTATTAGAGGTAACATGCCAGCTTCCGATAGTTGATGGAACACGCTGAGGCAGGCAGCAGGCAAATGCTTGTTCATCGCCTGCCCGATGTGCAGTAAGCTTAGCACGTGATTCAAATCTTTTTCAATGACCACATAAAAATATCGCGTTACCTGGAAATTTGCATCGTGTAAAGTAAAAAGTGATATAATTTTTTCAAATAGCGGTAACTTAAAAATGTGTTAATCTAACTCATGTTATGCAAGGCCTGGCTGTATATAGTTCTCAATTTGTTTTAAAATATAACGTAGGTAGAGCTGTAGCAATAGCTTCCTAAACCTTTAATTAGTTAGCTCAGAGGATGGTACTAAACAAAAACTTTGTTTAGTACCATCCTCTCAATACAAATGTTTACTGCACACGATGTCTGCATAGAAATGAAACAACTTTGACGGTTTTTACTAAAAATACAAAAAAGAGGGAATATTCATAGAGATATACAGTCAGTATGTTTGAGTTTCTTATGATATATGTGAATACGATATATTTGCATATATCATATGAAATGGAATGTCTGTGATGGTTCAACATCACAGACATCACATTAACATGTGCACCATTCATAACATGGACTAAGTCACAAGTTGTTTTATTGGAGAACATTACCCAGATCAGCTACTGTGGGTTGTGGTTCTGACTGTCTGGCATGTGCATAGCATAATTTTCCCTTTTGTTATGGTCGTAAAATATTATATGCTGCATTTCCAGCAGATAACATTTGACGATCATATCAAAAGGCAAAATTATACTATGTACATGTTGGATAGTCTGAACCACAACTGACAGTAGCTGAACCAGATCATGTTCTCTGATGAAGCAACTCAGAGAACTCAGTGTCACAAATGGAATACTGAATAATGTCTGTGACGTTGAACTGTCATAGACATCACATTACATACCCAGATATTATGTTTGCATATAATATATTAAAATCATTTTTGGCATTCTTCAATAAAGGTTATAAGCATTCAAAGATGATGTATTTCATTTCAATGCAGATACTTTGTACATATACCAGGTAGGGCAAAAATAATTATCTGTTTTAAAAATGAAATGGCTACTGTAAGGCATTTATTTCTATTTCAGTTTAATAATATACATCAAAATATTTATGTTATGCTCTTCAGTGTTTAAAATGTGTCCTTAAATAAATGTCCACCACCATGGCAAATTCCTCTACTTGAAATCTGGTATTATCCACTGCTCTGTGTAATATTTCTAATGGTTGTTGTTATTTGGTTTTTAGGAGCATTAGCAACTAAGGCCATATTGCTCCGGAGATATGCGGTGGTCATTCCCTGACCTTTCCACATCCTCCGTGTTTGGTGGGATCACGGGCTCTCGAACCCTGGTCTAATCAAGAAGTGTGTGCTACGCACTGCTGCTCCTGCCCACCTGGCTACGGAGGCACCATTTCTAATGGTATTCTTTCAGTTTCATTAAGAGTGCTTTGTTCTGATGTCTCAATGTCTGTGCGTAGTTTACATAGACTTTGAATTTTATGAATGTACATAAAAAAAAAGCATAAGCAGATAAGTCAAGTGACTGAAATGGCCAATTTATGTTACCAAAACAAGATATGTTATGATTTGAAAATATATCTTTTTTTTTTTTTGTAGTTATTGGCACATAGGCTTCTGTGGCCATAATGCACCTTCCAAGGTTTTTGCAGTACTTTGATCCAAGCCCGAGGCGGGAATCGAACCCACGACCTTTGGGTTGCCAGGCAGGCACTTTACCCACCTGGCTAGCCCGGTCGGCATATATCTTTTAAGTGTTGATAGAAAGTTTTGAAGGAAGTGCCACAGCAGTATTCTGTTGAAACTAGGCATTTCATAAATTGACTCCTTTTTGGTGAAGATCCTCTTGTATGAATTCTTGCAGCACGTTTGCAAATAGGACTAAAGTTACTTACAGCCGAACCATTAACATTTTCATAAAAGTATGGACCAATGATGCCAAATGTAGACACCTCCCACACCAAATGGTAACTTTTTGGCTGTGAAGTGGTCGTTCACAAAGATGATTTGGATTTTCAGCTGCCCAATATCTAAAATTTTGTATTTTTATACATAAAAACTGCAGTGCTCCCACTGTAACTGCTAAGAAATGGCACCACTTTTAAAATAGATAACTGTTTTTACTTGACCTTGTATAAAGGCTTTAATCAGTTAAGTCTTATGTTAACTATGGAAATTGAAACTTCTTTCTCAAAAAGGAATTAAAATAGAACATGTTACTTAATGTACACAGTATGTTACTGTGTTCGATTTTTTCTTAAATTAATTTAATTTTCTTTTCATTTTCTGTGATTAATAGAAGTGAAAAGTAAATATAGTTATCTCCTTATCAATTAATTACTAAGATTATAACTTTATAAAACACTTAAAAAACTGTATAGTTTTACATTCTCTAAACTTAGCTCTTCAGTTTAACTGAAGCTATATAATATTTATTGCTCTCCTCCTGTATTACCCTTTTTTTATAATTCTCTTTTCTCTATACATATGTATGTCTTCACAAGCAACACCATTCACAAGTCTCAGATAAAAATACAAGCAAAGCAGAGCATGAATGAACTGTCTAAAGTTAACAATACTTCATTAAAACTACATTTAATTCATGAATTTCTTTTTTATAACCAGATTGTATGGGGGGGGGGGAAGAAATAATAATCTACAGCTTTCTATTTGACCAATTTTAATAAAATTTGGAATTGCACAACAAATATTTTTAAAAAGCCCAAAAAAAAAAAAAAAAATTCGTGAAAATCTGTCCAACTGCAGTTGAGTTGCTACTTGATGGACAGACATGGTGAATACAATAAACGCATAAGTGTGCACGTGCATAAAATTGGTGTAATTAGTTAAACTTAATAGCACCTACTTTTATGGACAGTCTTAAATCTTATTTTAAGTTATTTTCAATACAGGTAACCCTCGTATAACACGGTAGTTTGGTTCCTATAAAATGTAGTGTTGTGCGAAACCGTGTTATACGGGACTAAGAAAAAGTACGGCGGTTATGTTCCAAAAGCTAACAAAAATACACCAGTTCATTAAAAAATGTTAACAAAACTAACAAAAATACACCATTTTAGATTTTTGTATCTTCTGCTCTCTTTAAAATATCAGTAATCTGGGTTTGTTTGCTTTTGCTTGATAGATCTTTGTGAATTTTATCGTATGGAACTAAGCATTTTTGAAGCTCCCTTTTGAATTTTGGGCTCCTTTCATTCAAGAATCTGCATTCAAAAAATAAGATTCTAATTTCTCGGCTAACTTTATACCTTCTTGTATGCTTTTTAGTGTAAAATTTGGAAGTTCAGAATTTTCATTTGCGCTATAATCTTCAGAAATTGATTTGTTTTTACCTCCGATGCCATTTCCACCAAATCCATTTGCCAGCCTCTTTTTCTACCAGTAATTCTTGAATGCCTTCAGTAACCAAATCTTTTTTTATTTTTTTAGGAGCATTGGTGACTAAGGGCATGATACTCTGTGTTTATTGTGTATAAATTGGTGTGTCCCGAGTCTGATTTTCTGTTTAGCTGGATGAAAACCCCGAGTTTCCGGGAGATTGTTGTTGTTGTTGTTTGGTTTTTAGGAGCATTAGCAACTAAGGCCATATTGCTCCGGGAATACGCGGTGGTCATTCCCTTGACCTTTCCGCATCCTCCGTATTTGGTGGTGACGGGCTCGACCCCCGGTTTAATCAAGAAGCGTGTGCTACGCACTGCTGCTCCTTCCGACCTGGCTACGGAGGCGCCTGTTTCCGGGAGAAAAAACCATGCTACTCTCTTCTGACTAATTCAGCCATGTTGTGAAAAATACACATAAAAATTTCTCCCGTCATCGATGTGATTTGAACTCAGGTCTTGAGTAGAGTGGTGGGTGATTCTATCAACTGTGCTACCCACGAGGGCTTCAGTAGTCATAGCATCAAAACCTTCCCCTTCTACTGACGTAGCAAGTTCTAGTATTGCACGGATTCCGTTTTCTGCCGGTTCGACCATATTTCCTGAATGAACTGATTCTGGCCATACATTTTTCCACACACATTTAATGCTGACAGTTTTACTTCTTTCAGCGATAAAGCTATGATTCTGATACAGTACACAATCGAGAAATGTTTAGATGCTTCCATTACTTCAATAGATTTGAAATCATAACGGATGGAAGTTTGTTTTAGCAATCAACTACCTGCTGGCTAAAGGCAAATTTCTGCACATCTATTCTACAACTGTCTTTCCTCAGTTTGAATCTATACCCCCACAGGTTTGTAATCTGAACGTTTGGATGATTTAACTCTTTTGAATGGCCTAGTGTGCTTTTGAATAGTAATAAAATTTTGAAATCTAGATTTTTCCACAAGTTCAACAATACAGAATATAACATGGGAATTTCTCAACAAAATAAAATACAGGGATTTCTCAATAAGTTTTGTTTTGATTAGCGAGTCAACAGCGGGGATTCAAAAAGAGTGGAAATGTTGAAAAATGACGTTCAATATAATAGCAGGGTTTTCCTCTCACAAAAGCATAACTACAAGTTATACAAGGTTTATACAAGGTTATACAAGGTTTTCTGAAACTCTAACTTTGTTACAGCAAAACTGTAACACGGTTAGAACCGTGTTGTGCGAGGACTTCTGCAATTTATCAATCATGTTAGAGCAAAATTATGTTGCAGAAGTACTGTGTTATACAGGGATTGCCTGTATATAATTTTCTAGTATTGTATGCAATTTCCTGATAACTTTTGTTGTAAAACTGTAGTGAGCGATTATAATATCAATGTTAGTACTCTCAACCCGAAGAGCTTGGTAGTACAAGTATTGGTCACAGAGGTAAAGGAAACATTTTGTCCTCATGCTGTTCTAAATACATTTTTCTGAAAATTACTTTCATGTAACAATCTGAGGAATGAGTAACTGATTTCTTAATCCATCCAGAGGTGATGTAGTAAAGGGGGACTGGCACCACAGTCTGCTAACTGGGGGGAGGGGGAGACAAAAGTCGTTTTGTGGTCCTCCTACTGGTTTTAAATATAATTTTCATACTGTATTTCACTTACCACCTAAAATCCAGAAGGCTGTACCTGTCTATATATAGTCCATCTTAGCTAACTTTAGCATTAGCAGAGGCAATGATGCAAGAATATACAGCATCAGCCAAAAAAAAAAAAAAAAAAATCCTTCCCATTTCACTGATCATTCGTTCCAAATATTTGTCTAGTTCTGCCTTGAATTTATTTAAGCTATCAATTTCCACAATAACGGACAGAAGTTTGTTCTAGCAATCACTACCCGCTGGCTAAAGGCAAATTTCTGCACATCTATTCTACAACTGTCTTTCCTCAGTTTGAATCTATACCCCCACATGTTTGTAATCTGAACAAGAGGAAGAATCCTATCAGAATTGAGCCTGCTCAATCCATTCAAGGCCTTATACACCTCAATTAGATCGCCTCGCAGGTGTCTAGTCTCCAGAATGGACAGAACTTAAGCCTTTCTTCATGAGCACCCCTTTGTTTCCTTCACCAGTTTTGTTGGCCTTCTACTTTTACACCTATATATATATATATACTACTGTAAGAGTGTAATTGGTACTATATAGGTATACAAAGTGCGTTAAAACTTTAGCCTAAAAGTACTAGGTGGGTCATTAGGCCAAAATAACCTATAAAGGCGTAAGTATAATGAAGTAATACTTACTTCATTATACCCTAGAAATAAACATATTAGCAACAAAATAAAAAATAGAAAAATAAAATAAAATAATGATTGTGTGGCTAATTACTGATAATTGGATACTTTGAATGACACTTTTCGAGGGCTAACGCCATTCAATATATCCCATCAATACTTAGCATGGCTATCTGTTTCTGATTGTTATCAGCCTGTTTAACTAGGTCCAAATCAGTGGTGTAGATACCATATAGGCAGGCAAGGAAAGCGCCTCCGGGCCCGGCGTCTTTGGCTGTCTCCTGTTTTTGCAATTTTCATTAATTAAGTAGGGGCCCGAACATGTTCTTTGCCTCTGGGCCCGAAAAAGGGTAGCTACAATACTGGTCCAAATAATAAACATAAGGCAATCTATACTTAAATTTAAATTTAACAGCAAACAGGCAAGATAATAGCTAGCCTGGCAGATAGTTTTGAAACAAATAATACTGAAAAAATAATACAGAAAATAAGTGCCAACCATAATTTTCACTTGAGTTGTGGTGATGTTTATTTAAATTTATAAATGTGGAACAGAAAGCTTATGCTGACATAAAGAGGAAAGGAGGTAAGAATAAGTAAATTAATAGCACCTCAATTTCCCTCAAATTACTTAAATAAAAAACACCACAACTAAAGTGAAAATTATGGTTGGCACTCATTTTATGTATTATTTGTTTCAAAGCTATCTGTCGGGCTAGCTGTTATCTTGCTTGTTTGCTGTTAAATTTAAGTATTGACTGCCTTAATGTTTATCATTTGGACCTAGTTAAACAAGCTGATAACAATCAGAAAGAGACAGCCCTGCTAAGTATTGATGGGATATACTAAATGGTGTTAGGCCTCGAAAAAGTGCCAATTCAATGTATCCAATTATCAATAATTTAGCCACACAATCATTATTTTATTTTATTCTATTTTATATTTTTTATTTTATTGCTAATTATTTGTTTATTTCTAAGGTATAATGAAGTATATCTAGGGTATAACAGAGGATTGCGGTACTATTTGTATCCTATTTCTTCCCTCATTTCACCTTTTTTAGCCTTGCTTATTTCTTACTGTCTGTTAGCTTCCCCACCTCCTCTCATCTTATGTATAATTTGTGTACATATTTGTTCAGTCTGCTGTCTGTTGGGCTAGCTATTATTCTGCCAGTATGTGCTTAAAGTTTGATAAATTGTTACTTTTTTTTATTATATATTTCTAACTCAGGCCTATTATTGAGCCCTACCATTATTGAAAGATAGCAATCAGAAACAGAGCTTTTTCTAATTACTATTTAGATGTATCCAAAGTGTTAGTGCTTGATAATGTACCATTCAATATGATAATTAGCTATAATAAATAATTATAATAATTAATTGGCTATAATAATTTCAGTAATATTTGTTATTTTATTATTATAACTTTTCGAGGCTTCTCTTTCGTTTATAGCTTAGAGTGCACATACCTTTTCTTTCAGCACAAACTAGCCTGTTTTCCACTTTTATTAAAAATAAAAGTGGAAAACAAGTTTATATATATATCTATAATTCTCCGTATTCTATATATATATACTGTGTATATATATATATATATATATATATATATATATATATATATATGGCTCATCTTAGTAAACAATGTAAAAATATTTTTCTCCTTCCACAGAAAGTAAGTCTGCATTATGATGGAAATAGTGGGCAACTGACATGAAAAAAAGTCTGAATATATATATATATATATATATATATATATATATATGTATGAAATACACAGTGTTTCAAAGAAAGCTTGGTTGATTAAATCATCTATATTTTATTTTAAAATGCAATTGTTACAAGGAAAGATCCTGACTGGATGACTGAAATAAGCTGCTTTGCTCTGCTCTTCTTTAAACATACAAGTTTAATTAAAACAATAAAAGAGTAAAGGATTAATTAAAATGACATTGAAATATATAATTTTTAATTAAATTATTTACATTTTAAATGTTATTAAATTAAATTGTACGCATTTTATTGTAAGCTATCAGTATGTTGAAGTGAGTTATCTTTATAAAGAAAACTAACATTTTGCAATTAAGCTATAGATATTCTTAAATATGCAGGAAGGTAGTGAAAAACCTTTTGTGATAGCTATAGCTTCTGAATGGGAAACACTTAGATGAATGAAAAGCCTTGCCTACGTGGTAATAAGGCTGCCAAATAGCAACTTTAAAGTTTGAAGTTAAATGAGATGGACTTTATGTATACACAATTTCAAATGTATTCTGCCCACATGTGACCTGCAAATGCATTTTACAGTGTCTATAATACAAGGTGTTTGTTTAATTAATCATTAAAATACTTTTTTATAGATTACAGACAGGCAAGATGAGAGTAGTTTTTGTAAAAATTTGTAATTTATTCATTAGTATCAGTTTCTTGCATAAAAGTGTTTCCTTTCTTATAAAATAATAAATTCAGAAAATAAAGTGGGTAATAAGTCTGACAAACTTTTATCACAATTATAACCTTCTATTAACACCATGCTAATCCAGTTCTACAGTTCTACAATAGGTGGAAAATTTGGCTAATTCTATTTCAGATAACAAAACAGGATTCTGAAGTGCAAACTTCTCCTCAAACTTACTCTAATATGAACTAATACCATTAAACTGCTTAACATTTACATCCCCTTCTTGTTTTGCACTCAAGGTAGTGCTTGTGTTGTGACAGCCTTGTTCTGGCCCTCGGAATGATGCAACTAAAAGTACATAATTTGCTATGTGGGTGCAATACATTTTTAAGATCACTCTTTTGGGCCAACTGCAATGGTCTAACCTTTGAATATAAAGCAAAACTTTTTGCTGTATTAGCAGCAGAAAAATTTGCTTCGTTGTATTATAATTAAATATATTAGATAAAGAAAGAAGGCAACAAAAAAAAAAAAAAAAAAACCCACAGGGATCACTGACATCTGATTTACAGAAGAAAAAGAACAAAAGTAGTAAAGTATCTTATTCAAATGTTACAATTTATTAAAAAATCACTAAACATAATTAAGCAGATATTGAAAAACTCTCCATGGCACAATACATAATAAAATTGCAAACAACCAAATCATAATATAGAACAAAAAATATTAGAAAACAAACCCCATTATAAAGTTTTATTTGGTGCTTCACTTCTGAGTAAAACATACTCTCGATTTACTGCCATTTCATTCCATCAGAAGAAGTAATAATTACACAATTCCAAAGGTAATAAAACAAAGGTAGTCTTGACTTCTTTAAGTTAATGTAATTGGGATAAAATTATTTTAAACTATTTCCACTCATTTTGTTGCAAAAATCAGGCCAATGTTTTTGCTCATTAAAATTATATTAAGATAAATGAAAAAGTGTTATTGAATATGACAGCTTTAAAACAATATATATAACTTTGACATATAATTTAAGTAAAATAAATATTGCTACAGCCATTAAAATAATATACATTAGTAAAATGACATATTTTATAAGAATAAAAAAAAAAATAATAATTATTTATATATAACAATAATATGACCACCTACCTAATATGATGTTGATCCTCCACGTGCAGCAAAAAAAGCTCATACCCGGTGAGGCATGGATGCTACAAGATTTCTAAATGTGTCTTATGGTATCTGGTACCAACATTTAACCAGCAGATACTTTTAACTCCTGTAAGGTCTGTGGTTGAGACGCTGCAGATCGGAGTTGCTGTTCCAACACAAACCACAGATTCTCGATGGGATTGATGTCTGGGGAATTTGGAGGTGAGGCCAATACCTGGAAGTCTTCCTCATGTTCCACGAACCAGTCTCAAACAATCCGGGCAGTGTGGCATGGCACATTTTCCTGCTAAAAGATGGCACTGCCAGATGGGAAGACCGATGCCATGAAAGGATGTAAATGGTCAGCAATGATGTTTAGGTAGGTGGCTAGCACATGGATGACTGGACCCAGGGTATCCTAGCAGAACATAACCCAAAGCATGACACAGACTTGTTTTCATCCCACAGTGCATCCAGGTGCCATCACTTCCCCAGGTAAACGACGCACACATACCCAGCCGTACACATGGTGCAACAGCAAGTGTGATTCATCGGACCAGATCACCTTCTTCTAATCACTCAAGGTCCAGTTTCGATGCTCGCGTGCCCATTGTAGGCACTGTCACCAGTGAACCGTGGTTAGTATGGGCACTAGGAGTGGCGTGCGGCAACGCAGCCCCATTTTCAGCAGGGTTCGATGTACTGTGTGTTGTGACACATTACTTACGTCACAGCATTCCAATTATCAGCGAGTTGCACCACAATCGCCCTTCTGTTGTCACGTACCATCCAGGAGAGCCTTCACTCGCCTCAAGGAGCTATGGTTGCCTAATGCCTTGCTGGTGGTTCGTGGGTTTTCCCTCCTCGGACCACTTTCGGTAGGTACTAACTACGGCTGACCATAAGCATCCCACCAGCTGTGCTATTTTGGATATGCTCTGACCCAGTCGTCTGACCATTACAATTTGGTCTTTGTCAAACTCGCTTAAGTCTGCTGCCTTTCCCATCTGAAGAACAAGAGTAACACTGATTAATGGAGATCAGTATCAGATGTTTTTTATACCATGTCCTGACCCACGCACAAGCTGTAGTTCACCTGCAGTTGCTTCGATTTGCATAACAACTCGCTGATCATAACGTTTTGGCTTATCGGTGTATTAACAAACATAACTACAAAAGACATTACAGTTGGTGAACCATAGATAAAAAGAAATGACATATTTCTTCATGTTTTTATAGACTCTTGAATAAAATAATTGTGAATAAGTGTTCACTGATTATTAAAATGGATTTACAGATACAAAAGGGAGGAAAAAAAAAATATATATATATATATACACACATTTACACTCAGTGATTATTGAATTATGGCCACCTATTTAATACAATGTTGGGCCAATGTTTGCATGGATAACAGCCACTATTCATTTCGGCATTGACTCCTCTAGATGTCTGAAGGCAACTATAGGGATTTGCAGACATGTGCATGCAAGGCTTTTCACAGTGTTGGAATAGATTATGGTTGTATGACCATATGCCTCACTTCCCATTCCAAAACATCCCATAGGTGTTCAATTGGATTGAAGTCAGGGGTCAGGCGAATTTGGAGGCTAATCAAGATGGGTGATAGCTTCATTGTGTTCCTCAAACCAATTATGTGAGTCTAATGATATGGTGCATTATTGCCTTGGAAGATCCTCTTTCTTTCTGGAAAAAATGGTCTCCTAAGAGCTGTCAATAGACCTCACTAGTGAAACATTGGTCCATATGTACCGGGTGTCCTAGTTCTACCCAGCAAAACATGTCCCATATTAAGCAACCAGCACCTACCTGGATAGTGGGCACCATGCACAATGGGTTAATGAACTGGTGTTGCTTGTACCATACACAAAGGTGTCAACTGGCACGTTGCACCAGGTATTTGGACTCATATGACCAGTATACTAATTTCCAACCAGTGCACTGTTGATGCCACAGCATTCGGTGTCAATGATGATCCCCATACCTCTGACTATGCAGTGCATCATCATTTGGGATACTGTTCTTGCATTTCACATAATGTCTTGTGATGCCAACTGTGGCACAGTAACCTACCACAGAGCCCATACAATGAACTATACTCTTTGCTCACTATGAACATCTACCTTACATAATCCTTTACAGTTCTGTAGGCAGGAAGTGGTTTGACCCATTCTACACCATTCTATGGACACCTTAACTACACTGGGCTGCGAACAACTGACAAGACCTACCATTTCCGATATGGAAGACCCCACAATAATGCCCTTTTGAAACTCTGTGATATCTTCATTATGTCCCATAACTGCTACTTTATCACTTTGACTTTCATGACCAAATTCAAATTACCACTGCTCTAGTATATGAAGCTGCTTGGCTTTTTATACTGCGAGCTATACAGCATGGTCCATTACAGATGTGGTGTCACATAGTCATTACTGAATGTACATAAGTTAGGAGATATAAGTAACATGACAAAGAGATATAGAAAGAGGATAAATTAATATATGGAAAAGAGTAAAGGAATGAAAGAAATCAGTGTATATATTAAAAAAAAAAATTACATATAAAAATATATTAATAAAAATAGATAAGGATATTAGCATTAGTAGAGGCACATGATGCAAAAATTTCACTCATCCATTTCCTCCAACAGTTTGTTCAGTTCTTCCTTGAATTTATTTAAGCTATCAACTTCCACAATGACAGATGAAAGTTTGTTCCAGCAATCAACCGCTTGCTGGCTAAAGGCAAATTTCCGCAGACCTATTCTGCAACTGTCTTTCCTCGATTTGAATTTATGCTCCGCCAAGTGCTTAATTTGATCAAGAGGAAGAATCCCATCAGCATTGAGCTTCCACAAACCATTCAATGCCTTAAACACCTCAATCAGATTACCTCACACGTGCCTAGTCTCCAGATGCTGCAATTTGCAGAACTTAAGCCTTTCTTCGGAAGAGCACTCCCTTTGTTCGCTCACAATCCTGTTGCTCTTCTCTGTACTTATTGCAGCAGCTCTATATCCTTCCTAAAATGAGGCCTCCAGACTTGTATGCAGTATTCAAGCTGGGGCCCGACCACTGCCTTATACAAGGACAATAATAACCTCCTTATCTCTGCTAGAAAAGTTCCTGTATATCACTGACAAAACCCCATGAATTGTCCTGGCAGCATGTTGGCACGGTTAAGAAAACTTCATATCTCACTGCAGAATTACCCCCAAGGTATTTTCATTCTCTACTAACCTGATTGTAGTACTACATAGTTGATATGTTACTGTGGAGATTATTGTTACCCATATGTAGTACTTTGCATTTGTCAATATTAAACTTTAGTTCCCACTTCTCACACAGCCCATCTGCCTAACTTTTCTACATTCCGTTGCAGTAGCATATACTGTCATTAACAACCCTGCCGACCTTTGTATCATCTGCAAATATCGACATTAAGCCTGAATTATCTTCATCAATATCATTGATAAATGGAGAAAACAACAACAAGTCCAACACCGAAACCTGTGGGACTCCACTAATAACATTAGGCCACAAAGAGCAGTGTCCTTGATTACCACTCTCTGTCATCTCCCACTCAAACAGACCTTTATCAATAGCAGCAACTTGCCCTTAATGCCACACTGCTCCAATTTGTACAGTAGTCTTTTATGTGCAACAATATCAAAAACCTTCTTGAAATCCAAGTATATGATATAAAATTAATTTTTGGTGCTTGTTTGTTGTTGTTTGTTTGTTTGTTATTTAGGAGCATTAGCAACTAAGGCCATATTGCTCCGGGATATGCGGTGGTCATTCCCTGACCTTTCCACATCCTCCGTATTTGGCTGTGACGGGCTCGAACCCTGGTCTAATCAAAAAGCGTGTGCTACGCACTGCTGCCCACCTGGCTACGGAGGCGCCTATTAATTAATTAATTTTTGGATTCATTTCTTTTGTGACTAAATTGCAGTATCCAATGAAATTGGTCAGACAAAATTTCCCCTTAACAAACCCATGCTGTGTCTCAACTATAACTAGTCTTGTCTAGATGATCCGGCATTGCTTCTTTAACTAGTGACTCCACTATTTTCCCCGGAACAGAAATTAAATTAACAGGCCTGTATTTACCCATGTCACCCTTTGATCCCATGTGTGAATTGGGAATACATTTACACATCTCCAGTCCGTTGGGACCTCTCCTGAATCGAATGATGCTCTTATAATTATGGCTAAGGGTTTGCTTACTTCCTTTTGCTTCCTGCCTTAATATAACTAGATAGATCTCATCTATCCGAGTGCCTTTCTTATGTTTAGCTTTAACAGTTTCTCTTCCACTTTCCTCTCAGTTATTACAAAATCATTTAGCTCCCTGTTAGAGTTTGATAAACTTCTCTCTCCACTTCCTAGAGAATTCTTCAGGTGTAAATGAAGAGGCAAAATACTCATTCAGTTTGTCAGCTGCCTGAGCAGAATCATCAACTGTCAAACCATCCATATTAAGTGGACTAATCTGATTCAACTCCTTCCTTCTGGAGTTTACATAGGTAAAGAAGCCTTTTCCAACGATTTCTTGTAATCTGACTTTGTTTCCCCTAACCTCCTTTGTGACTTAATTACAGACTAGCGCTTATATCTACCACAGGCTTCTGCATTGCATGGTAATTTATAATGCACCCTTGCCTTTTTCTTTTCTGCCACTCATTATTTTATCTGAGCTCATTATTTCATCTGACATCCATTTAGGTCTAAACCTTGAACAGTATTTCTTCTTTGGTATGAAAAGCTTGGTGGCTTCCAAGATTAATTCCTTGAATGCTTCCCATTGAGAATTTTCTGTTGGTAACATCATTAGTGGTCCTACAGTATAGAATTTAAAAACTGTCTAAGACAACTGTAGTCACCTTTACCCCTGACGGTAATTGCACTTTTAAGTAAATCTCAAATCAGTACACTGTATTCGTGCTACCTACTGATTCTTTTATATGTAGATTCTTAATGCATGAATAATCCTTGCTGATAATCATGTCAAGGGTATTACATTGTATGTAACCCAGAACCCTGGTGTTGCTCTCTCAAGAGTCAGTCACCAAAATTGTATGAAGAGACAACAGTGTAAATCTATGTTTCTGTCGCAAAGCACATGCCAGCAAAGTTTTACAGTTTTATATATATATATATATACATACATAGTTGATAGTTCAAAAAATAGAGGAAAGGCATTTACACAAAGAATGATAATATGAAAAGGATATTTAACAGAACTGTTTAATGTCATCAAATAAAAAATTAAACACTGTATCAGACCATAATATGTAGATAATAGATGTAAAAAAAAAAAAAAAAAAAAGGGGGAAATAGGCTAGTTGATACTGAAACAGAGGTATGTGTAACCTAAACTAAAGACAAAAAAAGAAGCCTCACCCCCACAAAAAAAAATATACATAAAAGTGTAAGAGCAAAACAATCATGTAAATCCTAATTTTACCAATTTTGTTTGTGAAAAGTCTGAATTCAGACTTTTATCAAAGCCATTTGGTAAATCCTGGTATTTACAAATTTGTGTTGGTAAAATTCAGAACTTTATTTCTGACTTTTAGTACTCTGATATGGTAAACCTTACATTTGCAAGTTCATTTTGCCATAAATTTCCTGTCTGTGCTAGTTGACAGGAGAGACTGCCTCTAGAGGGTACCCTTAAATAGAACAGGTGCAAGGATATTTGCTGATGCTATTGAGGCAGTGTTAGGTGGGTCAGAAAACTGCTAGCTTGGGGTGGATACACAGATTAAAAGTGGCTGGAGGTAGAGGCAAAAGTGATTCTTCCACAGCTTCTATTAGAATGAGCAGCAGCCTGGAAAGCAAGGTAATGGAGATTTTTGGGACTGCTGGGAATCATAGTGGAATAAGTATTAGGTTTGTTTGTTTGTTATTTGATTTTTAGGAGCATTAGCAACAAAGGCCATATTGCTCCGGGGATATGCGGTGGTCATTCTGCATCTTCCGTATTTGGTGGTCACTGGCTCGAACCCAGGTCTAATCAAGACGCGTGTGCTACGCACTGCTGTTCCTGCCCACCTGGCTACGGAGGCGCCGGCTGTATTAGGGTAACCAAAAGTAGGAACAGGTGATATTGTTGGGATATCACAGACGTGGTGTCACACAGATATAACTAGTGCAGAATTGGAATTTGGGGAGTACAATATGTACAGGAAGGGAGGAGGAGGGGTTATGCTGTTCATTAAGAAACACAAAAAATCTAAGGAAGTGCATCCAATATATAGTGGAGGACAATGCAGTATCGAGTCTGTTTGGTGTGAAATAAGCACTGGGAAAGTAAAAATGAGAGTGGGTGTGTGTTTTAGGCCTAATAAATCTGATTAGTATAATGAGCAACTGTGCACAGAAATAGAGTGGACCAGTATATCAAAATGCCTTATAATGGGGGATTCTAACTTTCCAGATATTGAGTGGAACTTGTGGGTTGGTCACTTGCAAACTAGCAAGACTTTTGTGGATTTATTGGATGACTGTTTTCTACAGCAACATGTTCAAGAGGCAACCAGAGGGAGTAATTCTGTGGATCTCATTATCGGCAGTGATTATCATGCATTAAGAATTTGCAGATAAAAGAACCACTGGGTGACAGTGATCACAATGTACTGGTGTGGGAATTACTTAAAGATCTAACTACCATCAAGGCTAAAGGGAAGGGTTTTTGCTTTCATAAAGGTGACTACAGAACTACAGGAGTGCCACCTGCTTGTTCAGTGGTAACTAGAAATTCGGCATAAACTGCGTAAAATTATTAAATTGTGACATCACGAGGAAGCTTCATCACTGAATAAGAGCTACTCCATTTATATGGCTGTGGCAGGTTTAGTAGATCGGCATCTTAAATCCCAAGCCTAGATAAATGGTGAGGGTTGACGTCAGGAAGGGCATCTTGTCGTAAAAACTATGTCAAAACCAATAGATGTGTTCCGGTTAAGAAGTTAATCCAACTAGAGGAGAAGAAGAGGATGTAAAGTGTGAATTGGGAACACTGAATGTCGACCCCATATAACGTGGAAAAAGGTGAAGACAAAGAAGAAGAAGAAAGGTGACTACAGAGGTCTCAGACAGTTTTTAAATTCTGTACGGTGGGATGAACTGATGATGTTACCAATGTTGAATTCTAAACGGGAAGCTTTCAGGGAATTAATTTTGGAGGCTACTAGGCTTTTCATTCCAACTAAGAAATACTGTTCAAGGTTTAGGCCTAAATGGATGCAGATGGATTAATGAGGCTTGTGGCAGAGAAGAAAAATGTATCGGATGAATATAAAGTATCAGGTGACAGAGGCCTATGGCAGATTACGAGTAATCATTCACAAAGGATACAAAGAAAAACAGCAAAGAGTTCTTTACTTATGTAAACTCTAGAAGGAAGGGAATGAATCAGATTGGACCATTTAACATAAATGGTTTGACTCTTGATGATCATGCTCAGGTAGCTGATAAACTGAATGAGTATTTTGCATCTACATTCGCACATAAGGAGTTATTCAATGAGGGGAGTGCTAGAAGTTTATCAAATGCTAACAGGAAGCTAAGTGATTTTGTAATAACTGAGAGCAAAGTGGAGGAGAAATTGTTGAAGTTAAACTTAAGGAAGGCACCTGGGGTGGATGGGATCTATACAGTTATATTAAAGGAGGCAGCAAAGGAAGTAAGCAAACCCTTAGCCATAATTATGAGAGCTTTATTGGACTCAGGTGAGGTCTCCACGGACTGGAGGTGTGAAAATGTATCACCAATTCACAAAGGAGGTTCAAAAGGTGACATAAGTAATTATAGACCTGTTAGTTTAACTTGTGTTCCGGGGAAAAAAAAATAATCACTGGTTAAAGAAGCATTGCAGGATCATCTAGACAAGACTGCAGTAATAGTTAAGACACAGCAAGGGTTTGTTAAAGGGATGTCTTGTCTGACAATTTGATTGGATACTATGATGTGGTCACAAAGGAACTGAATGCCAAAAATAATTTTGATATCATATACTTCGATTTGAGGAAAGCTTTTGATACTATTGCACATGGAAGATTGCTGTACAAATTGGAGAGGTATAGCATTAAGGTTAAGTTGCTACAATGGATAAAGGGATGGTTGAGTGGGAGACGACAGAGAGTGGTAATCAATAGACACTGCTTTTCATGGACAAATGTTATTAGTGGAGTTTTCCAGGGTTCGGTGTTGGGCCCGTTGTTGTTTTGTATATTTATCAATGATATTGATGAAGGTATATCGGGTTTATTGTTCAAATTTGCAGATGATACAAAGGTTGGCAGGGCTGTTAACGACAGTAAAGACAGTATGCTACTCCAACTGATTCTCGATAAGTTGGGAAAAAATTCGTTGAGAAGTCACAACTGAAGTTTAACCTTGGAAATGCAAAGTACTGCATATGAGTGGCAATAACTGAAGAGATATGTGTCAACTATGTTACATTCAGGGAAGTGGAAAGTGAAAAAGACCAGGGAATAATTGTGCAGTCAAATATGAAGTTCGCTGAGCAGTGCAGATGGGCTGCCAGGGTAGGTCATGGAGTCTTGTCAATGATATACAGGAAATTTGTTAGCAGGGACAGGGAGGTGATTATCCTATTATACAAGGCAATGGGCAGGCCACACCTAGAGTACTGTGTACAGGTTTGGAGGTCTCATTTTAGGAAGGATGTAGAGTTGCTAGAATGAGTACAATGAAGGGCAACAAGACTGGTGAGGGGAACAAAGGGGTGCTCTTACCAAGAAATGCTTAACTTCTGCAAACTGCAGCACCTGGAGAGTAGGCATCTGCGAGGTGATATGATTGAGGTGTATAAGACCTTGAATGGGTTGAGCAAGCTGAATGCTGATGGGATTCTTCCACTGCTCAGACTAAGAACCTGAGGGGGCACAGTTTCAAATTGAGTAAAGATATTTGTGGAATAGATGTGCAGAAATTTGCCTTTAGCTAGCGAGTAGTTGATTGGTGGAACAGGCTTCCATCTTTTGTTGTAGAAGCTAATAGCCTAAATAAATTTAAGGCTGAGCTCGACAAGCATTTGAAACTATCTGATTTTTAATGGAGGGATGAAATGGGAGGGGTTTTTTTTTTGGCTGATGCTGCATAAGCTTGCTTCCTTGCATCGTATGCCTCTACTAATGCTAATGCACGATGAAGGTGATTTGTAAAATGAACAATTCAAAATAAGTAAAGTTACTTATTCATGAATTGTAGCATAGAAAATCATAGAAACAAATTATAAATAAATGACTGAATACTTGATTCACTTTTTTCGGAATATAGTGAATAAGTTAACCAGACAACTTAGTGGGATTTCAGATATGCTTACATCCTCCACTTTCTGGAAAAGTCAGTGAAGCTGAAAATTTCATTGTTCCTCTTTTTTGCTCTGTTCAATTATCTCTTGCGATTTTGTGATTTTTAAACAATTATTTCTTTTGCGATTTTTAAACAAGGCCATTGGTATATAGCTATTGTTCAGATGAGGTTTTCTGAGTAAGACATTCACTATATTTCAAATATAATGAATATATCTGCCCTGGATTAAAAATCAGCATAGAGATGATTAGATAGTGCAAAAATGGGAGAAATGATAATTTCCTCCTTCATCCACTTTTCTAATTTTTAAAACAAGGGCATAGGAGAAAATATATTTCCTTTCTCCACAGGGTTTCCTATATTCACTATATTCACTGAATATAGTGAAATGAATATGCCATTTTCTGCCTACACTAAACCTTGCAACAATTGTAAATCAGTTATTAATCAGTCCAAAACTAGAGTTTGAACAGGCTAAGAGTAGAAAACTTGCTTCTTACCCTAATGGTAGCCGAGCATTCTGGTCTCTTGCCAACTTCATATTTGGCCGCAACTTTTGCCCATCTTGCTCCCACCTCTGGCCAAACCAGATGGTTCTGTTGTCACTTCAGCCAAGGATAAAGCTGACCTGCTAGCAATCCCATTTTTCTTCCAACTCATGTATTAATGATCTTGGTAAAACACCTCCCACCATTCCCAACACGCTCCATTCAATGCCTCCTGTGGTCTTCCGTCAAAAGGCTGTCAGAAGGATTTTGACGAATCTCGATACTAAGATTCGTCAAAATCCTTTTCTCCACTTGTTCTCAAAACCTGTGCTCCTGAAATTACTCCTATTCTTTGCTGCATTTTTTCACTTTCTTATTCCAAAGGTGTTTTTTCTTCTGCTTGGAAATTTGCTCATATCCAGCCAGTTCCTAAAAAGGGTGACAAATCCCTCCCATCCAATTATCGTCCCATTGTAATTACTTCTACTCTTTCTAAAGTAATGGAGAAATCAATTAACCGCCAACTCTTAAACTACCTAGAAACCTTCCGTCTGATCAACGATCACCAGTGTTGATTCCGTCAGTGTCGATCCACTGGTGATATTCCGGCTTATGTTACCCATTTATGGACTAATTCAATGGAAAGGTTCAGTGAAACACAAGTAGTTGCTCTTGACATCTCAAAGGCTTTCGATCATGTTTGCATAAAGGTCTTCTAAACAAGCTTCCATCTTATGGTTTGCCAACTGTATTTTGTAATTGGTTATCCAGTTTTCTCTCTGATCGCTCAGGGTGATGGTAAATGGTTCTCTGTCTTCTAACTTCTCCTCTAATGCCGATGTCCCCAATGTTCAGTTCTTTCCCTCACTCTTTTCCTCTTGTATATTAATGACCTTCTTCCATTGACTGGAAATCCTACCCATAGTTTTTCCGATGATAGCACATTGCATTCCACTTTCCATTTTCAGAAACCTTGCCCTGCTCAATAAGCTTCAACTTCTCGAACATTTGCTATTAATTCCTTAAATGCTGATCTTCAGGTAATTCTCCAGTGGGGCAAAGACAACCTAGTTCATTTCAACCCTTCTAAAACTCAGTCTTGTCTTATATCTCACAAAAAGGATTCTTCTGCTCCTATGCTTAATCTTTAATGACACTCCGATTTCTAGGTAAAATGATATATCGCTTTTGGGGATTACCCTGATCAGCTTTAACTTCTCGAAAATCTGCTACCAATTCCTTAAATGCCGATCTTCAGGTAATTCTCCAGTGGGGCAAAGACAACCTAGTTGATTTCAACCCTTTTAAAACTTATATCTCGCAAAAAGGATTCTTCTGCTCCTATGCTTATCTTTAATGACACTCCAATTTCTAGGCAAAATGATATATCGCTTTTGGGGATTACCCTGATCAGCTTTAACTTCTCGAAAATCTGCTACCAATTCCTTAAATGCCGATCTTCAGGTAATTCTCCAGTGGGGCAAAGACAACCTAATTGATTTCAACCCTTTTAAAACTTATATCTCGCAAAAAGGATTCTTCTGCTCCTATGCTTATCTTTAATGACACTCCAATTTCTAGGCAAAATGATATATCTCTTTTGGGGATTACCCTGACTTCTAATCTCTCTTGGCACAAGCACATTACAAATATTACTTCCTCTGATTCTAAAAAACTTGGTTTTCTCTTTCGCACTCGGCGTTACTTTTCTTCCAAACAGCTGCTCACTCTGTATAAATTGCAAATCCGCCCTGCCATGGAATATTGTTCCCACATCTGGGGTGGTGCCCCCAAAACCTCTCTCTCAGGCTTCTTGATTCCATTCAGAAGAGGGCAGTTAGGTTAATTAATGATTCATCTCTAACAGAGTCTCTCCAATAGCTGTCTCATAGACGTACTGTTTCTGCTGCATGCCTCTTCTACAGATACTTCCATGGGCACTGTTCTTCTGAATTGGCTTCTATAATTCCCACTCTCTCTTTCAAAACAGTCCGAATACATGCCGGCACCAGCCAACATCCATTTGCTGTCCAACTTCAAACTCACAGAATCAAATTTTCATCTTTTTTGTTTATTCATTCAACTGCCGTTTTCTGGAACAACCTTCCTTCATACGTATTTCCTGAAAATTACGGTCTACAGAAGTTCAAGTCAAATGTCAACAAATATCTTCTTTCGTCTTCTCAACCTCCAACCCAAGCATGGTACTAAGTACTATAGGTTCTAATACATCTCGTGTTTGGAGTTTACATAAAAAAAGAAAAGGGAAATGTATTTTCAAATGAGATTATCAAATGGGCCTTTACTAATGCAATCTGTTAAATGATAGAATAGTGTATGAGAGAGTAGTATTGTAAAATAAAATGAAATATGTTGATATTTCTGGCTTTCACTTCTGACTTTGGGTGACAAATGAAGGGATCTGGGCTCGTGCATCTGGATGAGTTACCATCCCCATCACAAGTAAGTAGGTCTCTACTACCTATATAGTCTTAACTACGTTTGCATTTGGCAGAAGTAGGTCTGTTAGACAACTAGTTTCAGCTATATACTCATCAGAAAGATCTCAGCCTGAAAACAGAACTGTCCACACAAGTGAATAATAAGATTACTAATTATAGATTAGAAAACTATGTCCCATGAACAGCACCAGGAGGGCTAACCAAACTCAACTAAGTCATCATTCAACATATGCAAACCATAGGGGCTGATCCCCCCCTCCCGAAATCCCACCACACTGGTTATCAACTATAGTCAGTTCTTTATTTCTTGACATCAGTAGCTCTTGCATAATTTGAACATCGTTTCCAGCAGTTCACACACTTAGCACTTTGATATTAGTATTAGTTGAGGCATATTATGCAAGGAAGAAAGCTTATAGAACATCAGCCAAGAAAAAACAAAAAACCTTCCCATTCCACCCATTTGGTCACTCCAAATGTTTGTTTAGTTCAGTCTTAAATTTATTTAAGCTATCAACTTCCACAACAACAGATGAAAGTCTATTCCAGCAATCAACAACCTGCTGACTAAAGGCAAATTTCTGCACATATATTCTGCAACTGTCTTTCCTCAATTTGAATCTATGCCCCCTCAGGTTCTTACTCTGAGGAAGTGGAAGTATCACAACAGCTTCGAGCCTGCTCAAACCATTCAAGGCCTTGTACATCTCAATCAGATCACCTCACAGGTGTCTAGTCTCCAGATGCTGAAACTTATAGAATTTAAGTCTCTCCTGGGTAGGAGAACCCCTATGTTCCTCTCACCAATCTTGTTGCCCTGCTTTGTACTCGTTCTAGCAACTCCTTCCTAAAACGAGGCCTCCAGACCTGTACGCAGTACTCAACATGCAGCTGGACTGCCTTATACAAAGGAATAATCATTTCCTTATCCCTACTAGCAAAATTCGTATATGTCATTGACAAAACTCCATGACCTGCTCTGATAGCCTGTCTGCACTGCTCAAAGAACTTCATATCTGACTGCACAATTACTCCCCAGGTCTTTTTCATTCTCCACCTCCCTGAGTGCAGTGCCACACAGTCGGTACATTTCTCTTGGGTTATTGCTACCCATATGCAGTACTTGCATTTGTCAATATTAAACTTCAGTTGCTATTTCTCAGCCCATTTCTGCTTAGCTTTTATGGATCTGTTGTAGTAGCATATTGTCTTTACTATCATTAACAACCCTGCCAATCTTTGTATCTTCTGCAAACTTGGACATTAAGCCTATTATTGATATACCTTCATCGATATCATTGATAAATACACAAAACAAACAATGGACCCAACACTGAATCCTGAAGGACTCCACAAATAACATTGGTCCACGAAGAGCAGTGTCCATTTATTAACACTTTCTGCCACCTCCCACTCATCCATCCCATTATCCATTGCAGCAACTTGCTCTTAATGCCATACTGCTCAAATTTGTACAGCAGTCTTCCATGTGCAACAGTATCAAAAAGCTTTCCTGAAATCCAAGTATATGCTACCAAAATTATTTTTTGCATCCAGTTCCTTTGTGACCACATCGTAGTATCCAATAAAATTGGTCAGACAAGACTTCTCCTTAACAAACCCATGATGTCAACTATTACTGCAGTCTTGTCCAGGTGATTCTGCATCACTTCTTTATCAAGTGACTCCATTATTTTCCCAGGAACAGAAGTTAAACTAACAGGTCTATAATTATTTGTTTCATCTTTGAACCCCCTTTGTGAATTGGGGATACACTTGCTCATATCCAGTCCAATGGGGACCTCCCCTGAATCTAAGGATGCTCTCATGATTATGGCTAAGGGTTTGCTTACTTCCCTTGTTGCCTCCTTCAATATAGGAGGCAGCGTCCTATAATCTAGGATGGTCTAGAAAAAAGTGGTCCCTCTCAGAACAGTGACCATAGAGGGGGGTCGTATTTACAATGCCTTGCTATATAGCCAAAGGCCATGCAGCAGTAAAACTGTATTGGCACCATGAGATCTAGGATTCTGTGAGATATCCAATCCTGATAGCAAAACCATCCAAATTGTACTTGAAGTCTACAACACAAAGTTGTAGATTTCCAGTCCAAGGTTATAGTCAACCTTGTTTCAAGTCTTGTTCCTTGTTAAGATGGTCACATCTGATTTCACACCTGGTACAAGGTAAAACCAGCATCCTTGAGGATTCTCAGGCAAAGCAGCTCAGCGAACACACATATACTTATATATATACACGTGTGTGTGAATCATGAAAAATATAAGAACGAAGGAGTTGAATACAGTTAGTCCTCATATAACACGTGTTTACATTACACAAATTTGAACATACACGATTTATAAATAGCAGAACGATATCGTATATAACACGAACCGAATTCGCTTATGCACAATTTGCCTGTGTGTTTACAAGAAATGGCAGTTGAACTTGGAATCACCCCAAATGAACACAACACAATAGGAATGAAGAAAAGATTCTGAAAATGTACTTATGTTTTTTATATCAGTGAAGGGGAACACATTTCACCATACTAATGTAAAAACCAGCTATCGGTATTATCGCAAATGCAATTAGATCGAGCTTACTACCAGTTTATAACAGATTCCACTAGCAGAAACACAACTGGAAATTGTTTTTATTGTTTTATGGTAGTAATCCCCAGAAATGTGCTTTAGTAAATGTGAGCTAGTGAGGTGTTAATAGCCTTTATGGTGTTGTTTATTCAGTTGCTACACACGCCCAGCTTTGATTATGTGTATCAAGCGTGCCTCCTCATTTTGTAATTGTGCTTTATTCTCAAAAAATGAGTAAAAACATTTAAAAGGTGTGAAAAGGAAGCATCCTGATGAAGACACTACAGATTCAGAGAGAAAAAGAAAAGCAATATTGATAGACAGAGGCAGACTGGGTAAAAAATTCTTAACCGGGAAAATTTGTAGCGGCCTCATACTTGCGTTTATGGCCAAAATCACATTGGCCTCCGGGCCCACCGGGGTTTCCCCAGTAAGGCTTATGGCCAGTCTGTCTCTGTCGATACAGAAAAAAATATGAAATTGTGAAACACTTTAAGCGAAATAAAAGACCATGTGATATTTCATGTGCTACAGGCCTAAATGAGACAACGCAGAGTATTAGAATTCAGAGAAAATAAAAACAACTTTCATAGCAGGAACAACACAAAGCGTAACAAAATCCATTAGATCAAGACACAAAGAATTGGAAGAGATGGAACGTCTGTTTGGATAGAAGATCAAACAAAGAACAAGTTTGCTTACGATAGAAGCAAAAGCATTAGCAATATTTTATTACATAACAGTCATAATAAAATACGTAAGTATTTTATTGCAATTATTTATTGTGTTTGGTAATGTTTTGGTTACAAATGCATGTTCAATCTTGGGTGGTATGCACCTAACCCTATTTTTCCCATAGGGCCTGTTATTTATATTGCAAGAATTTGCATTGCACGAGGGTTTCTAGGAACACAACTATCATGCTATATGAGGACTGACTATACATACAAGCTGTACATGTGAACAAACCATAACAAAATGGCATACACTAAATTAGCCACCAATTTTGCTAGAATGAACTTTTTATATGCTTTGACACGTACACACAGGAATCCCTCCTCAACAATGGATTTGAGTTAATGCAGTGTTTAATATTTGTACATTAAAATTTTACAATCCATGCTTTTATATATACAGGGTGTCTCAAAAATACATGGCATAACTTCAGGAATGAGTTCCTTATATGTAGACAATAAAAATATTTTATATCAACAGTTCCGGAAATGC
The DNA here is from genome assembly GCF_048544385.1 of Mastigoproctus giganteus. Taxonomy (NCBI): domain Eukaryota; kingdom Metazoa; phylum Arthropoda; class Arachnida; order Uropygi; family Thelyphonidae; genus Mastigoproctus; species Mastigoproctus giganteus. The sequence goes on from NC_143583.1 coordinate 170,785,403, forward strand.
TTGGTTTCCAAGTTTTCAAGGTATGTCTATGACACTTAACTGTTCATATCGTAATAGTAATTGTTCAAAGTGTCCACTTTCTGCCATGTGAATGCAGGTCTCCACTGACATCTCATGGACTCGCGAAGATGATGCCAAATTCCTGGCATGTTTCATATTGTCTCACAACTTGCCACAATTCGATTGCGGAGAGTTTCCACATCAGCTACCGGAGTCAAATACACCAATGACTTTAAATGGACCCACAACAAGCATGCACAACATTCAAAATCTCCTCCTCTACTTCAGGAGTCGTAGATCTTGGTCATCCTCTGTCAGCAGCATGAGGTGTAAAGGTCCAATGTTCACAAAGGCGGTGATGAATACTTCAAACGTTTTCCTGTGTGGCAATCTTCGCTCTGGGAACCTTTCATGGTACAAATAACGAGCCTCCAGAGCATTGCTGTCCACCAAACCATACATAAAGTGCATATCCACTTGCTCCTGATTTGAGTACATGGTCGGAATGGAAAACTACCAGATTCTGTCAGTACCTTGTGATGAAGGAAATCACCTGCGGGAGATAAGACATTCTAGTTCTCGGGAACCAAGCACTTCCGGAACTATGTTGATATAAAATATTTTTATTTTCTACATATGAGGAACTCATTCCTGAGATCAGAGATCAGTCAAGATATTCTAAAGCAGGAATTGTGGGGAAAGAACTTGGCTGATGATTGTCTCACCAAGGATCAAGTACTTTCAGAAATAAAGGTGTTGGCAAGGAATAAAGCAAGGAACTCTAAAGGATACAACTACGTGGTGGAGGTTTGCCCACGTATAAGAAGAAAATTGATAAACTGTTCCAGAGTATTCTTGAAATGGAATTCGCACCGAGTCCGTGAACTGTGGACCCCTACACAATGTTTTAAATGTATGGCGTATGGCCATGTGGCCCGGCACTGTAAAGCAGGCGAGGTCTGCGGTCATTGTGCTGGGAGGGGGCCATACTTTTAAATCTTGCACCAATCGGGAGGATGTCCCACAGTGTGTCAACTGTCAAAGGAGGAAATTGCCCTCAGCACATGCTGCAAATGATCGGGCATGTCCTGACTATTTGCGTGTGATTGATATTTTGAAACGTCGAACAGAAATGTAAAACGTGGTGTGAGATGTTTTCCTGTTTGACGAATGTGTGGCTTCTCCCGGTGTTGACCGGGGGTCGTCAGTTATAGTTGACGCTGTTGGTGGGAGTTCATAGGGATCGGACTGAAGTGATTTTCTTGTGTAATGGTGGAGTGTTATTATTTATTATGTTGAAAAAATGTAGATCAATTTTTGTGATTATTTATTTGACAGATTGTCAAACGTGGTTTCCTGGATAGGGCAACCTACCTCCTCGTGGTGGGGACGGTAACTTGTGGTGGGGGCGAAGACGTCGTCTCCGCCACGAGGCTAAAGGTTGTGCTATCTAGTTTTTATGTTGTTTAGTCAAATTAGACTATCATAATTGTGTTTAAATTGACCAATGACGGTTATGTTAGAGAGAACAATTGTGATGTAAGTGGCAGATGAGTGGAAGCTCAGGTGGCCATTTAGGTGTAGTTTGATTAAATGAATGAAAGTACCTTGTGATGAAGGAAATCACCTGCGGGAGAAAAGACATTCTAGTTCTCGGGAACCAAGCACTTCCGGGACTATGTTGATATAAAATATTTTTATTTTCTACATATGAGGAACTCATTCCTGAAGTTATCCCATGTATTTTTCAGACACCCTGTGTATATATACAGGGTGTCTCAAAAATATTGGTACAAATGTTTAGGGGAGGTATGTAACATCTAAAGGAATGTGAATCGCATAAGAACCCAAACCGGAAACGTCACCGTAAGTCGGGTGCAGTAGTTTCCGCACGAAGAGCATGCATCGATATACGAACTGTGAGCTTGCAGACATGCATCTAGTGTATGGATTAGCAGAGGGCAATGGACGAGCCGCTCAACAAATTTATAGAGAATGCTTCCCAGACAGACATGTACCGGACCAACGTTTGTTTGCATGTGTGCATCAAAATTTGTACAATTATGGGTCATTTAGAGGTAATAGGAGTAGTGTGGGCAGACCACGTTCGACGCGAACTACCGCCATGGAAGAAAGTGTGTTGAATGCCATCCAGAATAATCCTACTACCAGCATATGTGCCGATGCTTCTGCCTTAGTAGTGTCTCTTTGCAGTGTACAGCGTGTTTGGCACGATGATTCCCTACACTCCTTTCATCTCCAAAGGGTTCGGTTACTGCTCCCCCAAGATCATCCTGCACGTGTGGTTTTTGTTGCTTTTGGTTTCTCCAAGAAAGTGTTCATGACTTGAATTTTCCAGCCTATGTTTTGTTCACGGATGAGGCTTATTTCACTCGGGAAGGCTTATTCAATCAACACAATGCTCATGTGTGAGCTCACAACAACCCACACGGTATGCGCCCCCCATGCGGCACAATCACTTTGCAATAAATGTGTGGGCAGGTATGGTCGGTGACTGCTTAGTCAGCCCATACCTGTTACCATACCGCATGAACTCCGCTAAATATCGGATCTTTCTTGAACAAATTATACAAGGGTTACTTGATGATGTTCCAGCAAATGTGAGTTATTGAGCCTTGATTTCTTTCTGTGGGGAGGGCCCACAAATCTATCGTCTATGAATCGCCTGTGGAGACGGAAATGGATCTGGTGGCGAGACTCGTCTGCATTGCTGCTATTGTTAAAGAAACTCCAGGTGTGTTCGGCCGTGTCCGCCAATCCATGCTGCGTTGGTGTCACGCATGCATCGTGATTCACGGTGGAACCTTCGAGCATCTGTTGTAACATCATGAAATGCATCCATCTCGTACTCCATTGTTAATATTATGTCAAATAAATGGTTGCCACTAATACTGTCTTGTGTCATTTCTGCTTCTTGTGCCTCTGCTACTACTGTCCCATGACGTTTCCGGTTATGGATTCCTATGCGATTCACTTTCCTTTAGATGTTACCTACCTCTCCTAAACGTTTGTACCAATATTTCTGACACCATGTATATATATATATATATATATATATATATATATACTGGTGTTCAAATAAAGTGCATCACCCGTTAAAATTTTAATTGTCGTCCGAATAATGTAAGTACATGGCAATATTTCTTACAGATTGCACCAGATAAGATTGACATGTGTAGGTGATGATGTAATATTGCATCAGCTGTGTAAGCACACTCTGCAAGAGTTGCAGTCATTCCTTGCTTGTGTCAGGATGGTGAGTTAGGTGCAGTTGACACCACGAAGAAAGAGTGCTATTGTTGCTTTACGTGAGAAAGGATTGTCTTCCCGTCATATTGCTCATAGAGTGTCTTGTAATCAGTTGACAGTGAGTAGATTTCTCTCCAAACTCAAGAATACTGGTTCTGCTGATAGGAAAAAAGGAACTGGACGCAAACGAGTCTCTGCACCAAAACAGAATCGCATTTTGAAGTGCTTATGCCTTAAAAACTGTAAAGCTTCTTTGTCAGAGCTGAAAAGAGAATGGGAAGAACATACAGGAGTGGTAGCAAGTGAAGTAACAGTGAGAAGATGCCTCTTCAAAAATGGACTGTAGCTGTCGTCCTAAAAAAAAGCCACTCCTCAATACAAAAAAAAAAAAAAAAAAAAAAAAAGGCCCAATTAATTTGGTGTAAGGATCATGTAAAATGGACTCCCTGAGCAGTGGAAGTCAGTTATTTTCTCGGATGAGAAGAAATTCAAAATGCATGGCTCTGATTGGAGACAAATTATTCGCCATAGACATAATGAAGAATACCATACAGACTGTATGCTGTAGTAGTAGCGGCATGTGATGCAAGAAAGCAAGCTTATGCAGCATCAGTCAAAAAAAAAAAAAAAAAAAAAATTTCACACAACCATTCCCTCTAAATGTTTATCCAGTTTCTCCTTAAATTTATTTAACCTATCAACTTCCACAACGACAGATGGAAGTTTGTTACAGCAATTAACCAACCGCTGGCTAAAGCCAAATTTCCACTCATCTATTCTATACCTGTCTTTCCTTAATTTGAATTTATGCCCTCTTAGGTTTGTAATAGATAGCAGATATAAGCTAGTCTGTAATCAGGTCACAAAGGAGGTTCGGCAGGCAAAGGCGGATTACGAGAAATCTTTGGCAAAAGATGCTAAGAAAAACAGCAAGGATTTCTTTACTTATATAAACTCTAAAAGGAAGGGGCTGAATATGATTGGTCCACTTGACATCGATGGTTCGACTGTTGATGATCCTGCTCAGATAGCAAACAAACTGAATGAGTATTTTGCATCTACATTCACACGTGAGGAATCATTACAGTTTGAAAATGGAAGAAGGTTATCAAATTGTAGCAGTGTGCTTAATGATTTTGTAATAACTGAGAGCAAAGTGGAGGAGAAATTGTTGAAGTTAAACATAAGAAAGGCACCTGGGGCGGATGGGATCTATCCAGTTATATTAAAGGAGGCGGCAAAGCAACTAAGCAAACCCTTAGCCATAATTATGAGAGCATCCTTGGATTCAGGGGAGGTTCCCACGGACTGGAGATGTGCAAATGTATCCCCAATTCACAAAGGAGGTTCGAAGGGTGACACGAATAATTACAGACCAGTTAGTTTAACTTCTGTTCCGGGTAAAATAAATTTATATATATATATACATCTTTATATATATATATATATATATAAAGATGCATTGCAGGATCATCTAGACAAGACTGCAGCAATAATTCAGACACAGCATGGGTTTGTTAAGGGAAAGTCTTGTCTGACAAATTTGATTGGTTATTATGATGTGGTCACAAAGGAACTGGATGCAAAAAATAATTTTGATATCATATACTTGGATTTCAGGAAAGCTTTTGACACTGTTGCGCATGGAAGACTACTGTACAAATTGGAGCAGAATGGTATTAAGGGTAAGTTGCTACAATGGATAAAAGGATGGTTAAGTGGGAGAAGACAGAGGGTGGTAATCAATGGGTGCTGCTCTTCGTGGACTAATGTTATTAGTGGAGTCCCACAGGGTTCGGTGTTGGGGCCACTGTTGTTTTGTATATTTATCAATGATATTGATGAAGGTATATCAGGCTTAATGTCGAAGTTTGCAGATGACACGAAGGTTGGCAGGGTTGTTAATGACAGTAATGGCAGTGTGCTACTGCAACAGGATCTAGATAATTTGGGCAGATGGGCTAAGAAGTGGCAACTGAAGTTTAACCTTGACAAATGCAAAGTACTGCATATGGGTAGAAGTAACCCCAGAGAAACGTACCAACTGTGTGGTACTACACTTAAGGTGGTAGAAAATGAAAAAGACCTGGGAGTAATTGTGCAGTCAGATATGAAGTTTTCTGAGCAATGTAGACAGGCTGCTAGGGCAGGTCATGGGGCTTTGTCAATGAT